>NC_091126.1:117591920-117912635 GCF_040183065.1 Periplaneta americana | reverse complement strand
TAAGTTTCGTTAGATAATGCGCTTCCACCCTCTTGTATTAATTCTGCTGGAATTTGATCGATACCTGGAGACTTGCACTTTTTCAGATTTTCTATCGCAATTTCGACTTCTGAAAGTGTGGGTTCGGGTATAAATGGCTCAGCATTTTGTATTTGATTTTCGTCCAGATCATTTCTATTTGGCCTATGTACATTTAGTAGTGGCCTAAAATAATTTTTCCATCTGTTCAGGATTGAATGAGTGTCTGCAAGCAAGTCACCATTGTCATCCTTGATCACGTATACCCTTACCTGATATCCGTTGTTAAATTTCTTTATGCCCTTATATAAATCTCTAATGATTTTATTCTTACTATTTATTTCTACCTCATTCAGTTTTTCCTTCAAGTAACCTCTCTTTTCATTCCTAAGTGTACGACTTGCTTCCCGTCTTTCATTGAGATAAATTATCTCTATTCTCCTCAACTGGAACTTGTAAGAATTTCAATTTCGCTTGTTTCCTCCTTCCTACTACCGTGCAACAATCTTTACCAAACAACGGTTTCTTTTTCTTAATTTCATAATAACCTATGCTCTGCGCAGCTGCAATTTTGATACTATCTCTGATATTTTCCCACACGCCATTAACATTTAACTCTTTCTTAACTTCATTTGAGCTTAGAGAGCATGATGAAAATTGTTCAGATTGTCAATTAATATAGATAAATACAATATAATATTTGTTACTCAGTCAAATGACAAACCAATGCAAAATAATGACTTATGTTATATGGTCATTAAGTTTTAAACACATAAATTACATATTGCAAACGTTTTCGCCCATTCAGGCATCTTCAGGCACAATTATACAATATCTCAATATGACTATACAGTTTGATATTGAGATATTGTATAATTGTGCCTGAAGATGCCTGAATGGGCGAAAACGCTTGCAATATGTAATTTATGTGTTTAAAACTTAATGACCATATAATATAAGTAATTATTTTACATTGATTTTTCATTTGACTGAGTAACAAATATTATATTGTCTTTATTCATTGGAGCTTCCTAAAGTTGCAAACCTATTTGAAATTTCGACCTGATATTGTTGCTTAGTTTTCTCGTCCTTTAATTTCAGGATATTAAATCTACTAACATTAATTTGTTCTTCTACTCGCTTCGCTACTGATAGTCATTCTCTTAATTCTCCAATTACCAAATAATGGTCAGAATTATCGTCTGCCCTCCTTAAAGTTCGAATGTCTGCTATATTAGTATATCTCCATTCATCTATCAAGATATGATCTAACATTCTTTTTATTGAAAAGTTTATTTCGTACAGAATGAGGATATAAAGATGTCCTCACTTGGAAATATTGCACTGCATGAATTATGCAAATTTCAAGTGTATATCTTTATTAGTGCAAGAGTTAATTCATTTCGAAAGTTGAAAATATAGAAAATTACTCTGTATTAACGATAAAATAAGTTCTACACTTAAAAACCACGAGAGTAAACGTGACCATTACAAAATTGTAAAAGATTTCCTGTTTGGATTATATGATACGGTTTTATTTAATGATATTTAGGCGTACATAAATTTTGCGATTTTTTAAGAGATAAAATTTGTCACGTTCAGTTTTTTTTTATATTCAGGCCTTGGCTCTTAAATTTCTTGTAAGTTTTCTATTTATATATTTTTAATTATATTAAGTTCTCTGTTACGATTTGTTGTTTCCAACATAAGGATTTCTGATTTATTACTTAGGAACACAGTTAATATAACCAATTTCATGTGTTAAAATGACCTAAGTTATAATTACGTTGTTTACTAGTTTCAGCTATTCGCATCTATATTAGCGGAGAAATGTATTTACGAATTAAATGTCGAAGAAATTCTTTGCTGTGATCACGCGTTAAGTTCGCCCTAATAAATAAATAGATGCGAACAGAAATGACGTTTGAAATAATTCACTTCTTTACTTTAAGATTGGCAAACAGAAGTAAATAGCAAGCATGCTTTATCAACTCATTTTTTCCGTTAGAGTTAGCAAATAAACTGACAAAGCCTGCAAGAACATTGCACATATGTTCAAATAACACTAGAAAAGAGCACGGTTGAAAGTAACAATAGGCCGGTTTAGTCCACACAAAGAAAGGAAACTGGTAGCATGCAGTAAACAAAAAAAAATCTTGAAAAGAACGTAGACTATGTTCTTTTCACGCTGATAAGTAAACTGACATGAATGGAAAGACAACCTTAAAACAACTCAAGTGTTCAGCACGCATCAAATGAACTGATATGATGAGATAGACCCTTGAAAAAAATCTCACATGTTCGGTACATGTTAGCAAATAAACATATAGTTTAGCTAGAAATTTAAAAAATACCACATGTCCAGTGTAAACTAGCAAATGAGCTGATATACAAAAGATCATTGAAATAATCTCACTTGTTCACTGCAAGACAGCAACCAAACTGATGTAAACAACAGGACCCATGAAAATATCTCACGTGTTCCATGAACACTAGCAAATATTGACTACTGATATAAAAGTAAGAACATGGAATATGTGCCACATGTTATTTGCACGTTAACAAAGTGATGTCAACCGCAAGAAACTTGAAAATATTTCACATGTTCATTGGACATTAGCAGAAAAACTCATATAAGCAGTAAAAACAATGACATCATGTCACATATTCATTGCACGCTAGCAAATAAACTGATATACGACGGTTGGTCCCTATAAACAAAATTTATCTCACATCGTTTCTCCACACAGTCCCATAGTAGATTGATGCACTTCTCCCAGCGATGCTTCAACATTTCCACAGCTTCCTGGAAGAAGAGTTGTCCTACCTTTACAAACCACTGGTTATGGACTGCATGACTTCATTGATGGATGACAATTTCTTCCCAAGTAGGAGTTCTGTCAGGTTTGGGAATAGTCTGAAGTCGCTGGGAGCCCGATCTAGTGAGTAGGGTAAATTGTCCAGCAATTCAAATCCTGTTGTTGACATTTCAGCCGTTGCAACTAAGAACTTGTGAATTTGAGCATTGTCTTTGTGGAGAAGAACATTTCGCCTCAACTTGCCACGACATTTCTCGTTGATAGAATCCAGCAATATTTCAATTAAATTTGAATAACAAAGGCCTGTTTATGTGGCTCCTTTCTGCAAACAGTCTGTCAAAGTAACACATGAGGCATCCCAAAAAACAGAGAGCAAAGCCTTGCATGCTCATGGCTGCACCTTGAACTTTCTAGGGATCGGTGAACCCTTATGTTTCTACTATATACTTTGAATTTAGGTTTAGGGTAATAGTGATGAACTCATGTTTCATCCATAGTTACATCGTTCAAGAATTTTGCTTGTTCTAAAATTAGTTATATATGCTACTCGCAGAGCACTGCTCTTCGTTGTTTTTGCGTCGGCGTCAACATTAGAGGCACCCACCTTGCAGAATTTTTTTTTTATATTCCCATTCCTTTACCAAAATATTGTGCACACTATGGTATGAGAAGCCTGTTTTCTCTACTTTATCCCTGATGGTTACTCGTCGACCTTGCGACGATTTTAAGAGATGGAGATTTTTAGGCTCTAAACTTAGTATGTTATGTGCCTAAAATAGGGTTCATTAAGCTAAGAAATAGGTGTAAAAATAAAAAACCGGCTTTAGAAGTCGCGTCTAAAATGATATGGATCGCAAGAACACTGAAAACATATCATATGCTAGCAAATAATCTGAAAACTTCTCACAAGTTCATTTGATGGTAGCAAATAAACTGATATAAATAGCAATGAACATTGAAAACATCCCACATATTCATTGCACGCTACCTGATACAAATAACGAGAACCTTGAAAATACGTCACATGTTCATTGAACATTAAGAAAAATCTTTCACTTGTTCATTGCACACCAGCTAACAAACTGATATAAACAAACCATTGAAAACATCTCACATGTTCAATGCACATTAGGAAACTAACTCATATAAACAGCAAGAAGGTACAAAAGAGCTATTCCATCTCAAACCGACCGAAATATAGAGAAAATTGACCTTGCAATTTTTAAATACAATGAAACTTTTTCTGTCCGTAGACAACAGTGATACAGTGCTTTGTGCAAAGTTTGAGGCATCAGAACTTCATAGTGTTTAAATTAAAAATATTTAAATTTATCGTATTTTCATAAAATTAGCAAATTTAAACTGTTGTAGCTCCGAAACCCTTTCACACAGTGATTAAAATCATGGTTTATTTTGATGCTGAGAAATTAAAGTTTATATTGACATATAAACAGATTTTCTTACTTATTATGAAAATGGAGAAATTTAGATTTTTCCTCATTAAGACGCCTTTACCAACGAAAAAATATTTAAAAAATATATGGTCAGATTCCGCATTGAAAGTACAAATAAATACATATTTTTAACTGGTGGTACGTTGATAAGAAAATATTGAAAATATCAAATAAAGAAAATAAATAGTACGCGCGTGGACTAACCCGCTGACTGTGAAGCGGGAGATAGCCGAGGGTAGCAAGGCCAGTAGACATAACACGAGAAGTGTCGTCTAGCAGTGCATGGCTGTGTTAGCTTTATATCAGGTTTTCATAACCACAGGAGTAAAATTACAAAATAAAGAAGACTGCATCCAAACATTTACTAATTAAATGTTGCTTTTTCTTGCAGAGAACTTCCACGCCCCCTTCTGCAGAAGAATATGTTTCAGTTTAGTTTGGGAATATTTGTTCTGATATATTTTCTTCTTCTTTACGCCAATCACAGTGAGTGTCTCGTTTAAAGTAGTGAGGGTTGCCTTGTCAACACATTCCGTTTCACTCTTATCCTATTCTTCATTATTAATGTTGCTGTTATTGCCAATACTCTCAACTTGAACACTACAAGTTGGCTGAACATTTTCTTCTATGAGTTCTCTTGATTGAACTGCGTTATCTAAAGAATGTGATTTATTTACTTTCAATCTGCAATATGTACATAATCGAATTATGATTTGGTACTTTTCAGGTACGCCAAATTTTTCTGCTATCGAACGGGATACTTTCCGAAGCCCTTTAACATTGACTCTTTTGTGACGCGTAAGTTGACGGGGATTGAAGTAGCGGTCACCTGAGTAAGATTTGTCCTCCATTTTAAGCAATCTGTGAAATAAAGTTTGTTACAATATGGAAAATGTTTATATTACGGAAGCGCTGACGAAAGACACGCATTTAACTCAATAATTTGATCAATGTTGTTTTGAAATACTTTATTTCACCATAATGGTTTCACAAATATGCATTAACGAATAACTTATAATAATAAATATAAACTTGAAAAATATTGGGTCACAACACTTGCACTTATAAAATGCACACGTAACTTGGCTACTTTTGCTCGTGTACTGGAGATTAAACATGTCACACCGTTGTCTCAGAGGCTGGCATGACTCATCCTCCCAACGCTCGCTTATCTTCAGCTCTCGGCCACTGCGTGCGGTACTGCTCCGTTCAAGTCTACGTGTGTGAAAATAATTTATTCAATACCCTCGAAACTTATTGCCGTACCACACCATTAAGCAAATAATGCCGAATCCCTCTTAATAATGCAAGGTTTTTTCTCAATATTTTTTTACATTTTTACAAATTGGCAAAACGCCTAAAAGTAAGTAAAATCATATTATCTGTCTCTCTGTATAAAATAAAAATAAGGCTTACTTCTCAACATAACCTACCAAATGTCACCTTGAAAATGAGCTCCCGTTTAATGTTCCGCAGTAAATGGTTCCAGAGTTCTGAGCGCTGAAAGATGCTTATTTTTATAAAATACGCTTAAATTTGTCGCTCAACAATACGCAAACCGTTTGACTTTCGATAGTATATTTTTGCAGATGCACTCTCCTCAGTACCTTGTACAAATACGAAAAAAATTAGAGTATAAAAACATGCGAGGCTTTTTACTGATCGATTTCATATGGAATAGCCCAAAACAACTCACATATTCATTACATGGTAGGGAAGAAACATATGAAAGCAAGATTGGCAGGCTGCTAAGAAAGCACTGGATTAAGATGATCCATAATCCGCCCAAAAAATTTCAGAACTTACTGAGACCAGTTAAAGACGACCTTTGTCTTAGGCCCCTGGTGTATACAAAATATCTTGTGAGTGTGGAAAATGCTACATTGCGCAGACGGGACGCACCATTATGGAACGCTGCAAGGAACATCAACGCAGCATAAGACTATATCATCCCAATAAGTCAGCAGTAGCGCAACACAACATGGATACGGGTCACAAGATAAATTTCTACTTCACCACGGTCTTGTACAAGGCATTGGTTATTGGGACCTAGTCATCAAGGAAGCCATCGAAATACAGCTGTATGGCAATTATTTCAACAGAGACAGGGGGCAACAAATGAGTACAGCATGGAAACCTGCCATGAACACTCTTCTACCAACCAGAATACGTCAGGCGGTCGGGACTAGGACCTCGCTCCTGATTACCAACACGCTTCGACCAGCCAGAACACGGCAGGCGGTCGGGACTGGGAACTATAATCTTTTCGCTGTAAGAAAAATCCTAATGTAAACAATAGCACGTGACTGAAGTGAGGCTTCATTGGCCGCTGTTTGGCGCCGTAGATTCTCAGTACGTGTTCCCGCCTACTGTTGTACATTCTGTTTCATGTTAAACATTTCCCGTTACTCGTCAAGTAAGCCTACCTCACTACTATGCATTGGTTTGCTTAGGAAACATTTATTTTATAATTACTGCAATTAAACTATTTTAAAGTCTTATGTCTTCACAATGGACAGTTGAGGATGCAGAAGCCATACTTCAGTACCACGTGCTTACGTAAACAACTACGAGCCCAAGTGACGCCAGCTTGTTACAAGAACAGACTTCCTCGCTGTTACTGTTGCTATTCATCCGTGTTCATAGCACATAACAAAATATAAAAGTAGCTTTTCTTATACATAACGTTTTACATATGAGTGAAATTAAATGTTTAATTATATTTAACAACTAGAATTGAATTTTTTATTTTCAAATAATACAAAATTGTGGTTTCCAAATACGAACTATATTTTCCTGCGCCATGTGAGTGTTTCGACTGGGAGCCAATCACGGGTATGACAGCAACGTGCTTATGTTTACATTAGGATTTTTCTTACAGCGAAAACAGTATAGCTCCTCATTGACCCGCAGCGGTAAGCCCTACCGACAGCTTATATACGGCTAGACTTGGTCCCACGGCATTTCAATCCCTGAAGAAGATGGCAGAGCTAACTAGTCATCGAAAACCTGGAAGCAACTATCCAACTCACCTGGCTAAGAACCCGAGAAGAATTATTTCAAGAACATTGAAAATACCTTGCATGTTCACTGCAGGATGGCAAATATACTGATATAAATAGCCATAACATTGAAAACATTGAAAATCTCTCACATGTTCATTCCACGTTACATAACAAACTAGTATAAACAGAAAACCATTGAAAAATCTCACAAATTCATATCACGCTACAAAATAAATTTATATAAACAGCAAAACATTGAAAATATCTCACATGTTTATTGCACGTTATCTAACAAAAATGACATATACAGCAAGAACCTTGAAAATATCTCACATGTTCATTGCACAAAACCTAACAAACTCATACAAACAGCTAGAACCTTGAAAATATATCATGTACTCATTGCACGATACCTAACAAACTGACATAAACAGCGAGAACCTTGAAAACATCTCACAATTTTAGTGCACTCTAGTAAATAAACTGATATAAGGAACAAAAACATTGAAAACATCTCACTTATTCAGCACACGCTAGCAAATAAAGTAATACAAACAGCAGCAACATTGAAAACATAGTATACGTTTATCGCACGCTAGCAAACAAAGTAATATAACAGCAAGGCTTTAAACCCTTTGTACACCCTATATGCGATGGTTCATGGTTGTGTAAGTCCAACGGGTGAGTCGATCGCTGTGGAGTAACGGTTATCATGTCTGACTGTAAAACGAGAATGGCCAGGTTCAAATCTTAGTTGGGACTAGTTACTTGGTTCAGGTTTTCAGGTTTTTCCCTCACCAGATTGAGAGCAATGCTGGGTAACTTTCGGCGTTAAACCCTGGACTCATCGATGACATTACCTTCATTTCACTCAGACGCTTGATAACCATCGCAGTTGTTAAGGTGTAGTAAAAACAATTAAAAAATAAAACGATACTGGACCGGTTGGCATTCGTGAATTCAACGCTGACAGGAGGACCATTCTTCCTAGGCCCAGCGGGTCTACTGACGAGTCCGAATCCAGAGCCATGAGTCCCAAGGCTTTAGAACCTAGATAAGCATTTGAAACCCATACTAATCTCCAGACATGACGCCAGCCTATATTTACTATTATCATACATATACTGTATTGGATAAAATGAGGGGCAGCGGAAACTGTTGGAGTGAAAGAGGGAAATGGGAGTACCCATAGAAAAATCTTGTGCAACGTCTTTTTTTCCACCAGAACTTTCACCAAAAACTGACCAGGGGTCGAAAGCGGATCGCCCGTATAGAAGCCAGCGCTAGCACTGTAGCCACAGAAGCGGCCCTCTACACATTTAGAGGAGTTAGCACTAACCTGGACCTGTATAAGTGAAACCGCGAATTCATAAGACTGATTGGGAGGCAGTAGCACAGGAAATTGCGATTGTTTCGAGAAAAATTATGATTTCAAATGCAAATGTGAAAACATCTTCTAAATGAAAGAGGAATAAAACCAGTGTCTTTACGACCGTGTGCCGTGCCGAGTCGTTCAGAGCTTCTGTTTCGTAATGAGATCGAGTAAAATAAACGACTCGTTCACTAAGACGTCCCTACGGAGGAATGATTCCAACAGTGCAATCACGATTCCCTTCTGACGCTACTGGATTCTCTGGATATTCTATCTTGTTTCTATATTGATTTTTGCATGTCATAAACACACTTCCATGACGGCGCGCAGGGGATGCCACTCGCGTGTCTGACTAGAAACCACGTGTGATATTCACGTGCTATACCATAGTCAATTTGACAGAAATGAAAGGGGTCGTACTTATATTCAAAAATAGAACGCCATTTTGCCATCGATCTCACGTTGATGTGTCCGCTTCTCGGTAACACAATGGACGTCACTCGCACTTTTCACAGTGTCTATTTATGAAAAAACTATTGGCGAGATGAGGCCGAGGATTCGCCATAGATTACCTGACATTTGTCTTAAAATAGAGAAAATCTCGGAAAAAACCAAACCATGTTATCAGACCAACGGAAATCGAATCCATGCCCTAGCGCAACTCAGGATCAGCAGGCAAACGCACTACAGTCTGAGTTGCGCCGGTGGCTGTCTTAATTTCACGGATTTTAAAAAACTAAGACGAAATTCAGTGAATCAGCGCATAATGGCCGACTACTACGAACTATTGAGGGGTAGGACTCTGCAGGTAAGTCCGAGAAAACTTTAATTGCTTTCCTAAAAAATTAATTTTATTATTTATTTCTTTGTTTTTAGTAGCTTATTTTAAGACGCTTTATCAACGTCTTAGGTTATTTAGCTCCTGAATGAGATGAAGATGATAATGCTGGTGAAATGAGTCCGAGGTCCAGCACAGAAAGTTACCCAGCACTTGCTGATATTGGATTGAGGGAAAACCCCAAGAAAAACCTCAACCAGGTAACCTGCCTCGACCAGGAATTGAACCCGGGTCAACTGCTTTCGCAGCCAGACGCGCTAACCGCTACTCCACAGGTGTGGACTTTCCTTTGTTCATTTATTGACTACTTATTTACTTATTTTTAACTTAAGTATTTATTTATTTATTAACTTTTTCCTTTACTTAATTATTTATTTACTTATTAACTTGTTTATTTATACTGGCGGTGTTTATGCTATAGAGACTTCACTTACACTCTGCCAGATCCTTAACTATTTTACATAATATAACATCGTCTGACTTTTTTATATATGTAATACCGATGGAAATTGCTGAACACAAGATGGTTCGTAGTTTTAAACTACGACTATTACGCACTACTTTTTCCTTTCACTGTCTTGCTCACAATCCGTTTATACTTGCAGCAATAAACTACTACCGGCTTTAAGCCGATTGGATCGATTTACTCACTCGGGCCACTCAGACATGAGGGCCCCGCACTTAAAAAAATATTATAAGGAAAGGGTCACTAGGTGCGGAAGTGACACTGACAGATGTGAAGGTAGAACAATAAAAAGAACAAGTACTATAAAAATATATGTGTGTGTGTATATATATATATATATAGTTGCTTGCTTTGCGAAGAAATGAAGGTACTGAAGCCAATTCTGGCAGCAGAGATTATAAACTCCATAAAAATGCTTGAGTTCCTCACTTAAGATCATAGGGCTACTCCATTCCCAAATTTATTTATTGCACTTCGGAATATCCTGATACTCCCAGTGACTGTGGCATCAGGAGAAACTGTTCACAAATTGACATCATCAGTGCAGCAAGAAGGTTAGAACAGTTTGGTAATTATATCCATTGATTTTGAAATTAGAAGGTATTTAATCTCAGACAAAATCCTAAAAGACTTTGGAGAGAAAAACGCAACAAAGCAAACTTTTCCTCATTAAAGGTAATAGCTTAATAGTAATATATTCCTTTATTAAATATTCATATTAAGTGATAGGGTGAGTAGGTGTAATTTGGGTATAAAATCAGCTTTGTTTAAATTTATAGACTCATAGCCTCTATTTTTGTACTTGGTTATTGAATAACACTTCATCAATTACTAGGTTATTTAACGTCGATGGGATTGGTGATAGTGAGATTGTATTTGGCGAGATGAGGCCGAGGATTCGCCATAGATTACATGACATTCGCTTTACGGTTGTGATAAACCTCGGAAAAAGAACAACCAGGTAATCAGCATAAGCGGGAATCGAGCGAGCGCAGCTCTAGATCGACAGGCATGCGCCTTAGTCGACTAAGCTACGCCGGTGCTCATAATCTGTTACCATAATAAAATTTTCCAGTCAGTTTCTATATGTTAGCACTGTAACCGTCCAGAAAGTTTATATTGCATTTTCAAGTAAGATGTTTGCCTCTCCTTAACATGATAATAACCTTAAGTTTTACTGTAATCAATTTACTCCATATACGGGACAATTCGGGTATAATGCGTATTATTGAAATCAAACATGCTTTAAAGTCCTTATGAAGTCAAATAAATTACCAACCATACCTTAGTGTATGTGTCCTAGAACAGAATGCAGAAGTTAGGTGGATATTTAAAAAATGTAATTAGATATAACAAGATAAAAAGAATTCAGCGCATACTTAAGTTCTTGATAAAATTTTTTTGTAAACGTAAACGAAGTCAGAATACCCTGTGAGTACTTATGCTGTTCTTGTATTATTATAATTGAGAGGAAATTAATAAATTAATTACTGGTTGTCAATACACCCTCTTTCTCTCTCTTCCTCCCCTCTCGCCTTCTATCCTGTCTTCTCTCTCTCTCCCTCCCCTTCTTGTCCACTCCCCTCTCTCGAGTACTACTCTACATTGATACCTAATTTTATCTCATTAATTAATTTTATACCTTACCTCAACGAGACTGAAACCTGCGAATGCAAAGTTGCGATTACTGCCATACCGCCGCAACCAAATGGGCTAAACTGACATCAGCAGACAATATGCTTCTTATGTTTACGAAAAGAACATAATAAAATCACTTTCACCTCACGAATATTATTGACATTTTAAAATTATTCTCAAGAATTGAAAAGTAAGAAATGAATTTTTTAAATAAAAATATATCTAAGTTATAGTCTCATATTAAGTAAAAAACATTATTCCATTGCTCATTATTGCGAGTGCGATATTCAACTATTCGTAATTATAACAAATGACAACGAGTAAATAAAATCTAAACTCCGTACAAAAAAGGTAAACATCAAGCCTGAAAGAAATATGTTCAACATACTCTCGGAAGAAATAAGAAACGTTCTGTGCTTTAGTTCTGTCCTAGTGAAACTGCGACTTACACCTACCGTAAATACAAGATATAGTGAAATTGTTTAATAACAGTTATACAACCTAACCCCAACCTAATATTAGCATTAACATAGAGTCCTAGAGTAAATATTGATATAAAATTTACTTTGTCATACGTTAAAAGTGCTAAAATTGTTAAAAAAAAAAGCTATTTACCTTCGACAGACGGCCCGTTTCGACGCTATGTGTCGTCGTCTTCAGTGTCTCTTGAACCACTGGTGATCTTGACTCTGCGATGTGCAGTTGTCGATGGTAGGGGTGGGGGTGTGTTGTTCCTATGGTGGGGGTTTGCTGTTTGTATGTTATGATGTATTATGACGTCAAATAATGTGTGTGTATCGAACTGTAGTTGTGTGTTAAGTATATATTGTGGGTGTGCTATTGTATTCTTATATATTTCGTACTGTTCTAGGATGTTTAACTATGAACTTTTTGGTGTGATGTGTAAAATTTCCATATCTGTTTCTATATTATTGTAGTCTTGATTATTGTTGATAATGTGATCTGCATAATTTGATGTGATGTAAGGTTTGGTTATAGCTTTAATGTGTTCATTATATCTTGTATGAAAGGATCTTCCTGTCTGTCCTATGTAAAAATATGGGCAACTATTGCATTTTAATTTGTAAACTCCAGTTGAATTATATTTATTTGAATGTTTAGTGTGGTTATTTAAGTATTTCTGTGTTGTATAATTTGTTTTGTATGCAATTTTGTACTTTCGTTTTCTGAATGAAGTTGCAATTTTGTGGGTATTGGTATTGTGACATGTTAATGTTATGTATTTATTCTCGCGTGCTGTTTGTGTTGGTTTGTTCTGTTTTTGTTTTGCCTTTTTTATTAGTGTGTCTATTATGTTAGGGTTGTATCCATTGTCTTGTGCTATATATTTAATTGTATTTAATTCTTCAGTGTAGTTGTCATTGTTCATTGGTATATTAATTAATTTGTGTGTCATTGTACGGAAAGCTGCATGTTTATGTTGTATGAGATGATTTGATGAATTGTGTATATGTGTTGTGGTTGTAGTGGGTTTCCTGTATATTTTGAATTCGTGGCTGTTATTTGTTTTGGTCATGGTGATGTCTAGGAGGTTTATAGCTTGCTTATGTTCCATTTATACTGTATACTTTAATTTGGGGTGTATTTTGTTGAGTTGTTGATGTAGGTTTTCTATTTGTCTCTTTTTTTTTCATTATATAAGACTATTATTTCATCTACATATCGATGCCAGTACATTATTTTCTCTGCGTGTTTGTTGTTGTTGGTGTTTAGTATGTGTGTTTGTTCTATGTTGTGAATAAAGATTTCAGCTAATATACTTGATATAGGTGAACACATTGGTAATCCTTCAGTTTGTGTATAGTATTTATTGTTATGTGTGAAATAATTTTGTTTAGTAATAATTTCTGTGATGTGTATAATTTCGTTAATGTCAGTCTGTGGTATGTTATTTTTGATAAGCTTTTTCCGAAGTATTTCTAGTGTTTCTGTTACTGGTGTGTTTGTATATACATTTACGATGTCAAATGATGCTAATGTTGTATTGTGTGGAATGTGTTTGTGTTTTATTTTGTTAACTAGGTCTATGGTGTTGATTATTGTTGTTGGGTTTTCAAATTGTATACTATTTCTTATAATGTTGTCTATATATTTCGCTAATTTGTATGCTGGTGCATTCTTGTAGTTAATAAGAGGCCTGATTGGTATATTTTGTTTGTGAATTTTTGGTAATGTATTTAGTTTAGGTGCGTGAGGTTTAATTTGTTTCAATTGTTGTTTTTTTGTTGTTAGGTATGATGTGAGTGTTTTGATTTATTGTATTTTTGACTATTGTTTGATATTTTGTTGTTGGATCTGTTTTTATTTCTGTGATGTTATTTTCGTGAAAAAATGTGTTAATTTTGTCATTCATGACTCGAGCATTCATTATTACAGTGCAATTACCCTTATCAGCTTTTACAAATGTCAAATTGTGTGCTTGTTGTTTCTCTCTTAATGTCTTTATTGTTTTAATTTCATGCTTATCAGTTAAAGGTTTGTTTATTTTATCTATGTTTCTTAATAAATCTTGTCGAATGTATTCTTGGTGTTGTGGTTGTGTGTTTTGAATTGCTGTTTCTGCATTGATAATCATTTGCATTTGTTGTGTTCTTGGTGTCTTGTTATATTGTAGGTTAAGTTTTAGTCCTTTTTCAAGTAATTTCGTTTCGTTTTGGCTAAATGTTACGTTGGTATTGTTGAATATCTTAGGATGGAAATCGTGTGTGGTGTTGTATTTGGTTTTTGTTTATGTGTTAATGTTGCTAGTTTGTTTCTATGTCGTTTCTTTATCTTATCACTTATTTGTGTTATTACTTTGTTCGTATGTAAAATAATTTCCTCTAATTGTATATGATGTACTATTTTTGTTAACTGCAAATATGTCATATATGCAGCTTTCCGTACAATGACACACAGATTAATTAATATACCAATGAACAATGACAACTACACTGAAGAATTAAATACAATAAAATATATAGCACAAGACAATGGATACAACCCTAACATAATAGACACACTAATAAAAAAGGCAAAACAAAAACAGAACAAACCAACACAAACAGCACGCGAGAATAAATACATAACATTAACATATCACAATACCAATACCCACAAAATTGCAACTTCATTCAGAAAACGAAAGTACAAAATTGCATACAAAACAAATAATACAACACAGAAATACTTAAATAACCACACTAAACATTCAAATAAATATAATTCAACTGGAGTTTACAAATTAAAATGCAATAGTTGCCCACATTTTTTCATAGGACAGACAGGAAGATCCTTTCATACAAGATATAATGAACATATTAAAGCTATAACCAAACCTTACATCACATCAAATTATGCAGATCACATTATCAACAATAATCAAGACTACAATAATATAGAAACAGATATGGAAATTTTACACATAACACCAAAAAGTTCACAGCTAAACATCCTAGAACAGTACGAAATATATAAGAATACAATAGCACACCCACAATATATACTTAACACACAACTACAGTTCGATACGCACACATTATTTGACGTCATAATACATCATAACATACAAACAGCCAACCCCCACCATAGGAACAACACACCCCCACCCCTACCATCGACAACTGCACATCGCAGAGTCAAGATCACCAGTGGTTCAAGAGACACTGAAGACGACGACACATAGAGTCGAAACGGGCCGTCTGTCGAAGGTAAATAGCTTTTTTTTTTAACAATTTTTACACTTTTAACGTATGACAAAGTAAATTTTATATTTTTAACAAAGTGTTAACGAGAACTTTAATCAATAAATATTGATAGACACTTCCATTAATACTCTCCTGGGAAGTCATCTTAATAAAGCGTTATGTACTGTATGTATGTATTTATTCACACTGCAATGGGTATATACCCAGTGGCAGTGGTAACTAATTACACTCAATAATGACAATAATAAACTTATTAATTAAAAATACAATTAAAAATAATAGTAATAATTAATACTAACAATAATTAAAAATAATAATAATAATAATAATAATAATAATAATAATAATAATAATAATAATAATAGCAGGGAATATCCTAAATTAAATGAAGCACGATCACTTAAAATGACATTTAAAATAAATCTAATTTGTATCTTAAACCTAATTTCGAACTAAAACCCACGAGTATGATATGTTCATATCTGCACAAGTACCTTTCAAAATTACACTCATTTCGCTGTCAACTCACTCACTGCATTGGAACTACGACACATTTCACTGATTCTATCCTGATTTCACTAACACTTCAAAAACATTTCACTGTTCAAATACTTTGCACTGCCACTATAAACTATAAAGCTTCACTGACAGGAATACGTTTCACTTACACAACACACTTCACTGACACAACATAATTCTTCACTGATACAACACTTCAATAACAAAATATCATTTACACCCTTTAAATACTGTGTATAATTACCGTCTATTAGTACAGTCCTTAAGCCTATTTTTAAATACATTTCTGGTTGTTGGTAAAGCCTTTAGTAAGTCTGCAGGTAAAGCATTTCAGTCCCTGATAGTACGATTAAGAAAAGAAAACTTTCCAGTGTCCGTCCTCTGTCTTCTTTCCCTCAATTTATATGAGTGGTCGTTCCTTGAAGAGTAATTTGGCGGCTGCAACCTAATTTCTATTTCTCTCCAGGCAGGCTCACCTCTGTATGTTTTGAACAGTGCCCATAATCGAATTCGCGTTCTCCTGTCTGTGAGTTTGTCCCATTTTAATGGTGAATTTTTCCGACAACAGTTGAGAGCCCGTTTTTTGAATCTTTTCCAGTGTCTTAATATGTTCTAATTTGTAAGGATCCCAACATGCAGCACCATATTCCATTACTGGACGTACTAGTGATTTATATGCAATCTCTTTGGATTTATCAGAGCCTTTTCTTAGTACCCTCATCACAAAGTGTAACGCTCTCCATGCTCTTCCCGCTGTGTCTGTAACGTGTTCCCCCCAGCCGAGATCGCTGCTAAATGTTATTCCGAGGTATTTACATTTGTTAACTTCCGGAATGGTTTCACCCCCTAATGTATACGATGCGTCTATTTTATTTCTTTTCCTTGTAAAGCTGATGGCTTTGCTCTTTAGATAATTTATTTTCATTTTGTTGGCTATTGCCCAATCGTTTATTCTATTGAGTTCACTCTGAAGAAGAGTATTATCTTCATAACTTTTTATTTCCCTGTATACCATACGATCATCCGCGAATAAGCGAACCCGAGACAGGATATTAACTGGCAGATCATTTACAAAAGCCAGGAATAGAAGAGGCCCCAAGACACTCCCCTGTGGGACTCCGGAAGTAATTTCAATTGGGTTCGATAATTCCTCCCCTACCCGTAATCTCTGAGTGCGACAAGTTAAAAATTCCTTGATCCACTGGAGTATTCTGAAGTCAATCCTCGTTGATTGTAGTTTAACCAATAATATATCGTGTGGGACTATATCGAATGCGCGTGAAAATTCAATAACCACTGCATCTACTTGGCTACTGGAATCTATTCCGTCTTCTAAATCCTGACATACAGTTACTAATTGACTCTCACATGAATAGCCCCCCCCCCCCGAAATCCATGCTGACAGTTATGTAACCAATTTGAGTCATCCCAATCCTGCCTTAGATAAGCTGAAATCAAGTGTTCCATCTGTTTGCAAACCACAGAGGTGAGGCTGACCGGTCTGTAGTTTTTTGTATCTGAGCGAGACCCTGACTTATAAATTGGCACCACTATTGCATCTTTCCAATCTCGCGGGACAGAACCATTGTTAATTGATATTTCAAATATACGCACTAGATAGGGAATCATGGCTTCCCCTCCCAATTTTAGTACGTCTCCGGCGATACCATCAGTTCCTACTGATTTATGAGTTATCAATTTAGAGACCCTTCTCCTTATGTCCCTAGGCTTGATAGGAAACTGACCCGTATTTTCCACAGAAGCTAAGTGTGGTATTATTGTCCTCATCCCAAAAACAGTGGCATAATACGAATTTAATTTTTCTGCTTTTTCGCTGTTCTGTACGAAAAATTGATTGCGGTAACTTTTTAGGGGGAGGCTCGAATAGTTTTCCTTGCGTCGTCTCTTCACATATTTATAAAATTCCTCCCACCCGTTTTGTTCACCTTTGAAAAGTTTATTTAGGTAATTTTCCTCAGCTATCTTCTTCGCATTAAGCAGTTCTTTCGATAGTTGTGTGAATTTTGTTTCTTTTGCAAGGCTTTCCTTGTGCTGTGTGTAGGATTACCTTAGTTTTCTTTTCAGTTTCCGTATGTATTTATCATAATATTCCGGATCGGGATTGTTTGATAGGCGTTTAACCGGGATAAATTTCTGTATTCCTGTTAATATAATCTGATTGAACTACGCCCAGCATTCTTCTGCACTACTGCCCTTTACTACCCATAATGAGTACTTTTCTCTAAGATAATTTTGGAAGCCTTCTCAGTCCGATTTGTTATATTGCAAGATATTTTTGTTCTTTTTCCCGCTTTGCTTGTACTTAGTATTCCATAATATTTCAAGAATTACCGCGTCGTGGTCACTAATACCTGTAATCACTTCAATACCTGCGACTATTTCTGAGGGTCTTAAAAGAAATATATCTAGTAAGGAATCTACCCTTGTCGCCCTATCTGTTACTTGTATTAAGTTATGTTTCCAGATGAGTGAGTTTACTAATGACTGGGCTTGACTCATCCCTCCTCTATTGTACCCTGCCAGTTTACCTGGGGCAAGTTTAGGTTCCCCGCAACGATAACATACTGTCCGCGAATTTGTCTATTTTCCCATATATCTCTTATTTTACACAGTACGTTCAAGCCTTCTTTCGGCGCCCTGTATAAACCGAGTATGTGTAATATGTTTCGCGAATAATCATCCGCTATGTATATACCCAACATTTCGAACTCCGAGTCTTTAAAATTTTCAGCGCTCTGCAGGAGCTCTTTTACACATATAAAAACCCTCCCCCTTTTCTTCACGGTCGCGTCAGTATGTTACATAATCGTTTCTGAATACTTCTGAGTCTGTTACTTCGCTGGAAAGCCATGATTCCGTTCCTATTATGACGTCAGGATTATGCGAATCTACTAGGTTCCAGAATTCAATTGATTTCTTATAAATACTTCTACAATTGTGTTAACTGCATATTTTATTAAAAAAATAACATAAGAAGTGTAAATTATGGTTGTATTTAAAGTGAACTTTAAAAAAACAATAATAATTCATTCACAAATAGTTGTAGTGAGTACAGCGACGCCAATAATTTTATAATATCAATGTCGGGGCCGCCCCTATACCTTGTTTTATGTTTACCAAATCAACCAGTAATCGTATAATAACAATGTCGGGGCTGCGGAGCCGACCCCCGCTTTATGATTACCTAATCAAGCAATAATCTTATAATCACAATGCCGTCCCGACACCCCGTTTCAAAATTTTAAATTATGGTTTATTTAACGATGCTCGCAACTGCCGAGGTTATATCAGCGTCGTCGGTGTGCCGGAAATTTTTGTCCCGCAGAAGTTATTTTACATGCCAGTAAATCCATTGACATAAGCCTGTCGCATTTAAGCACACTTAAATGCCATCGATCTGGGCCGGGATCGAACCCACGAACTCGAGCACAGAAGTCCAGTGCTTCCCGCTTTATGTTCACCAAATTCAGCAATAGTAGCTTACTTTCCATATCGACCATACCATTCACTTCCACTAAGGCATACCAAAAGTCTCAACAAACCAAATAACCTGCTACTGCTGCTCGACCTTTCGAAAACTCGCTTTCTATCCATCTACTTACCTGCTAGCCAAAAAAAAAAATGTATATGACAGACATAAACAAACCAAACCTAACATGTCACTGATTACTTGATTTGTGTATTCTGTACATTTGTAAAGTTATTCAATATCTCAGTTTAATAGGATCAGTTAAAAAACACAAATAAAATAAGATATAGGCTATAATGTAGTGCGTAGTCGGATTAAATACAGGGACATAATTTTATTTTTACTTCAATTTTTATTGTACCTGAGTTTTGGAATGTACTTCACTCCCACCCCTTCTACTAGTAAACTTCCAACCTTTCACGACACAGAGCCGAGGGCGCGTAAGCAGTACTGAGTTACTGAGTATAGTACGTTTCAGAAATATGTTCGCGTTTTCCAGTGACGAAAGAGCTTTCAATATTGAATCATATTTTCGTACGGGTACTGTCGTCCGTTTCCCTATGTCGCATCCCGGTTTCCCCCACCTGTTTCTGTTCGCCCCTTTGTAAAGTCTAGTAGCTGGGCTATCTTAGCTCTTTTCTGAAAACAATAATTTCTGTTAGGAATTGGACGTCTACGTAATATTATTCAAGTGTTTAAAATAACTTAAATAAAAGGGCCTCCTTAAGTAATTAACTGTCATGTGATTTCCCCCCCCCTTTCAACAACCCTGCGACAAAACCACTTGAACGGACAGTAGATAGCATTTCTGAGTGATTTTACCTTTTCGGATCTGGCATTAGTGAAGATTGAATTTACAGTACGTAAGGTACTCTTTTATAGAGTAGGTACAGAATTATTTCAACATGAGTTACTCGTACGAAGGACGAAACTGGTAATTGGAATTAGGTACAATAGTCTATAGTGCGATAATATGCACAAAAGAACTGAAGCCTGTATCGAAATGAACGGCCACCATTTTCTAAAATGTGTTTAAATATCCATATTTTTTATTTTTTTTTTATTGGGTTATTTTACGACGCTGTATCAACATCTAGGTTAAATATCCATAATATTATAATTATTTTTCAATTTAACTTCATTCTCTATATAGTAGGTACGCTAATGTGCTGTAACAGTACAATATACACTGCATAATTAATACATCCGAATGGATAGCTCAATTCGTGAGTAAAAACACTAAGTGTTAATACAGTACTGTATTTTGATTAAACAAAAACCTAATGAAAATTATCAAACTCAAAATTGCGATATTTCCTAGTTTACAAAAATGGATGAACCACTTTTCTTCCCTCCTATACCTATTAAAGTGATTCGTATTTTACGCCAGTATCATCGAACTCCGTCGTGGAAAGGGTAGCAAACGGTGTTTCCTGTTTCAATCGTTAATAGAAAGGTAAAGCCAGGTTAATATTAAAAATGTCAGTAAAAATAAAATGATGTCCCTGTACAAAATAAACTATGTAAATTATGAGGGATCTGAAGTGAGTTGACAAAATATAATAAAAATTCATAAACACGGCTGTAATGAATAAAGTGACGCCAATAATCATATAGTGCTGCCCGACACCCTGCTTTCTATTCTCCAAATTTAGGAAAAATAGCTTTCTCATATTGCCGATAACCATATTATTCCATAGAGTGAATTAGTGAGTAATACTGATATCGTTAAAAATGAACAAGTTTAGTGAATAGTACTCATATCATTCAGTAGAATAAATTGGTTCAGTGAATAGTACTAACAGACTACTTCCCATGATAACTATTGCCATAGTAACCGTAATAAAAAATATTAAAAACAATGTAAGTACTTACGCGTTATTCTGAAGTATACATCTGCAATTAAAATCTGGGATTTAAAACATTTCGGATATTTACTTGTCTTTAACCAGTCGATAAGTTGTGTACGTGACATGATCTGGAATGAAATATAAGTTAGTTACCAATTAACCTATTATTAGTCTATACCCAAATTACCCCAGATTTTTAATTTGAATTTACTAAGATACTATTAATGATATATTACTAGATTTATTAAAACCATGTTCTAAACATATGTAATGTACACACACATATATGAATTTTATTACTTTATTACAGCTGGCTTCCCAACAATATTGCTTTCAATGTTATGTGTCATTTCATAAAATGGTAAATAAATTTCTTTTACCATTCAGTATCGTTGTAATCTACACAATTTTTAACACTCTATGATAGACAAATGTCAAATTGACAATATATATTAAATTGGCTTGTGTTTGAAATTTAGGCAAAGTTTTATTTAAAAAATTTGCAACTTATCCCCAAATTACACCAAGTTTTAAATTGTAATTTGCTAACAAACTTTTAATGATAATTGATTGGTTCAGAGCCATAGTGGGTCAAGCGCCATTTATTAAAAACGGAGAAAGAAAGGGTTAAAGTAAAGTGAATGCTATAGTTTAATGAAGATTGACATATCATTTAGTTGGAATGCGTATACTTTATATATAGAGGAGACGGCCTCATCACCGTAAAAAATAGCTTGTTACGAATCTCTGCAAAAAGCCTCGGAATTAGACTGATTCTTTGGCACGACCACAGAATAAGGTTATGAGTTATGGCACTTGTCTTTATAGAACAGGAGGGGTAACATCAGTAACAAAAGAACTAGATTGATATAGAATAGACTTCGGGGGAGTACAAGAGGTTAGGTTAGATGGGAATGGCATATCACAAATAGGAGATTACTTGTCGTATTATGGGGAAGGAAACAATAATCACCAATAAAATTAGGAACAGGATTCTTTGTTCATAAAATAATAAAATCAGCAGTAAAAAAGGTCGAATTTATCAGTGACATGTTATCATATTCAGTACTTACAGGTAGATGGTGCGATATCGTAGTTATAAATGCTCACGCCTCTACAGAAGAGAAAGACGACCATAAATAGGATAGCTTCTATGAGGAATTGGTACATACTTTTGAACAGTTATCGAGATATCACATGAAAATTTTATTGGGGGATTTCAACGCTAAAGTAGGACGAGAGGATATTTTAAAACCAACTATTGCAAAAGATAGTCTACACGTAACTAGTAATGACAATAGAGTTAGGTTAGTAAACTTTGGTAAATTAAAAAAAAATAATTGTCAAAAGTACAACATTCCCCCATAAGAATATACATAAATATACGTGGACGTCTCCAAATGGATTGACACACAAACAAATAGATCACATCTTGATAGATAAACGGAGACATACTATACTAGTATAGTATAGTAGACATTCGAACTATCGGGGGGGGCAGCCTGTAATTCTGACCATTATTTGGTAATTGGAGAATTAAGAGAAAGACTACCAGTAGCAAAGCGAGTAGAACAACAATTTAATGTTAGTAAATTCAATATTTCGAAATTAAACGACAAGGAAACTAAGCAACATTATCAGGTCGAATTTGGAATAGGTTTGCCACTTTAGGAAGGTCCTACGAAGTTGAGAAAGAGTTAGAAGTAATAGCCTGTGGGGAAATATCACAGAGAGTATCAAAATTGCAGCTGAGCAGAGTATAGGTTATTATGAAACAAAGAAAAAGAAACCGTGGTTAGATAAAGACTGTTGCATGGTAGTAGAAAGAAGGAAACAGGCAAAATTGAAATTCTTCCAGGATCCAGTTGAGGAGAATACAGATAATTATTTCAATGAAAGACGGGAAGCAAGTCATACACTTAGGAATAAAAAGAGAGGTTACTTGGAGGAAAAACTGAATGAGGCAGAAACAAAAAGAATCAATAAAAACATTCCAGATTTATATAAGGGTTAAAAGGAATTTAAGAACGGATATCAGGCAAGGGTATACGCGATCAATGATGACAATGGTGACTTGCTTGCATACTCTCATTCAATCCTGAACAGACGGAAAAACTATTTTGGGCAAATCTTAATATTGTACATAGGCCAAATAGAAATGATCGGGATGAAATTCAAATACAAAATGCTGAGCCATTTATACCCGAACCCACATTTTAAGAAGTCGAAATTGCGATAGAAAACCTAAAAAAAACATGCAAGTGTACAGTTATCAATCAAATTCAAGCAGAATTATTATAAGAGTGTGGAAGGGCATTATCTAGCGAAATTTATAATCTTGTATTTGCTATTTGGGAAAAGGAAATTGTACCAGAACAATGGAAGCAGTCCATAATTGTACCTATTTTTAAGAAGGGGAACAAGACTAACAGTGGTAACTTTCGAAGAATATCAATTTTGTTGACGTCGTACAAAATTTTGTCCAATATTCATTTGGTAAATTAACTCCGTGATTAAATGAAATTATTGGGGATCATCAGTGTGGTTTTAGGCGTATTAGATCGACTATTGATCAGAATTTTTGTATTTGACAGATATTGGAGAAAAAATGAGAGTATAGGGGTACAGTACATCAGTTATAAAGGCATATGACTGGGTTAGGAGAGAAGTATTATATGACATTCTTATTGAATTTGGTATTCCCAAGGAACTAGTTTGATTAATTGAAATGAGTCTCAGTGAAACGTACAGCAGAGTTCGTATAGGACACTTCCTATCTTATGCTTTTCCAATTCACTGCGTTCTAAAGCAACGAGATGAACTATCACCGTTACTTTTTAACTTCGCTCTAGAATATTCCATTAGGAACGTTTAGAATAACAGACAGGGTTTGGAATTGAACTGGTTACATCCGCTTTTTGTCTATGCTGATGACGTGAATATGTTAAAAGAAAATCCACAAACGATTAGGGAAAACACGGAAATTTTACTTGAAGCAAGTAAAGCGATAGGTTTGGAAGTAAATCCCGAAAAGACAAAGTATATGATTAGGTCTCGTGACCAGAATATTGTATGAAATGGAAATATAAAAATTGGAGATTTATCCTTGGAAGAGGTGGAAAAATTCAAATATCTTGGAGCAACAGTAGGAAATATAAATGACACACGGGAGGAAATTAAACACAGAATAAATATGGGAAATGCGTGTTATTATTCTGTTCGGAAGCTTTTGTCATCTAGTCTGCTGTCAAAAAATCTGAAACTTAGAATTTATAAACCAGTTACCGTAATTTCCCATAACTATGGTCCAGGCACCCAAATATGATCCAAAACGCATTACGTACTACTTAGTCCCCCAAGAGTTCGGTGTTTGCCATTTAAGGCGCCAATGTGATGGAATTATGTTCCCCATAGACGCTTCTATCTACCATTACACGTGACAATGATATGGATGCTTAACAAGGTCAGTGTACATCGTTCTATTGAATGTGTGAAGACACGAAATCATTCAGTTTGTGTGTGTCTGTTTTATTAAGCTCTGTAGAACTGGTAAATTATAGATATATGATTGCTTGTACAATTAAACCTGGCTATATAGTGTGCAATTTCACGTAATAATTAGACTGGCAGTGGTTAAGGACTCTGCGTGAAAAATGTTTAACCTCAAGGCTACAAGTCAGTCCTCAACTATGTACCACAATTTTTCGTGGACCATATTTGTATTTCATTTTGAAATATTTGTTTCAATAAAATGTGATCAATTTGATTATTTACTTCTGCAAATACGGTATCTCAGTATATTCTAAAACACCGTTTAACATTATAGACAAGTAAACAAAGAAACAGGCTGTTCCAGCATCAATGGTACTAGCACGAATAATGGTCCGGTAAAACGAAAACTTCAGGGTAGAAGGATCACAACCGTCCCTGTAAGTGACTATGAGAGCGATGAAATTGAATTGGATACAGATTATGATGTTTCCGCTGTACTCTCCATATTTACAGACAGTGAGTCAGATGTGGAAAAGAAGACGAAATCTCTTAAAATAATGCTAAAGCACATAGTTATATGGTAGTTACTTATGAGGAGGAATTGTGGCCAGGGAAAGTTTTGGAAGTGAAGAACAATGGAGCTGTTGTTTCATGTATAGTAAGAAGCGGCAACTACTGAGGTGGCGAGAAATGGAATACATTTTATTGTATAGAATGGAAAACACAATAAAACAAATTGAAGACCCCATATGCGTCTCGAAAAAGAGAGATCTATTTTCAATTTCAAAATTGCAGTAGCAGTGGAGATTCAAAGGATAGAAATAAGCCTACTGAATATAGTTCTCAGTATGGTATAAAAACCTTATCAGTGAATTTATTTCTATAATATATTGCTAAGAATGTGTTAGCTTATTTTGATACCGTAATTTTGTTCTTTAATATACACTCACCGGCAAAAAAAAAAAAAAAAACCCGTGCCAACTACATTTTATTTAAAATTTTTGAAAATTTTAGGATTTTTTAAATAATTGTAGGTGCGCTGAGGTTCATTTAGTTATTCATTTATTTTGTCATACGTAACAATGTAATACTGAATACGTAATGGCCAACAATGATCTGAAAAAGAGATTCGTTATTATTGCAATATTGTGTCTAAACGTCTCGGACTCATTTCAAGCTATGCTGAAGAAGTCCACAGACTGGTAAGCTCTCTTGAGGCAGTATTGGAGTACTTCATTGTATACAAATGTCACTAAGTCCTACCGATTCAGAAAAATGGTTGCATTGATAGAAGATGGGGATAGTCAGCGTTATGTGGCTGCAGGTCTTGGGTCCAGAAGAGACTTCCAGAAAATAAGACAAGTAAACGTGAGTGAGAGAACTGTAAGCACACGTCTGGATGAATGTGGGCTGAATTCCAGAAGACCAGCTAAAGGCCCAGAATTGCTCCAGCAACATCGTGTTGAACGCTTACGTTTTGTTCACAATCATGCTAATTGGAACCGGGGGGATTGGCGACGAGTGCGCTTCACAGATGAATTGAGATATAGTTTACAGATGGATGTGAAAGAGTGTGGAGAAGAGAAGGAGAAAATTTTTCTTCTCAGGTACCTTCAGTTCACGTGTGAGTTTCCAAGGTGGATCAGTAATGGTATGGGATGGTATTTCGTATGAAGCTCACAAAGAACTTGTTTTCATTAATGGAGGTGCTTTGACTGCTCCAAGATACATCGAAGAATGTCTAATTTAACATGTGGTACCATATGCCCCACTTATTGGTGAAAAGTTCCTGTTAATGAATGACAATGCTAGCCCTCATGCTACAAGAGTCATGGATGAGTTCCTTCACGACGTTGGATTGATTAGGATGGCATGGCCAGCAAGAAGTTCTGATATAAACCCTATTGAACATGTGTGGGTCTTTCACGATGTTGGATTGAATAGGACGGCATGGCCAGCAAGAAGTCCTGATATAAACCCTATTGAACATGTGTGGCGACTGCTAGGGAAGCGAGTTAGAAGTCGACTAACTCCTCACAGCAAATTACAGCAGCTCCGAAATGTTCTAAGTAAAGAATGAAATAGTATTGAACAGATTGACATCCAGAATCTGATCGAAAGTTTGAACCGGCGAATGGTAACAGTCATACTGTCACGGGGAGGTAATATCCGCTATTAGTAACATCTGGGTGGCCACAAAATCAGTTAAACATTTGGAAGAAAATTGAAACAATTTGTAAGCTTTTACAACTTTTAATTATAGCCATTGTTTGGCGTTGAAAACAATAGCGCAAGTGATAATAAAAAAGAGTTTTTTTTTTTTCTGGGAAGCAATGTTTTCTTCATTTCATAATGGGTTTTCTGATTCTCACCTCATAAAAAAATTGAGAAACTTTAGGTGGCCCGGAATTTTTGCCTGTGAGTGTAGTTGTTCATTACTGCAGGAAAATGACTTTCAGATTTCACTTGTTTATTGTGTGTTTATGCAATGTGTACTAATAAAAAGAATCAATGTACTTTTCATTTATTCTTAATATTTCTGTGCTAGATTATCTTTCTACCCTTAAATTATAAACTCAATATATTAATTTACGAATAATTACAGCTCCAGTTACAGTCCATTCATGCTTTCAAGCGTGAATATATGAGTGGACCATAGTTGGGTAACTCAGAATACAACTATGTACCAATGCTCATTATTTTTTTAAATAATTTCAATCACATATGTCAATATTTATTTAATATACACTTACAAGAGTCCGAAGCCAAAATTTCATTTAATCTGGATGTATAGTATTGAACATACAAAGAAAAATGCGACAAATATGGACCACAGTTAGGGGAAACTACGATATATTACCGGTTGTTCCGTATGGTAGTGAAACTTGGACTCTTACTTGAGAGTGGAACAGAGATTAAGGGTGATAGAGAATAAGGTTCTTAGCAAAATATTTGGGGCTGAGAAGGATGAAGTTACAGGAGAATGGAGGAAGTTACACAACGCAGAACTTCACGCATTGTATTCTTCACCTAACATAATTCGGAACATTAAATCTAGACGTTTGACATGGGCAGTGTGTGTAGCACGTATGGGCGAATCCAGATATACATATTGAATGTTAGTTTATTATTTATTTATTTATTTATTTATTTATTTATTTATTTATTTATTCATTTATTTATTTATTTATTTATTTATTTATTTATTCTGGTGCAGTTAAGGCCATGAGGTCTTCTCTTCCACAACACCAGGAATACAAATACAATAATAGAAATAAACAGAGAAAAAAGTACACTATTTACAAAATAAAGCTACAAAAATATAAAGAGAGAGAAAAAAAACACTATAAACAAAGTAAAGCCACACAAAATATACACTGGTTGCAGTCACACAAATTTTAAATGAGTGATTAAGTATCATAATTAATTGTATCCTAACTAATTAACTAACATAAACAAGAAACTTGCAATTTTAATCTAGATTAAAAAAGAAAAAAAAACACAAATCAATACTTCTAGCAATACCTAAAAACATTAACTAAGACAAAATTTTCCAATTTAATTTTGAATAGTGATAAAGTCCGGCAGTCCTTGACGTCATTAGGTAACAAAATCCTGTGGCGAGGTATTTCTACAGTATAGGAAGATGAGTATAAAGACGTTCTATGATGAGGGATAGAAGGAAGTGCTTGATGTCGGTTTCGAAGAGTTGTAAGAAATTGAAAGAGCGATAACAGATAATTCGGAGTAGAAGTATGCATGATTCTAAACAGAAGAGACAGTGAATGTATTGTTCTTCGTTCCTTCAGACGCACCCATGAAAGTAACTGGAGGGAAGGTGTTATATGGTCAAATTTACGAGTATTGCAGATGAATGGTATGCACACATTATGAACACGTTGTAGTCTCTCAGCTAAGAGTGAGCTTACATTAGTTACCAAGGAATCGCAATAATCAAAATGGGGCATTACAAGCGTCTGAATAAGATTATTTTTAGACTAAGTGGTAGAAATTCTTTCACATGGAACAAGGAGTGAAGCTGAGAAAATATTTTTTTGCAAATGTGTGTTACTTGAGTGTTCCAATTTAGACCGCTATCCATAAAAATGCCAAGATTTTCAACTGTTTCACTGTATTTAACAATAATCCCATTCAATATTATATGAGGTATAGTACTACTACCAAGAGTGCTTCGTAGACGATAATGTCCCATTACGATTGCTTGCGATTTCTCTGGATTTAACCTTAATCCAAATTTTTGTGCCCACAGTGAAATCGAATTCAAGTCTTCGTTTATTTTGTTTACTGCATCATTAGCCTCGTCAGGGTGGAAATGCAAATAAATTTGCAAGTCATCAGCATACATATGGTATCTGCAGTGTTTTATCATAATAGTCACGTCATTAATATAGACCATGAAGAGTAAAGGTCCGAGATCTGATCCTTGTTGAATTCCAGATTTCACGACACACCATTTTGAAGAATAATCGCATGCAATGACACATTGTTGACATTCGCGAAGGTAGGATTCAAACCAAGTAACAGAACTTTCAGAAAGATTCAGAAGTCTTAATTTACATAATAGAAGGTCCGTGTCAACTGTATCAAATGCCTTACTGAAGTCAAGTAATGTCAGTAATGTTAATTTACGTTCATCTGTGGCTTCACGTATATCCTCATTCACTTTTAGTAGTGCTGTAGTCGTACTATGTCTATTCCTGAACCCGGATTGGTATTCGTCCAGTAAGGCATGTTCGGTTAGATGTTGTATGTGAACAATACGTTCCAGAGCTTTTGATAGAGCAGGTAGGATACTAATTGGACGGAAATCATTTGCACATAATGCGGTTTTAATTTTGGGGATCGGACGGATAAAGGCTTTCTTCCAGAGGTTCGGGTAGGTAGAAGTTATGAGTGAAGCGTTGAATATATGTGTTCATGTCGGCAGTATTATGTCCAATATTTTCTTCAATAATATTATACTAATATTATCCACACCTTCAGCTTTAGAAGTAATACGTTTTATTGCCGCACTTACTTCAGTTTCTGTGACATAAGTGACGTAAAATATTTCTCTATTCGGAATTGGAGTCATTTGTAATTCGTTAACTGTCTGCTGTTTGTCGACCGTATCAAAGGTTATTGACTGTACCGTTGCAAAATGGTCATTTAGTTCGTCAAGAGAGACTGGCACACTCTCTACCTGAGTCCTGGAATTTCCTAAACCAATTGTCCGTAAGTTTTTCCACAGTTTCCACCTTCAAGATATTATGAAAATGTCTCAGTTTTGCGTTTCTAATGGCTTGAGTAGTTCTGTTACGTAAGAGTTTATAATAATTGTAAGGGATTTCTGTCTTGTCATGTTTAAACGTATTGTATGTAGCGTTTCTGTCCATAATCATACTAAGTATGTCAGCAGTCATCCATTGTGCTGGTGTCCTTTTTACGCGTTTAGATTTGATAGGAGCATGCATGTCATATAAATTTATAATGTACTCATTTAGTTTAACAACTTTCTCGTCAACAGTATGTAAGGTCCATATTGAGTCCCAGGGAATCATTATTGCGTCTTCAAGTAGTTGATTTCATCAACACGTTTCAAGTCACGGTACCTTATGAGTTTAGGCGTGGGCTTGGGACACTTCAAAGAATATACTAGATAAATAATATCATGGTACGAAATTCCCGAAGCAGCACATTGTCCGTGTTTTTGTACTTTGTCCGCATTCTTCGCAATAATTAAGTCTAATAGGGATTCGGAAGATTGGGTATGGTGGGTGGGTTCAAGGGGAAGTACTGCTAGATCAAGAGCCTGGAACATGGTCAATAGATGTCTAGTGCAGTTCGAATCAGAGGCTAACAAATTTGTGTTAAAGTCACCCATTATTAAGACGTGTTCATAATCTGTGGTGAATTCCATCAACGATCTCTCGATCTCTGCAATATCGTTAATCTTCTGGGGTTGGTATATTACACAAATAAGACATTTCTGAAAGCTTGTCGAGACTTCTACAAATAACATTTCAGGTTTTCCGGCATTCTCGCCAGGAGATGTGTATATTATTCTGGGATTGAGATCTGATCTAATATATGCAGCAACGCCGCCCCCTTGTTTATTTAAACGATCATTTCTTAATAGCGTATAACCATCTAGGTATAATGTCGCTGAGGATAATGTAGGCTTTAGCCAAGATTCAGAGATGAGAAGAGCATGCAAATTCTGATTCGAGAATATGGATTGAATTTCGTCAAAGTGGGCAACCAAACTCTGAGCGTTATTATGGGCTACGTGAAGGGATGAAGAGTTCTTGGAAAAGGCTGTTGTTAAAATGTTGAATGCTTCAGGGTGAGAGAGAGGGTTCTGGTCAGCAGGTGTAGGGGAATGGGGTGAGTGAAGGTCATTGTACAATGTTCTGTCAGAGACAACCGGATTATTACTGTCAAGAATCAGGGTATCCAACTTAAAAGAAAAAAAAAAGTTATATAAAAATATGAAGTTGCTACAAGTAAAGATTTGCTATTAATTATTAACTTAGCTACAATTAAGTTGAAATAAATAAAGATGAATAAACACTACTGGCAATAACAGGTATGAATAAGTAGTTTAGACTTTAGTAATTTAGAATATCATTGAATAAGTAGTTTAGACTTTAGTAATTTAGAATATCATATAACTTAGAAGTGTCCAATATATATATATATATATATATATATATATATATATATATATACATATATATATAAATAATTATTAATATTAATTATTAAAGTATTAAAAATGAAAGTAACTAAGAAATAAGTAATGTTAATGGGGTTATGATATAATGAAAATAGTAAACTAAAACTACAATACGAATAACAATACTACTAATAGAATAAACTAAAACGTTAATGGTTACCTATAAAGTAACGACTAATGGTATCGCGTATGACCCTAGCTCCATTACATTATTTTGTCTTCTCTTTAAATTGCCCTCCTTAACTACAACAGAACCATCTAGTGTCAAAATATTAGTCACACCGTATTTACTAATAGCTCCACGCAACAGTTTATGTCTTGCACTGGTGGGGAGGCTGGAGAGAAAAAGACTTTTGGGAGGCCGAGACGTAGATGGGAGAATAATATTAAAATAGATTTGAGGCAGATTATGATAGAGAGTGGATTCATCTTGCTCAGGATATGGACCGATGGCGGGCTTATGTGAGGGCGGCAATGAACCTTCGAGTTCCTTAAAAGCCATTTGTAAGTAAGTAAGTGTATACTTTATATTATTTGCTATGTTTCCATTGAATTATGGTGATATTTTCATTTTAATCCTTGTTTCCTACGGTTTTAGTAAATGGCGCTTGACCCACTATGGTTCTGAATCCTTCATATATTGCTCATTTTATTATAAACGTGTTCTAAACATTGTATTAGCACGTCTGACAGTGAAGCTAGTGACCCCGGGTTCAAATCCAGGTTTGGACAACTTACGTGATTGGGAGTTTCCGGGATTTTCCCTCAACCAATTGAAGTAGAATTTCTGGGTAACTTTCAGCATTTGACCTCGGACTCATTTCGCCATCATTAATTCACATATCATCGTCGTCGTCATCATCATCATCATCCATATCTTAGCCCGGTTAAGTTCATTGTTCATCGTGCTGTACTTGTACAAGAGCGCAGCCGTTCGGCTACCCAATCATTCACGGGACAGGAATGGTAAGTACAATAAGCCTCGGGCTGCAGTGTATGCCTTCAGGTTACTCCACTCTACAAGAGAAAGATCATGTTTAATATTATATACATACATGAATTTGGTTACTGTATCCCAGCTGGTTTCCGAACAATCTTGCTTAGAATGTGATGGGTCATATCATTAACTGGTAAAGAAGAAATGTTTTTTTTTACCAGGCAGTATTAGTCTCATCGACACAAATTTTTAACATTCCATGAGAGGTAATTGTGAAATAGACAATATATATTTAATTCACATATATTTGAAGATTAGGTGAAGTTTTATTAAAAAATTGTAACTTATACTCCAATTACTTCACTACACAAAAATTACCCCTACCCCCACGTATAATTAATATTTTAAACACAAATACAATTTATTTCCTAATATTGCTGTTCTTATATTTGTACATTTTGATTAAAATAAATGTAAGTTACTTACTTATTTATTTACTTACTTAATTACTTACTGGCTTTTAAGGGACCCGGAGATTCATTGCCGCCCTCACATAAGCCCGCCATTGGTCCCTATCCTGAGCAAGATTAATCCATTCTCTAGCATCATATCCCACCTCCCTCAAATCCATTTTAATATTATCTTCCCATCTACGTCTCGGCCTCCCTAAAGGTCCTTTTCCCTCCGGCCTCCCAACTAACACTTTATATGCATTTCTGGATTCGCCCATACGTGCTATACGCCCTGCCAATCCCAAACGTCTGGATTTAATTTTCCTAATTATGTCAGGTGAAGAATATAATGCGTGAAGTTCTGTGTTGTGTAACTTTCTCCATTCTCCTGTAACTTCATCCCTCTTAGCCCCAAATATTTTCCTAAGCACCTATTCTCAAACACCCTTATCCTATGTTCCTCTCTCAAAGTGAGAGTCCAAGTTTCACAACCATAAAGAACAACCGGTAATATAACTGTTTTATAAATTCTAACTTTCAGATTTTTTGACAACAGACTGGATGATAAGAGCTTCTCAACCGAATAATAACAGGCAATCCCCATATTTATTCTGTGTTTAATTTCCTCCCGAGTATCATTTATATTTGTTACTGTTGCTCCAAGGTATTTGAACTTCTCCACCCCTTCAAAAGATAAATTTCCAATTTTTATATTTCCATTTCTTACAATATTCTCGTCACGAGACATAATCATATACTTTGTCTTTTCGGGATTTACTTCCAAACCTATCTCTTCACTTGCTCCAAGCAAAATTCCCATGTTTTCCTTAATCGCTTCTTCATTTTCTCCTGACATATTCACGTCATCCGCATAGAGAAGCAGCTGATGTAACCCGTTCAATTCCAAACTCTCTCTGTTATCCTGGACTTTCCTAATGGCATACTCTAGAACAAAGTTAAAAAGTAAAGGTGATAGTGCATCTCCTTGCTTTAGCCCACAGTGAATTGGAAAAGCATCTGACAGAATCTGACCTATACGAACTCTGCTATACGTTTCACTGAGACACATTTTAATTAATCGAACTAGTTTCTTGGAAATACCAAATTCAATAAGAATATCATATAAAACATCTCTTTTAACCGAGTCATATGCATTTTTGAAATCTATGAATAACTGATGTACTGTACCTTTATACTCCCATTTTTTCTCCATTATCTGTCGAATACAAAATATCTGGTCAATAGTTGATCTATTACGCCTACAACCACACTGATGATCCCCAATAATTTCATCTACATATGGAGTTAATTTTCTCAAAAGAATATAAATGTAACACTTTCATTAAAGCATTTCAGTCACTAAAAGACACGATTTTCTGACAATGAAAGTAGTCAACATATTCTTTTGTTTGTTTTCTTGTGATTTTATTTTCCATTAAATTACATGCATTTTGTAAATGTATATATATATATATATATATATATATATATATATATATATATATAATTTTATTTTATTGATTTTCATTTTATTAAAGTGATATCTATAATAGATTTTATTTCGTATAGTTTCTGCACATCTTGTATATAAAAATTATCCCCCAATAATTTCATCTACATATGGAGTTAATCTTCTCAAAAGAATATAAATGTAACGCTTTCATTAAATCATTTCAGTCACTAAAAGAGACGATTTTCTGACAATGAAAGTAGTCAACATATTCTTTTGTTTGTTTCCTTGTGATTTTATTTTCCATTAAATTACATGCATTTTGTAAATATATATACGTGTATATAATTTTATTTTATTGATTTTCATTTTATAATAGTGATATATCTATAATAGATTTTATTTCGTATAGTTTCTGCACTTCTTGTATATAAAAATTGCCCCCCCCCAAATAATGTCTCAAATTAGGTCCCCAACTCCTAAGTCCGTCCCAGAGTTTCAATGCCATAACTGTAACCAAATTTTATTTATCATTCTCTTCCAGTTTTATTTTGGACAGCTTTATTCAATAAAAATGTATCCAATATCAATAGTTACATCACAGTTTCTTATCACTTCACAAGCCCATACCCGCGAGGAGACGATTATCACAAAAAAATCACAGAAACTAAATGTTGATAAATGTTACTTTTAAATTTCTTGAGAAATTCATTCGCTTATATAAATGTTGAACATTAATAATTATTTGCCGACTGATATTTAAAAAAAAATGCAGTCGATATGGATTTGAAATAATAGTTTTTGAGTTTTAATCTTACTTCATCTTTCAAACAAATTCATTATTTTTTAACATGAAGAATCTTTCTTCGATTCATTTGGAGGGAAGGGGCTAATCTATTAATTTTAGTGGGGGACGTCTCTGCCTATATGAGTTGAGGGGCAGAAAATGCCTTCACCTGCAAAGTCGGCGCCTATGAAATAACGTCAGATTACATATATCGGACAAATTTTTTCATTAAGGTTTGTAAATCACAAATCATGCAATTTAAGCCCTCAAGACGATAATTATTATAGAATTGATAAGATACATACACGAGATCGATCTATTCTTTGTACATGTTGCTTCCAATTTTCTTGTACATGTCAATATATTCCATAACAGAAGGGATGTGCAAATTTTTAGTATGTCTGAATTGTTTTCTTTAACCAATCGTGTGTAATCTTCCCTTCTTCTTAAAATATCATTATACTGCCCGCAGTTCTGGATCTGTAATATTTCGATATGTTCTTGTCTTCGTTACTGTAGGTTAAATTACTCCTTCATAGTTTCTTATATGCTCGAATTCTTGTATGCTTGTGGATAGGGTTGCCAACCCTCCCATATTTTCCGGGATCTCTCGTTTTAGCCCTAATTTTTAAGTCTCCCCGACTACCGTATATTTATTCTCTTCGATTATTTTTCTCCCCTTTTTTTAACATAATGCAAAAATTTATTTGAAACCTTTAATTTTCCCGTGATTGAAGGTGATTTATATGTTGGATTTTTTTATACCAGAGATGAACTGAAATGTGAAATCTCTGTAAAAGGTAATACTTGCCAAAAATAGCTTCAGGCCTCACTAGTTTAAAGTCAAACAATGTTAGAGTTACAAATTTAGAAAAAAAAAAGTGTGATTTGTGTTGTAAGGGTACCAGAAAGCAAAATTCATGCAAAGAGTGTTTTCTCTTATGAACAGTAAGTGAACAGATGTTCACAACAGGAGCACAACACATCTAATGAAATCAGAACAGCAAATCACAGTCATCTTCAACTACTCATGTAGGGAATTCTAACAATTTGTTTGAAAATATGACGCGAGGCAAAGTGTCTGAAAATACTTTTAATTGAAACATAACTGCCTAAATGTACAATAAAGTTGTTTTATAGTACCACTGACTGAATTGAATAATTTTTCAATTTTCTATGCGAAATATTGTAGATCGCTTAGTCTTCCCATTTTCTAGAAAAACAGTTGGAAGCCATACTTGTGGGCCAGTGAACGTAATGGAAACTCACTTAATGACACTTTTATAATATGGATATTGATACGATGTCCACGTCATTTCTGTAGGATATATTGTACCCAAGATATATAAACGAATATACTTATTCTAATAATTGTTTATTGAACACGCATAGTTTGCTTCGATTAACCCTTCAGTACTCGCGTGGATTACAATAGTAATCCACTGATATTTAATCCTGTATTACGTCACCGCCTGCAGCACTGCGTAGCTGAGCGTCAATGCAATTTCTCGTCACAGTCTAAGTGAGGCATTACTGGTGTTTAGACGTATTTGTCGCAACGCTTTGGAAAGTTATACGGAGTTTTATCAAGTTATACGCAGTTTTTCCGAGTGGATTACCATTGTAATCCACGCGAGTACTGCCGTCAGTTTCTTGCTCAGGTAAGTGAAATAGTTTTTATATGGTTATGAGTGATGCAATGCAGGAACTTTATGAAAAAAGTGTGTGACATCGTTCCATCCTCTTTGTAGTTGGCTCCAATGGGTACGGAAAATACAAGCAATATTTGCAAGTGGCTAGATGAAGATCTGGATGTTGGCATTGAAAATGAAAGTGATGATGAAAGCAACAAAGAAGATCTTTTGAATGAAGTTCACGATTCTAATTCAGAACAAGACAATGAGGAGGAGGATGATGATTATGGTGATGGTGATGAAAGACTAATGTCTATAAATGATGGAAACTGCTATACGGGAAGAGACAACACTACAATTTGGCAGGAAGAACCAGTATATCTACGAGGGAGAAGAAGAGCACAAAATATAGTGATTCATTTACCGGGCCCTAAAAGAGCTGCAAAAAATGCGCGAACACACACAGAGTGTTTTGACTGCTTTATTGATCAGACAATAATCAATGTAATAGTAAGGTGTACTAATATTTATATTGAAAAAGTGAAGCGTAATTACGGACGTGACAGAGATTGCAAATTAACAAATGACGTTGAAATTCGAGCACTCTTAGGTATTTTGTATCTTGCTGGTGCTTTGAAATCGGGAAGACTGAACGTAAGAGAACTATGGGATAAAAATGGCACAGGTATAGAGTCAATTTACCTGACTATGACCTACAATAGATTCCAATTTTTGTTACGATGTCTACGCTTTGATAACATTCATGACAGGCAGGAAAGGAAAGAAATTGATAAACTGGCTGCTGTACTTGAAGTGTTCGAGTTATTTGTTCAGAATTCACAAAGGTGCTACATTCCAAGCGAATATGTAACTATAGACGAGCAGTTGGTTGCATTCAGAGGACGATGTCCCATGAAAGTGTATATACCTACTAAACCAGCAAAATATGGGATCAAAATTTTTGCTATGGTGGATGTGAAAACATATTACACTCATAACTTGGAAATTTATGCTGGTATTCAACCAGATGGTCCATTTCACCAAAGTAACAGTGCACATGCAGTGGTGAAGAGGCTGGTTCATCCCATCAAAGGAACAGGAAGAAATGTGACCACCGATAACTGGTTCACGAGCATACCTCTGTGTTTAGATCTTCTAGAAAATGACAAAATTACACTTGTAGGAACCTTGAAAAAAAACAAAAGAGAAATCCCTCCTCATTTCACAACTACTCAAGACAGGGAAGTTAACAGTACATTGTTTGGATTCAATGAAAACTACATAATTATTTCGTATGTACCAAAGAAAAACAAAACAGTGTTAGCATTATCAACCATGCATTATGATAAGGCAATGCATGAGGAAACAGGAGGAAGCCAGAAGCCTGAAATAATATATTTTTATAATAGAACTAAATGTGCTGTGGATGTCCTGGACCAGTTATGCTCGGCCTATGATGTAAGCAGAAATTCACGCCGCTGGCCTCTGACTATTGTCTTCGACTTACTAAACATAGCAGGTGTCAATGCTCTTGTTGTTTATCCAGCAAACAAAAAAAAATTCTACGGAAAAACGTCCTAAAAACCCTTGCTCTGGACCTAATGAAGCCATTAATTTCCGAGCGTATCACCCAACAGACAATTTCAGCAAGAGAAATAAAGAGAAGAGGAGAGCAACTGTTAGGCATTCCACAAACAAGTGAAGAAGAAGGAACACGGCCAGAAGGTATTGGTAGGTGCTACATGTGTGGTAGAACAAGAAAGAAGAGCACAAGACAATCTTGTTCCCAGTGCTTGAAGAGAATTTGTCCTACTCATTCAGATGTAATTTGTTTGAACTGTGTAGAAGAAATGCATAGGCCTACTCATATAATTGAATCAGATGTAGATTAGACTCACGTGTGTAAAGTGTGAAATGCAAACATAAACATGAAAGTGCATCAATATCCTTCTTACAATACACAAAAACATCTGTAAAATATTACAAGTGAAGTGAGAATGATTGTTACATCCCTGAATTTTTTCATTGCTACACCCCTGAGTGAGGTATTCGGTTATCAAATATGACGTAAGTAAGGTCAGCAGTAGTGAACTTGCGTTTCCCGTGGGAGAGATTAAGAGAGATCAAGAGTTCAGATGACCTTCAAACATCGAGTGAGCAACAATGCTAGATAACCTACATAATTATGATGATAGTGAACTAACTCATAACTATGATGCAACAATAAATTATGACTCAAAGACACGACCAGTGTTGAAATATTATGCAAACATGTCACTTGAATGCAATTTGTGTACTATCCATTTCATTATTAATATTTATATTTAATACATTCCGTTATGCGTACCATATCTATTCTTATTACTGTAATAACTGAAAACAATATATTTCTTAACATTTAAATCTAATTCTAATGTTTAAACCTTGTCTGTAAACAAAAACAAATGTGGATTACCATTGTAATCCAGGTGAGTACTGGCGTTACGGAATTTAACGCGAGTAACGAAGGGTTAACCCAGATTTTCCTGACGTCCTCATATGAGGACGCACCAATAATGTGTTTTGTATGTCATCTGGCCCAATTTTTTTACGCTAAGTTTATGAACCTGTTAATAATTTACAGCTGTCTGAGGAGTGTTTTTGAGTTATCGTAGTAATAACAGTGGTGACGCGTATTTTCCATGGCTGAACTTACTGACGTTGTGATAGAAGGGTGAGTACTGTGTTCTTACAAATGGTTTAATCTTCTAATTGCTAGTTAGATACAACTCCCGAGATGATGTTTGATGTATTAGATAGTTTGTTGTTTAGTTTCGTCATAACAGGGTTCCGTAATTTTGAGATGAATTAGCACATTCTCATGAGAGGACATCAGGAAAATACAACTTAGTTTGTGTTTTAGAATAGCTCTGTCTCTGAATGAGCTGTCAGAGCTTCTTGAAGGAAATGATGATCCCGAAATTGATTCTTACGACATTACTGCATTACCTGCAGTAAATGTGACTAATGATTAGGATTCAGGACCAGAAGACTGCCAAAGTCTGGATCGCCTTCCAGGTTCACGGCTATGAGAGGAGACAACAATTACTTTACCGGGTGCTTCATCAGCTATCGATAATGCAAATTTACCTGAACCTAGTCAAGAAACAAGTGTTTTGCCTCTCTTTGCCCCATATTAGGTCCCTACCTACAGCAGCAGGCCTATAGATCTCAACTTCAATTTTTTTTTGCGAGTACTTCCACTGTGGGTTCACCTTCGCTTCGGGTTCAAGTTCGGGCTGGAGGTACCAGTGATGGTTATATAATATGGGTTGAACCATTCCAAGGAGAGGAACGTGTAATGACATGTATGCTGATGGGATATAGCGTTGTGATATATCGTATGCTGATCAACTTCCTATTCAGGACATGCTATATCAGCTCCTTAATGATAATTCGCTAATTTACGACGGATATTCATGATTTTGTTCATTAATGAAAATTGTAATGTTGTATTCTTTAGCTTAAAGTTAAAATTAATAAACATATATCTGCAACTCATTTTCTGATATCCACAAAATACGCACTATGTATCCTCCGGAAGGATAAAATCAAATTTAATTTCTGTTAATATCTATATTTTGATAGCCTGTTTTAACATCGACATATTAGGATATTTCTACAATTATAAAACTTAATTGAGGAGCTTGCTGGAAAAACGAACTAGGTTCACTCCTGCTGTTTTTTCATAAATCATTTTAAACGACTTTACACTGTATGGAACATGCTTCAACATAATTTTGTTAACATAGCTATAAAACTGAGGAAGTTGTAGGGATTTTTGTAACACCATGTTGGCTAAGCTGATAGGATATAAACAGCTGATTACACCATTCCTGTCCTCACTGAATGTTAGAACAGATTGAAGTGTGTTTGTTTACTTTAAAATTATCTACAATCAAACTTCAGAATTAATTAATGGAATTATAAAACAATGTGGGAATTCTTTACAGAAAATTTTTGAGAAGAAACCAAAGACAAAAGGAGCCAGTTTTTCTATTGAGAAATATTGCAGGATACAGTACACACAATATATGAATCTTCTGGAGCAGAAACTTACAATTTATTAGTATAATATGTAACTTTTTCTTTCCTGATTAAGAGAATCGTTGCTGACACATTGCCATTGGTGCCAAAAAAAAAAAAAAAAAAAAAAAAAAGGAAAATAAAAGCAGCAAAACTGAAGGTCTGAAATCAACAAAATCGCACTGTTTAGAAAGGAACTAAGTCAAAATTTGCTATTTTTATTTTAACTGATGAAATGATTAATACTTTCAATGTGCACTAATTGGCGGAGGAAAACACTTAGTCAAACCTCTCCTTATATCTTTAACATCAAGTTGATATTTATATACGGCGCTGGTAAACTGGTATTTATTCATAAAATAAGTTTCTTTTGCTCTCCAGAAAAGTAGCATATTTTGACTCAGTTCCTTTCTAAAAAGTGCGATTCATCTTGTCAAGTGAAGAAATACAGCGGTTTGAGCTCCAGCTTCATGAAGAAGAATCTTCAGGTGGTGTTTGTGACATTTCTGATAATTAACTTATCTTTGTTGATGCTGAATACACAATTTAGTTTCTTAAAATGATCAGAATTAAAATATACTAGTCTATGCCTCCTCGATCTGAGTAATGCTTTTAATTCTGTGGATATCGAATTAATCTTATGAGCTGATGGACTCATACTTGCTTGGCCGCCGACATTGCTTCTCTGACGGCAATCGATCTTCTTCTTGGCGATCCACAAAAGGGAGGATTCAACAGGTCTCAGTTCTCGTTCCGCTACTCTTTTCAATATATATAAATGACGTGTCAACGAACATAGTACATTGTCGTTACCATCTTCATGCTGATGATCTCGAAATCTATGTACATTTCCGACCTCATACATGAAATGATTCAATTCACAAATTACACAGCGAACTCATTTCAGTCTCGACATAGGCCAGCGGACTAGGACTTAGACTTAATGCAGCTAAGATGCAAACCATAATCGTCGGAACCAAAAGACTGCTGAACATTTTGAAAGATACTCAATTCCAGCCATTACGCTTAAGGTATATGTACACCCACAAAACGCAAAAAATGATGAAAAAATTAGAATTTTGAAAATGTAACTCTTTTAATAGGAAATTTTCTCCCCTTTAATTTCATATAAGTATTTTCGATTTATGCCTTACGGTTTTTCAGATAAGTCCCACTTTCCAAAATTCTACATCAGCCACGGTCACTTCTACGAATATCACTGCAAAAGTAATGCACAACATTTTTTTTTATTTATTTTTTATTCTAAACTTTTGCAATTTATGGAGGTCATAGATACATCCTTCCTCCTTCTTTACTTACAAATGGCTTTTAAGGAACCCGAAGGTTCATTGCCGCCCTCACATAAGCCCGCCATCGGTCCCTATCCTGTGCAAGATTAAGCCAGTCTCTATCATCATAGCCCACCTCCCTCAAATCCATTTTAATATTATCCTCCCATCTACGTCTCGGCCTCCCTAAAGGTCTTTTTCCCTCCGGTCTCCCAACTAACACTCTATATGCATTTCTGGATTCGCCCATACGTGCTACATGCCCTGCCCATCTCAAACGTCTGGATTTCAAGTTCCTAATTATGTCAGGTGAAGAATACAATGCGTGCAGTTCTGTGTTGTGTAACTTTCTCCATTCTCCTGTAACTTCATCCCGCTTAGCCCCAAATATTTTCCTAAGCACCTTATTCTCAAACACCCTTAACCTATGTTCCTCTCTCAGAGTGAGAGTCCAAGTTTCACAGCCATATAGAAGAACCGGTAATATAACTGTTTTATAAATTCTAACTTTCAGATTTTTGGACAGCAGACTGGATGATAAGAGCTTCTCAACCGAATAATAACACGCATTTCCCATATTTATTCTGCGTTTAATTTCCTCCCGAGTGTCATTCATATTTGTTACTGTTGCTCCAAGATATTTGAATTTTTCCACCTCTTCGAAGGATAAATCTCCAATATTTATATTTCCATTTCGTACAATATTCCCGTCACGAGACATAATCATATACTTTGTCTTTTCGGGATTTACTTCCAAACCGATCGCTTTACTTGCTTCAAGTAAAATTTCCGTGTTTTCCCTAACCGTTTGTGTATTTTCTCCTAACATATTCACGTCATCTGCATAGACAAGAAGCTGATGTAGCCCGTTCAATTCCAAACCCTGCCTGTTATCCTGAACTTTCCTAATGGCATACTCTAGAGCGAAGTTAAAAAGTAAAGGTGATAGTGCATCTCCCTGCTTTAGCCCGCAGTGAATTGGAAAAGCATCAGATAGAAACTGACCTATACGGACTCTGCTGTATGTTTCACTGAGACACATTTTAATTAATCGAACTAGTTTCTTGGGAATACCAAATTCAATAAGGATATCATATAATACTTCCCTCTTAACAGAGTCAAAAGCCTTTTTGAAATCTATGAATAACTGATGTACTGTACCCTTATACTCCCATTTTTTCTCCATTATCTGTCGAATACAAAAAATCTGATCAATAGTCGATCTATTACGCCGAAAACCGCACTGATGATCCCCAATAATTTCATCTACGTACGGAGTTAATCTCCTCAAAAGAATATTGGACAAAATTTTGTACGACGTCAACAAAAGTGATATTCCTCGAAAGTTACCACAGTTGGTTTTGTCCCCCTTTTTAAAAATAGGTACAATTATGGACTCCTTCCATTGTTCTGGTACAATTTCCTTTTCCCAAATAGCAAGTACAAGTTTATAAATTTCGCTATATAATGCACTTCCACCCTCTTGTATTAATTCTGCTGGAATTTGATCGATACCTGGAGACTTGTACTTTTTCAGATTTTCTATCGCAATTTCGACTTCTGAAAGCGTGGGTTCGGGTATAAATGGCTCAGCAGTTTGTATTTCAATTTCGTCCCGATCATTTCTATTTGGCCTATGTACATTAAGTAGTTGCGCAAAATAGTTTTTCCATCTGTTTAGGATTGATGGAGAGTCTGCAAGCAAGTCACCATTCTCATCCTTGATCACGTTTACCCTTGGCTGATATCCGTTCTTAAATTCCTTTATACCCTTATATAAATCTCGAATGTTTTTATTCTTACTATTTGTTTCTACCTCATTCAGTTTTTCCTTCAAGTAACCTCTCTTTTTATTCCTAAGCGTACGACTTGCTTCCCGTCTTTCATTGAAATAATTATCTCTCTTCTCCTCAACTGGATCCTGTAAGAATTTCAATTTTGCCTGTTTCCTTCTTTCTACTACCATGCAACAATCTTCATCAAACCACGGTTTCTTTTTCTTAGTTTCATAATAACCTATGCTCTGCTCAGCTGCAATTTTGATACTATCTCTGATATTTTCCCACACGCTATTAACATCTAATTCTTTGTCAACTTCGTCGGAACTTTCTAAAGTGGCAAACCTATTCGAAATTTCGACCTGATAATTTTGCTTAGCTTCCTCGTCCTTTAATTTCAAAATATTGAATTTAGTAATATTAACTACTCCTTGTAGTGGAAGACCCTGCACTGCACGAAGACCTGACAAAGTGCAGCGCTTTAACAACATGGCTGTGGCTGACAAACGCGTAACAGTGAAAGAATTGCCACTCCAAGTTGGAATAAAAGAAGCAATTTTGTGCAGAGTATTGAAACAGTTGGGGTTAAAAATGTTTTGTGCCAGGTGGGTTCCAAGGATGTTAATAGAAGCCCACAAAGAAACCAGAAAAACAGTGTGCAGCGAACTTTTGGACCGGTATGAGAATGGTGGAGATGAATTTCTTGCAAGAATTGTGACAGGAGATGAAACAGGGCTCCACGATTTTGATCGGAGGTAAAGAGGCAGACAATGGAGTGGCATCATGGAAATTCACCGAAGAAAATAAATTCAAATTGCGCCTTTGACAGGAAATGTTATGGCTACTATGCTTTGCGACATTATGCCACACGGAACCACCATTATTTCTGATACATATGTGACAACTCTCAAGAAACTTCAAGCTCGACTGAGTCGTGTTCGACCATATCGGGAGAAGCAGAATGTTCTGCTATTGCACGACAATGCATGGCAACATGTCAGTCACAAGACCACAGACCAGATCAGAAAACTTGGATGGACAACACTGAAACATCCGCTTTACAGTCCAGATCTGGCACCATGCGATTACCATCTCTTTGGTAAACTGAAGAACGAGGTTTGCAGATGATGACTCCCTCGTGCACGCTACTACAGAGTGGCTCAGATGTGTTGGTTCAGACTTTTATTGTGCAGGTGTACAGGCCCTCATTCCAAGGTGGCGTAAGGCAGCTGAAAGGGGCGGGGATTATGTGGAAAAGTAACGTATTGTTACTGAAGAATGTATCTACATTCTATGAAAATAGCAAAGATGTAGGATAAAAATGTAATTTTTAAATAAATATTGTGGATTACTTTTGTAGTCAATCTCCTCGTCCAGCATTGCTTGTAAAATAAACTTCTTTCTAGTCCCAAAATAGATGCATAGATATCAGGGCATGATCATTAGATTGAAAACACGTTTTTACATAATGAAGCAATTTGTAATATTTTACTGTTAGTCATAAAACCGTAAATTTGTGTGTCAGTGATATTGTACATCATTTTAATAAGAGTCCAAAAGTAGAACTTAAAATTCTGAGGAGGATGGGCATAAATCCTGGAACAAACACCAACACAGGATTTTTTGCATCAATGGAAAATAAGGACAAAAATGCCAAAAAAAAAAAACATTCAATACCTGAAGTTAAAACAAGGAGAAGGTTTTTGAGAGGCAGAAAGAAGCTGAAACAAGACCGACATGAAGCTGCTTAAGGGGTGACACATGATGATGGAGTCTTCTAGGCTCTGAAAGTTTGTGGTTTATTTCCTGTAAATAGTAATTTTAGAATATTTAATTCTTTTAAACATGATAGCTCAGTCAAATATGGTGATACTAAGAAGATATTGGTGTCATTTTGAAGTTTTAAATGTCCCCTAGTGCCTGACAATGAGTAAAATAACATTAATATAGTTAATAATTATCTATGGATTTTTTACTTGATATATCGTCGCTTAAGAAACAATACCGCGTAACTGACATTTTTGGTCAAAACTGTTTTTTCCACAGATGGTACCTGCACTGTCATCTGCATGCATTGACAAGCGCGGGAATTTGATTGCATGAATGGCCTGCGTGCGAAGGAGGGTGGTACAATACCGCGTATCTGAAGTCACGAGAAGTCTGTTGAAAATACCGCGTATCTGACAACAGATATTATGTCTACTCCCTGCGCGCCATCATTACGGAAGCTGGTTCTCGTTACTGCCTTGTAAAATTGTATCAACAGTGTGTAATATTCTGAGAAGATTAAAGAAGTGTTCAGTTTCAATTATTTAAAAGGTAAATATAACAGAACTATTTCACTAATGCCAATTGAATGTTAGTTGAGCTGAATTCCCGCAGAATCTTACAGCAAGTTCATTCACTGAAATATAGTACATTTATTATTTTATTATCATATAGGCCTACAGATACAAGAAAAGAAATGGATAATGAATCAGACGACAGTCAGTTTAGCGAGAACGAAATCCTATCTGTGCTATGTTCTGCATTCAAGACGGGAGAAATTTCTGTGAACATTAACGAAGGTATGACATAAGAAATATCACAGTTATTAAACGTTTATTTTTCTTCAGTTACGGAATCATAACAGCAAACTTACTTTAAGTACTTAATGTAAATAATCATGAATGGGCCGCTAAAATAATTTGCGCTACATTCAGTGGAGCTGAGCTTGGTTCCTTCCATTTCCTCCGGTAGGAGGAAGATCTTAATTGATGATAATATTTACTACACATGTTTTTTAATCCATTTGTATCACATTTGTAAACACTAGTAATCTCACCTTATTCGTAGGTGTACTGCCTGATAATTCAAATGCAAAAGAAAACTGTCCTTCTGAAAATGGGCTGCTGCAGATCAGGGACTGTCCGTCCAGTGTTGTATGTATGTATTTATTCACACTGCAATGGGTACATACCCGGTGGCAGTGGTAACTAATTACACTCAATAATGACAATAATAAACTTATTAATTAAAATACACTTAATAATACCAATAATTAATACAAATAATTAATACTAACAATAATTTATAATAATAATAATAATAATAATAATAATAATACAAATAATAATAATAGCGAATATCCTAAATTAAACCGTTACCGGTAAGGATATGATCGTATTATGCAGTCAAGTATGATTTAAAGCACACTATTAAAATAATATAGCTAGAAATAGGATAGGACAGAAACTGAAGACAATACCCCGTCAATGAAGGATGCATCTTCAGATGTAGACGACCCCGAAGAATTTGTGCGTGCTACTTATTCTACATCTTTACATTCATCAGAAAAAGGTAAAGAGAAGAATCTACAAGCGTTTCATGGAAATTTGACAGAAAATAAAAAGAACTTCAAAGCAACAAAAGGGTAAGTGGAAGAAAATGGAAAATAGAAAACTTAGAATGGAAGAGGAAGCTTATCTTAGCTACAAGAGTTCGAAAGATGGCAAAGTGACACATGATACGGAAAGAGATGCAAGAAATTTGGGGCCAGAGTGTAGTTATAAAATGTGCCAAAATTCGAAAGTAAGGGGCTGTAATTTAATTTCTAATGAGAGAAGACACATCTCTCAGGCATTCTGGAAAACTATGACTTGGGAACAGAGAACCGTTTACATATCAAATCTTGTGGATTTCACTCCTACGAAAAGACCTGGTAGTACAAGTTCTGAATCGAGAAGAAAGGGAACATTTGTCTATAAGCTAAAAGTTAATGAGAAAAAAATTCAGGTTTGCAAAAAGATGTTTCTGTGTACATTGGGAATTAAAGAATGAACTGTGCGATATTGGTTAGCTAATAGTACTGATGGCGTCCCTTCAATAAACAAAAGTCATGTTCTCGTGCAAAACACAGGGAAAAAAAGAGCATTAGTAGCCTGCGTAAGCTACCGACACATTATTGTATATAGAACCGAGTGTGTCATAGTTTTTATGATAGTATTCCATACTAGGGTTACTCAAGGATTACTTTTTGTGATTTCAGCATAGACCTATAATTATTTCTTTATTGTGTTTAACGAATATTTTGCCTGAAAAATTATTATCATTATTATATTTTTATATGAATTTCTTTTCATTATTCGCAAGTCAGTCAAGTCCATTGTCAATAATTCATGTATATATATAATATTAAACATGATCTTTCTCTTGTAGAGTGGAGTAACCTGAAGGCATACACTGCAGCCCGAGGCTTATTGTACTTACCATTCCTGTCCCGTGAATGATTGGGTAGCCGAACGGCTGCGCTCTTGTACAAGTACAGCACGATGAACAATGAACTTAACCGGGCTAAGATATGGATGATGATGATGATGACGACGACGATGATATGTGAATTAATGATGGCGAAATGAGTCCGAGGTCAAATGCTGAAAGTTACCCAGAAATTCTACTTCAATTGGTTGAGGGAAAATCCCGGAAACTCCCAATCACGTAAGTTGTCCAAACCTGGATTTGAACCCGGGGTCACTAGCTTCACTGTCAGACGTGCTAATACAATGTTTAGAACACGTTTATAATAAAATGAGCAATATATGAAGGATTCAGAACCATAGTGGGTCAAGCGCCATTTACTAAAACCGTAGGAAACAAGGATTAAAATGAAAATATCACCATAATTCAATGGAAACATAGCAAATAATATAAAGTATACACTTACTTACTTACAAATGGCTTTTAAGGAACTCGAAGGTTCATTGCCGCCCTCACATAAGCCCGCCATCGGTCCATATCCTGAGCAAGATGAATCCACTCTCTATCATAATCTGCCTCAAATCTATTTTAATATTATTCTCCCATCTACGTCTCGGCCTCCCAAAAGTATTTTTCTCTCCAGCCTCCCCACCAGTGCAAGACATAAACTGTTGCGTGGAGCTATTAGTAAATACGGTGTGACTAATATTTTGACACTAGATGGTTCTGTTGTAGTTAAGGAGGGCAATTTAAAGAGAAGACAAAATAATGTAATGGAGCTAGGGTCATAAGCGATACCATTAGTCGTTACTTTATAGCTAACCATTAACGTTTTAGTTTATTCTATTAGTAGTATTGTTATTCGTATTGTAGCTTTCTTTTAAGTTGGATACCCTGATTCTTGACAGTAATAATCCGGTTGTCTCTGACAGAACATTGTACAATGACCTTCACTCACCCCATTCCCCTACACCTGCTGACCAGAACCCTCTCTCTCACCCTGAAGAATTCAACATTTTAACAACAGCCTTTTCCAAGAACTCTTCATCCCTTCACGTAGCCCATAATAACGCTCAGAGTTTGGTTTCCCACTTTGACGAAATTCAATCCATACTCTCGAATCAGAATTTGCATGCTATTCTCATCTCTGAATCTTGGCTAAAGCCTACATTATCCTCAGCGACATTATACCTAGATGGTTATACGCTATTAAGAAATGATCGTTTAAATAAACAAGGGGGCGGCGTTGCTGCATATATTAGATCAGATCTCAATCCCAGAATAATATACACATCTCCTGGCGAGTATGCCGGAAAACCTGAAATGTTATTTGTAGAAGTCTCGACAAGCTTTCAGAAATGTCTTATTTGTGTAATATACCAACCCCAGAAGATTACGATATTGCAGGATCGAGAGATCGTTGATGGAATTCACCACAGATTATGAACACGTCTTAATAATGGGTGACTTTAACACAAATTTGTTAGCCTCTGATTCGAACTACACTAGACATCTATTGACCATGTTCCAGGCTCTTGATCTAGCAGTACTTCCCCTTGAACCCACCCACCATACCCAATCTTCCGAATCCCTATTAGACTTAATTATTGCGAAGAATGCGGACAAAGTACAAAAACACGGACAATGTGCTGCTTCGGGAATTTCGTACCATGATATTATTTATCTAGTATATTCTTTGAAGTGTCCCAAGCCCACGCCTAAACTCATAAGGTACCGTGACTTGAAACGTGTTGATGAAATCAACTACTTGAAGACGCAATAATGATTCCCTGGGACTCAATATGGACCTTACATACTGTTGACGAGAAAGTTGTTAAACTAAATGAGTACATTATAAATTTATATGACATGCATGCTCCTATCAAATCTAAACGCGTAAAAAGGACACCAGCACAATGGATGACTGCTGACATACTTAGTATGATTATGGACAGAAACGCTACATACAATATGTTTAAACATGACAAGACAGAAATCCCCTACAATTATTATAAACTCTTACGTAACAGAACTACTCAAGCCATTAGAAACGCAAAACTGAGACATTTTCATAATATCTTGAAGGTGGAAACTGTGGAAAAACTTACGGACAATTGGTTTAGTGAATTCCAGGACTCAGGTAGAGAGTGTGCCAGTTTCTCTTGACGAACTAAATGACCATTTTGCAACGGTACAGTCAATAACCTTTGATACTGTCGACAAACAGCAGACAGTTAACGAATTACAAATGACTCCAATTCCGAATAGAGAAATATTTTACGTCACTTATGTCACAGAAACTGAAGTAAGTGCGGCAATAAAACGTATTACTTCTAAAGCTGAAGGTGTGGATAATATTAGTATAATATTATTGAAGAAAATATTGGACATAATACTGCCGACATGAACACATATATTCAACTCTTCACTCATAACTTCTACCTACCCGAACCTCTGGAAGAAAGCCTTTATCCGTCCGATCCCCAAAATTAAAACCGCATTATGTGCAAATGATTTCAGTCCAATTAGTGTCCTACCTGCTCTATCAAAAGCTCTGGAACGTATTGTTCACATACAACATCTAACCGAACATGCCTTACTGGACGAATACCAATCCGGGTTCAGGAATAGACATAGTACGACTACAGCACTACTAAAAGTGAATGAGGATATACGTGAAGCCACAGATGAACGTAAATTAACATTACTGACATTACTTGACTTCAGTAAGGCAATTGATACAGTTGACACGGACCTTCTATTATGTAAATTAAGACTTCTGAATCTTTCTGAAAGTTCTGTTACTTGGTTTGAATCCTACCTTCGCGAATGTCAACAATGTGTCATTGCATGCGATTATTCTTCAAAATGGTGTGTCGTGAAATCTGGAATTCAACAAGGATCAGATCTCGGACCTTTACTCTTCATGGTCTATATTAATGACGTGACTATTATGATAAAACACTGCAGATACCATATGTATGCTGATGACTTGCAAATTTATTTGCATTTCCACCCTGACGAGGCTAATGACGCAGTAAACAAAATAAACGAAGACTTGAATTCGATTTCACTGTGGGCACAAAAATTTGGATTAAGGTTAAATCCAGAGAAATCGCAAGCAATCGTAATGGGACATAATCATCTACGAAGCACTCTTGGTAGTAGTACTATACCTCATATACTATTGAATGGGATTATTGTTAAATACAGTGAAACAGTTGAAAATCTTGGCATTTTTATGGATAGCGGTCTAAATTGGAACACTCAAGTAACACACATTTGCAAAAAAATATTTTCTCAGCTTCACTCCTTGTTCCATGTGAAAGAATTTCTACCACTTAGTCTAAAAATAATCTTATTCAGACGCTTGTAATGCCCCATTTTGATTATTGCGATTCCTTGGTAACTAATGTAAGCTCACTCTTAGCTGAGAGACTACAACGTGTTCATAATGTGTGCATACCATTCATCTGCAATACTCGTAAATTTGACCATATAACACCTTCCCTCCAGTTACTTTCATGGGTGCGTCTGAAGGAACGAAGAACAATACATTCACTGTCTCTTCTGTTTAGAATCATGCATACTTCTACTCCGAATTATCTGTTATAGATCTTTCAATTTCTTACAACTCTTCGAAACCGACATCAAGCACTTCTTTCTATCCCTCATCATAGAACGTCTTTATACTCATCTTCATATACTGTAGAAATATCTCGCCTCTGGATTTTGTTACCTAAGGACGTCAAGGACTGCCGGACTTTATCACTATTCAAAATTAAATTGGACAATTTTGTCTTAGTTAATGTTTTTAGGTTTTGCTAGAAGTATTGATTTGTGTTTTTTCTTTCTTTTTTAATTTAGATTAAAATTGCAAGTTTCTTGTTTATGTTAGTTAATTAGTTAGGATACAATTAATTATGATACTTAATCACTCATTTAAAGTTTGTGTGACTGCAACCTGTGTATATTTTGTGTGGCTTTACTTTGTTTATAGTGTTTTTTTCTTTCTCTCTCTTTATTTTTTGTGTAGCTTTATTTTGTAAATAGTGTACTTTTTTCTCTGTTTATTTCTATTATTGTATTTGTATTCCTGGTGTTGTGGAAGAGAAGACCTCATGGCCTTAACTGCACCAGAATAAATAAATAAATAAATAAATAAATAAATAAATAAATAAATAAATAAATAAATAAATAAATAAATAAATAAATAAATAAATAAATAAATAAATAAATAAATAAATAAATAAATAAATAAATAATAAACTAACATTCAATATGTATTTCTGGATTCGCCCATACGTGCTACACACACTGCCCATGTCAAACGTCTAGATTTAATGTTCCGAATTATGTTAGGTGAAGAATACAATGCGTGAAGTTCTGCGTTGTGTAACTTCCTCCATTCTTCTGTAACTTCATCCTTCTCAGCCCCAAATATTTTGCTAAGAACCTTATTCTCTAACACCCTTAATCTCTGTTCCACTCTCAAAGTAAGAGTCCAAGTTTCACTACCATACGGAACAACCGGTAATATATCGTAGTTTCCCCTAACTATGGTCCATATTTGTCGCATTTTTCTTTGTATGTTCAATACTATACATCCAGATTAAATGAAATTTTGGCTTCGGACTCTTGTAAGTGTATATTAAATAAATATTGACATATGTGATTGAAATTATTTAAAAAAATAATGAGCATTGGTACATAGTTGTATTCTGAGTTGCCCAACTATGGTCCACTCATATATTCACGCTTGAAAGCATGAATGGACTGTAACTGGAGCTGTAATTATTCGTAAATTAATATATTGAGTTTATAATTTAAGGGTAGAAAGATAATCTAGCACAGAAATATTAAGAATAAATGAAAAGTACATTGATTCTTTTTATTAGTACACATTGCATAAACACACAATAAACAAGTGAAATCTGAAAGTCATTTTCCTGCAGTAATGAACAACTACACTCACAGGCAAAAATTCCGGGCCACCTAAAGTTTCTCAATTTTTTTATGAGGTGAGAATCAGAAAACCCATTATGAAATGAAGAAAACATTGCTTCCCAGAAAAAAAAAACTCTTTTTTATTATCACTTGCGCTATTGTTTTCAACGCCAAACAATGGCTATAATTAAAAGTTGTAAAAGCTTACAAATTGTTTCAATTTTCTTCCAAATGTTCAACTGATTTTGTGGCCACCCAGATGTTACTAATAGCGGATATTACCTCCCCGTGACAGTATGACTGTTACCATTCGCCGGTTCAAACTTTCGATCAGATTCTGGATGTCAATCTGTTCAATACTATTTCATTCTTTACTTAGAACATTTCGGAGCTGCTGTAATTTGCTGTGAGGAGTTAGTCGACTTCTAACTCGCTTCCCTAGCAGTCGCCACACATGTTCAATAGGGTTTATATCAGGACTTCTTGCTGGCCATGCCATCCTATTCAATCCAACATCGTGAAAGACCCACACATGTTCAATAGGGTTTATATCAGAACTTCTTGCTGGCCATGCCATCCTAATCAATCCAACGTCGTGAAGGAACTCATCCACGACTCTTGTAGCATGAGGGCGAGCATTGTCATTCATTAACAGGAACTTTTCACCAATAAGTGGGGCATATGGTACCACATGTTAAATTAGACATTCTTCGATGTATCTTGGAGCAGTCAAAGCACCTCCATTAATGAAAACAAGTTCTTTGTGAGCTTCATACGAAATACCATCCCATACCATTACTGATCCACCTTGGAAACTCACACGTGAACTGAAGGTACCTGAGAAGAAAAATTTTCTCCTTCTCTTCTCCACACTCTTTCACATCCATCTGTAAACTATATCTCAATTCATCTGTGAAGCGCACTCGTCGCCAATCCCCCCGGTTCCAATTAGCATGATTGTGAACAAAACGTAAGCGTTCAACACGATGTTGCTGGAGCAATTCTGGGCCTTTAGCTGGTCTTCTGGAATTCAGCCCACATTCATCCAGACGTGTGCTTACAGTTCTCTCACTCACGTTTACTTGTCTTATTTTCTGGAAGTCTCTTCTGGACCCAAGACCTGCAGCCACATAACGCTGACTATCCCCATCTTCTATCAATGCAACCATTTTTCTGAATCGGTAGGACTTAGTGACATTTGTATACAATGAAGTACTCCAATACTGCCTCAAGAGAGCTTACCAGTCTGTGGACTTCTTCAGCATAGCTTGAAATGAGTCCGAGACGTTTAGACACAATATTGCAATAATAACGAATCTCTTTTTCAGATCATTGTTGGCCATTACGTATTCAGTATTACATTGTTACGTATGACAAAATAAATGAATAACTAAATGAACCTCAGCGCACCTACAATTATTTAAAAAATCCTAAAATTTTCAAAAATTTTAAATAAAATGTAGTTGGCACGGGTTTTTTTTTTTTTTTTTTTGCCGGTGAGTGTATATTAAAGAACAAAATTACGGTATCAAAATAAGCTAACACATTCTTAGCAATATATTATAGAAATAAATTCACTGATAAGGTTTTTATACCATACTGAGAACTATATTCAGTAGGCTTATTTCTATCCTTTGAATCTCCACTGCTACTGCAATTTTGAAATTGAAAATAGATCTCTCTTTTTCGAGACGCATATGGGGTCTTCAATTTGTTTTATTGTGTTTTCCATTCTATACAATAAAATGTATTCCATTTCTCGCCACCTCAGTAGTTGCCGCTTCTTACTATACATGAAACAACAGCTCCATTGTTCTTCACTTCCAAAACTTTCCCTGGCCACAATTCCTCCTCATAAGTAACTACCATATAACTATGTGCTTTAGCATTATTTTAAGAGATTTCGTCTTCTTTTCCACATCTGACTCACTGTCTGTAAATATGGAGAGTACAGCGGAAACATCATAATCTGTATCCAATTCAATTTCATCGCTCTCATAGTCACTTACAGGGACGGTTGTGATCCTTCTACCCTGAAGTTTTCGTTTTACCGGACCATTATTCGTGCTAGTACCATTGATGCTGGAACAGCCTGTTTCTTTGTTTACTTGTCTATAATGTTAAACGGTGTTTTAGAATATACTGAGATACCGTATTTGCAGAAGTAAATAATCAAATTGATCACATTTTATTGAAACAAATATTTCAAAATGAAATACAAATATGGTCCACGAAAAATTGTGGTACATAGTTGAGGACTGACTTGTAGCCTTGAGGTTAAACATTTTTCACGCAGAGTCCTTAACCACTGCCAGTCTAATTATTACGTGAAATTGCACACTATATAGCCAGGTTTAATTGTACAAGCAATCATATATCTATAATTTACCAGTTCTACAGAGCTTAATAAAACAGACACACACAAACTGAATGATTTCGTGTCTTCACACATTCAATAGAACGATGTACACTGACCTTGTTAAGCATCCATATCATTGTCACGTGTAATGGTAGATAGAAGCGTCTATGGGGAACATAATTCCATCACATTGGCGCCTTAAATGGCAAACACCGAACTCTTGGGGGACTAAGTAGTACATAATGCGTTTTGGATCATAGTTGGGTGCCTGGACCATAGTTATGGGAAATTACGGTAACTGGTTTATAAATTCTAAGTTTCAGATATTTTGACAGCAGACTAGATGACAAAAGCTTCCGAACAGAATAATAACACGCATTTCCCATATTTATTCTGTGTTTAATTTCCTCCCGTGTGTCATTTATATTTCCTACTGTTGCTCCAAGATATTTGAATTTTTCCACCTCTTCCAAGGATAAATCTCCAATTTTTATATTTCCATTTCATACAATATTCTGGTCACGAGACCTAATCATATACTTTGCCTTTTCGGGATTTACTTCCTAACCTATCGCTTTACTTGCTTTAAGTAAAATTTCCGTGTTTTCCCTAATCGTTTGTGGATTTTCTCTTAACATATTCACGTCATCAGCATAGACAAAAAGCGGATGTAACCAGTTCAATTCCAAACCCTGTCTGTTATTCTAAACGTTCCTAATGGAATATTCTAGAGCGAAGTTAAAAAGTAACGGTGATAGTGCATCTCGTTGCTTTAGAACGCAGTGAATTGGAAAAGCATAAGATAGGAAGTGTCCTATACGAACTCTGCTGTACGTTTCACTGAGACTCATTTCAATTAATCAAACTAGTTCCTTGGGAATACCAAATTCAATAAGAATGTCATATAATACTTCTCTCCTAACCCAGTCATATGCCTTTATAACTGATGTACTGTACCCCTATACTCTCATTTTTTCTCCAATATCTGTCAAATACAAAAATTCTGATCAATAGTCGATCTAATACGCCTAAAACCACACTGATGATCCCCAATAATTTCATTTAATCACGGAGTTAATTTACCAAATGAATATTGGACAAAATTTTGTACGACGTCAACAAAATTGATATTCTTCGAAAGTTACCACTGTTAGTCTTGTTCCCCTTCTTAAAAATAGGTACAATTATGGACTGCTTCCATTGTTCTGGTACAATTTCCTTTTCCCAAATAGCAAATACAAGATTATAAATTTCGCTAGATAATGCCCTTCCACACTCTTATAATAATTCTGCTTGAATTTGATTGATAACTGTACACTTGCATGTTTTTTTTTAGGTTTTCTATCGCAATTTCGACTTCTTAAAGTGTGGGTTCGGGTATAAATGGCTCAGCATTTTTCCGTCTGTTCAGGATTGAATGAGAGTATGCAAGCAAGTCACCATTGTCATCATTGATGGCGTATAACCTTGCCTGATATCCGTTCTTAAATTCCTTTTTACCCTTATATAAATCTGGAATGTTTTTATTGATCCTTTTTGTTTCTGCCTCATTCAGTTTTTCCTCCAAGTAACCTCTCTTTTTATTCCTAAGTGTATGACTTGCTTCCCGTCTTTCATTGAAATAATTATCTGTATTCTCCTCAACTGGATCCTGGAAGAATTTCAATTTTGCCTGTTTCCTTCTTTCTACTACCATGCAACAGTCTTTATCTAACCACGGTTTCTTTTTCTTAGTTTCGTAATAACCTATGCTCTGCTCAGCTGCAATTTTGATACTATCTGTGATATTTCCCCACAGGCTATTATTTCTAACTCTTTCTCAACTTCGTAGGACCTTCCTAAAGTGGCAAACCTATTCCAAATTCGACCTGATAATGTTGCTTAGTTTCCTTGTCGTTTAATTTCGAAATATTGAATTTACTAACATTAATTTGTTGTTCTACTCGCTTTGCTACTGATAGTCTTTCTCTTAATTCTCCAATTACCAAATATATTAGATTAGATTAGATTAGATTAGATTAGATTTATTTATTTAACCAGGTAGAGATAAGGCCGTCAGGCCTTCTCTGCCCCTCTACCAGGGGATTACAACTATAATATGAACAATAAGATTACAATTAATATTAAATTTACAATTACAATTACAATAAAAATTAGAGTACGACAAGAATACCTGATTAATGAAAGCTAGACATTTTATCATAGAAGTTAAGAACAAAGAATATTTTTGTATTTACTAAATTACAAATTAAACCTACAATAACAAAATTCTATAGTGATGAAATTACCGGATATTGAGATATTTTGTGGTAGATTAAAAGAACTATTTACAAGAAACCATGTCTGAACGAGTCTCAATTACTGACCAAGTGCCTAGTAAGTTTGCGTTTGAATTCAATTTTATTTCGACAGTCCCTGATGCTAGCAGGTAACGAATTCCAGAGTCTTGGCAGGGCTATTGTGAAAGAGGATGAGTATGAGGAGGTGCGATGGGATGGTATTGTTAGTATTGTTTCATGGCGAGAGCGTGTGTTCAGATTGTGGTGGGAAGAAAGGCAAGTGAAGCGAGACGACAGGTACGAAGGAATAGAAGAGTTCAAGATTTCGAAGAGAAAGAGAAGTGAATGTAAATTTATTTTCTTATCTAGTTTAAGCCAACCTATTGCATCCAGGGATGGGGTAATATGATCATATTTACGAACATTGCTTACAAAACGTACACACAAATTATGAGCACGTTGAAGTCTCATTTTGTTGTCGCTGGAAAGGTCAGTCAGTAAAATGTCAGCATAGTCAAAATTGGGAAATACAAGGGTCTGCACAAGGGACTTTTTTAAGCAAGAGGGAAGATGAACATTTATCCTTTTTAGCACATGAATAATAGAATATACTTTTCTGCAGGTTTCTGTGATTTGCATGTCCCAGTTGAGATTATTATCCATGTGAATGCCAAGATTTTTTACCGAAGAACTGAAAGGGATATGCACTGTACTTACTTTAACGGGGGAAATGTCGAGGTGCTTTACAGCGTCGGTTTGCCGCTTGTGTCCTAATATGATTGCTTGTGTCTTTCCAGGATTGATATTAAGATGGAATTTCTTTGTCCATGTCACAATCGAGTCAATGTCTTTGTTCAATTTATCTATAGCGTCATTTATTCGATCTAAGCGGGAAGAGATGTAGCATTGAAGGTCGTCAGCATACAAGTGATAGTTACAATGCCTTACATGAGATGTAATATCACTGACATATATTGTGAACAACAATGGTCCGAGTACCGAACCCTGTGGTATACCTGATGTTATGTTAAGCCAGGAAGAGCTTCGATTCCCGGATACAACACATTGTTGTCTTTCCCGTAAGTAGGATTCGAACCAACTCACAGCAGTCTCTGACAAATGCAGATTTCTCAATTTATGGGTGAGCAGGTCGAAATTTACAGAGTTGAAAGCTTTGCTAAGGTCAAGAAGTGTTAGTATTGTCACTTTATTAGAGTCGATTGCTTCACGAATGTCTTCTGTCACTTTAAGTAGAGCAGTGCTTGTGTTGTGTCCAGCTCTGAAACCTGACTGATACTTGTCGAATAGTTTGTGTTCGTTCATGTAGTTAGTAATTTGTTTGTGTAATGGTCAGAATTACAGGCTGCCCCCCCCCCGATAGTTCGAATGTCTACTATACTATACTAGTATAGTATGTCTCCGTTTATCTATCAAGATGTGATCTATTTGTTTGTGTGTCAATCCATTTGGAGACGTCCACGTATATTTATGTATATTCTTATGGGGGAATGTTGTACTTTTGACAATTATTTTTTTTTAATTTACCAAAGTTTACTAACCTAACTCTATTGTCATTACTAGTTACGTGTAGACTATCTTTTGCAATAGTTGGTTTTAAAATATCCTCTCGTCCTACTTTAGCGTTGAAATCCCCCAATAAAATTTTCATGTGATATCTCGATAACTGTTCAAAAGTATGTACCAATTCCTCATAGAAGCTATCCTATTTATGGTCGTCTTTCTCTTCTGTAGAGGCGTGAGCATTTATAACTACGATATCGCACCATCTACCTGTAAGTACTGAATATGATAACATGTTACTGATAAATTCGACCTTTTTTACTGCTGATTTTATTATTTTATGAACAAAGAATCCTGTTCCTAATTTTATTGGTGATTATTGTTCCCTTCCCCATAACACGACAAGTAATCTCCTATTTGTGATATGCCATTCCCATCTAACCTAACCTCTTGTATTCCCCCGAAGTCTATTCTATATCTATCTAGTTCTTTTGCTACTGATGTTACCCCTCCTGTTCTATAAAGACAAGTGCCATACCTCATAACCTTATTCTGTGGTCGTCTAATTCCGAGGCTCATTGTAGGGATTCGTAACAAGCTTTTTTTTACGGCGATGGGTTGTTAGCCCTTCGTCCAGCCCCCAAGCTGGGGGACTACTGTCATTGCAAGTTATCTTGAACCTTACATCCCCTAAGTCTGTCTTTGGAACTGCTCGGTACGGCGTGTACTGATGAACGTAACGGCACGGCAAGGATGCCCCTCCCTCTGGTAACGTGACTCTTTTCAAAAAACGTTGGTTCTTTCACCTTACGGCTCTCTACTGTAAAAGAACTTGGTTCAATATAGACATCATCTTCTCTCGATACTCCGGTTTTGAGAGGAGAACATAGTTTCGTAGCAAGCTTTAATTAACCTGTTATTTAAATATAATCGTGTGTACACTCCTCTCTCATCCGGGCTGGGGACCGGCAATGGAGGAGTTACTACTGCTACTTCTATATATTATATAGGCCTGCATGACTTACACCTTCAGCTAATAAGTACATATTCTTATAACAATATTTTACAGGCTTATTATTTGAATTTACATTAATTTACAATTATACACAATCCATATCCCTATCTTTGCTGCCATCATCGCTTGTTCCATAATTAATTATTTCGCCAATGGCATCATCCATTCGGAATTATCTTCTTAATCGTAGGTACTACTTCTGAACACGATAGAATTATTCGATTGTATCCCGAATAACATGTTGATCGAAGTCGTCCACTTCAACTTTACACAAGTCTAATTCTGGAATGAAATAATACGTTTAGTAGAACTATAAGAAAATAATAACTTGCAATAGTAATTCATTATGTCGCTCTCAGTTCACACACTATTGTACATAACTATTATAGCAATAATTTCTAAACATTACATACCTTTTCTTTCCCGCAGTAGTGTGAGGTTCATTCGGTTGTAATTCAATATTATTTTCACGGAACTAATACTCTTGCCAGAGTATTTAGCCGCTTTCTTATATTCCTTAGAAAGAGGTTCCAGCAAATATTTGTTTAATTTTTCCTCCTCGCTTGATTTTATTATATTTGCAATAATTTCTCTTTCTCGGCTATGGATAACAGCGTTACTTTTTCTCCGCGGTGGTGTGATTTCACCATAATTACTACCCTGTGGTTGCTGCTCCATGGTAACAGTACTGGTACGCAGTGAAGGAAATAGTACAGTACTATGTTTCTTGACAAGAGATTATGCTGCGGAGCATGCGCAAACAACTCAGTTGGCTCCACCCGCGTTACGCGCTTCCTTCCCTCTGCCCCTCTGACAACGCTCAGAAGTTTCAAGCTAACTTGCAATATCATTACCTCTTATCGGCTGTCCACGACTGCTTATTCAATATATTCACAGCTACCCTCCATATCTAGAGGCCGTCTCCTCTATATATACAGTATACACATTCCAACTAAATGATATGTCAATCTTCATTAAACTATAGCATTCACTTTACTTTAACCCTTTTTTTCTCCGTTTTTAATAAATGGCGCTTGACCCACTATGGCTCTGAACCATTCAATTATCATTAATAGTTTGTTAGCAAATTACAATTTAAAACTTGGTGTAATTTGGGGATAAGTTACAAATTTTTTAAATAAAACTTTGCCTAAATTTCAAACACAAACCAATTTAATATATATTGTCAATTTGACATTTGTCTATCATGGAGTGTTAAAAATTGTGTAGATTACAACGATACTGAATGGTAAAAGAAATTTATTTACCATTTTATGAAATGACACATAACATTGAAAGCAATATTGTTGGGAAGCCAGCTGTAATAAAGTAATAAAATTCATATATGTGTGTGTACATTACATATGTTTAGAACATGGTTTTAATAAATCTAGTAATATATCATTAATAGTATCTTAGTAAATTCAAATTAAAAATCTGGGGTAATTTGGGTATAGACTAATAATAGGTTAATTGGTAACTAACTTATATTTCATTCCAGATCATGTCACGTACACAACTTATCGACTGGTTAAAGACAAGTAAATATCCGAAATGTTTTAAATCCCAGATTTTAATTGCAGATGTATACTTCAGAATAACGCGTAAGTACTTACATTGTTTTTAATATTTTTTATTACGGTTACTATGGCAATAGTTATCATGGGAAGTAGTCTGTTAGTACTATTCACTGAACCAATTTATTCTACTGAATGATATGAGTACTATTCACTAAACTTGTTCATTTTTAACGATATCAGTATTACTCACTAATTCACTCTATGGAATAATATGGTTATCGGCAATATGAGAAAGCTATTTTTCCTAAATTTGGAGAATAGAAAGCAGGGTGTCAGGCAGCACTATACGATTATTGGCGTCACTTTATTCATTACAGCCGTGTTTATGAATTTTTATTATATTTTGTCAACTCACTTCAAATCCCTCATAATTTACACAGTTTATTTTGTACAGGGACATCATTTTATTTTTACTAACATTTTTAATATTAACCTGGCTTTACCTTTCTATTAACGATTGAAACAGGAAACACCGTTTGCTACCCTTTCCACGACGGAGTTCGATGATACTGGCGTAAAATACAAATCACTTTAATAGGTATAGGAGGGAAGAAAAGTGGTTCATCCATTTTTGTAAACTAGGAAATATCGCAATTTTGAGTTTGATAATTTTCATTAGGTTTTTGTTTAATCAAAATACAGTACTGTATTAACACTTAGTGTTTTTACTCACGAATTGAGCTATCCATTCGGATGTATTAATTATGCAGTGTATATTGTACTGTTACAGCACATTAGCGTACCTACTATATAGAGAATGAAGTTAAATTGAAAAATAATTATAATATTATGGATATTTAACCTAGATGTTGATACAGAGTCGTAAAATAACCCAATTAAAAAAAATAAAAAAAATATGGATATTTAAACACATTTTAGAAAATGGTGGCCGTTCATTTCGATACAGGCTTCAGTTCTTTTATGCATATTATCGCACTATAGACTATTGTACCTAATTCCAATTACCAGTTTCGTCCTTCGTACGAGTAACTCATGTTGAAATAATTCTGTACCTACTCTATAAAAGAGTACCTTACGTACTGTAAATTCAATCTTCACTTCTGCCCGATCCGAAAAGATAAAATCACTCAGAAATGCTATCTACTGTCCGTTCAAGTGGTTTTATCGCAGGGTTGTAGAAAGGGGGGGGGAAATCACGTGACAGTTAATTACTTAAGGAGGCCCTTTTATTTAAGTTATTTTAAACACTTGAATAATATTACGTAGACGTCCAATTCCTAACAGAAATTATTGTTTTCAGAAAAGAGCTAAGATAGCCCAGCTACTAGACTTTACAAAGGGGCGAACAGAAACAGGTGGGGGAAACCGGGATGCGACATAGGGAAACGGACGACAGTACCCGTACGAAAATATGATTCAATATTGAAAGCTCTTTCGTCACTGGAAAACGCGAACATATTTCTGAAACGTACTATACTCAGTAACTCAGTACTGCTTACGCGCCCTCGGCTCTGTGTCGTGAACGGTTGGAAGTTTACTAGTAGAAGGGGTGGGAGTGAAGTATATTCCAAAACTCAGGTACAATAAAAATTGAAGTAAAAATAAAATTATATCCCTGTATTTGATCCGACTACGCACTACATTATAGCCTATATCTTATTTTATTTGTGTTTTTTAACTGATCCTATTAAACTGAGATATTGAATAACTTTACAAATGTACAGAATACACAAATCAAGTAATCAGTGACATGTTAGGTTTGGTTTGTTTATGTCTGGCATATACATTTTTTTTTTGGCTAGCAGGTAAGTAGATGGATAGAAAGCGAGTTTTCGAAAGGTCGAGCAGCAGTAGCAGGTTATTTGGTTTGTTGAGACTTTTGGTATGCCTTAGTAGAAGTGAATGGTATGGTCGATATGGAAAGTAAGCTACTATTGCTGAATTTGGTGAACATAAAGCGGGAAGCGCTGGACTTCTGTGCTCGAGTTCGTGGGTTCGATCCCGGCCCAGATCGATGGCATTTAAGTGTGCTTAAATGCGACAGGCTTATGTCAATGGATTTACTGGCATGTAAAATAACTTCTGCGGGACAAAAATTTCCGGCACACCGACAACGCTGATATAACCTCGGCAGTTGCGAGCATCGTTAAATAAACCATAATTTAAAATTTTGAAGCGGGTGTCGGGACGGCTTTGTGATTATAAGATTATTGCTTGATTAGGTAATCATAAAGCGGGGGTCGGCTCCGCAGCCCCGACATTGTTATTATACGATTACTGGTTGATTTGGTAAACATAAAACGAGATATAGGGGCGGCCCCGACATTGATATTATAAAATTATTGGCGTCGCTGTACTCACTACAACTATTTGTGAATGAATTATTATTGTTTTTTTAAAGTTCACTTTAAATACAACCATAATTTACACTTCTTATGTTATTTTTTTAATAAAATATGCAGTTAACACAATTGTAGAAGTATTTATAAGAAATCAATTGAATTCTGGAACCTAGTAGATTCGCATAATCCTGACGTCATAATAGGAACGGAATCATGGCTTTCCAGCGAAGTAACAGACTCAGAAGTATTCAGAAACGATTATGTAACATACTGACGCGACCGTGAAGAAAAGGGGGAGGGTTTTTATATGTGTAAAAGAGCGCCTGCAGAGCGCTGAAAATTTTAAAGACTCGGAGTTCGAAATGTTGGGTATATACATAGCGGATGATTATTCGCGAAACATATTACACATACTCGGTTTATACAGAGCGCCGAAAGAAGGCTTGAACGTACTGTGTAAAATAAGAGATATGTGGGAAAATAGACAAATTCGCAGACAGTATGTTATCGTTGCGGGGAACCTAAACTTGCCCCAGGTAAACTGGCAGGGTACAATAGAGGGAGGGATGAGTCAAGCCCAGTCATTAGTAAACTCACTCATCTGGAAACATAACTTAATACAAGTAACAGATAGAGAGACAAGGGGAGATTCCTTACTAGATATATTTCTTTTAAGACCCTCAGAAATAGTCGCAGGTATTGAAGTGATTCCAGGTATTAGTGACCACGACGCGGTAATTCTTGAAATATTATGGAATACTAAGTACAAGCAAAGCGGGAAAAAGAACAAAAATATCTTGCAATATAACAAATCGGACCGAGAAGGCTTCCAAAATTATCTTAGAGAAAAGTACTCATTATGGGTAGCACAGGGCAGTAGTGCAGAAGAATGCTGGGCGTAGTTCAATCAGATTATATTAACAGGAATACAGAAATTTATCCCGGTTAAACGCCTATCAAACAATCCCGATCCGGAATATTATGATAAATACATACGGAAACTGAAAAGAAAACTAAGGTAATCCTACACACAGCACAAGGAAAGCCTTGCAAAAGAAACAAAATTCACACAACTATCGAAAGAACTGCATATAGCAAAGAGATAGCTGAGGAAAATTACCTAAATAAACTTTTCAAAGGTGAACAAAACGGGTGGGGGGAATTTTATAAATATGTGAAGAGACGACGCAAGGAAAACTATTCGAGCCTCCCCCTAAAAAGTTACCGCAATCAATTTATCGTACAGGACAGCGAAAAAGCAGAAAAATTAAATTCCTATTATGCCACTGTTTTTGAGGTTGAGGACAATAATACCACACTTAGCTTCTGTGGAAAATACGGGTCAGTTTCCTATCTAGCCTAGGGAAATAAGGAGAAGGATCTCTAAATTGCTAACTCATAAATGAGTAGGAACTGATGGTATCGCCGGAGACGTACTAAAATTGGGGGGGAAGCCATGATTCCCTATCTAGTGCGTATATTTGAAATATCAATTAACAATGGTTCTGTCCCGCGAGATTGGAAAGATGCAATAGTGGTGCCAATTTATAAGTCAGGGTCTCGGTCAGATACAAAAAATTACAGACCGGTCAGCCTCACCTCTGTGGTTTGCAAACAGATGGAACACTTGATTTCAGCTTATCTAAGGCAAGATTGGGATGACTCAAATTGGTTACATAACTGTCAGCATGGATTTCGGGGGGGGGCTATTCATGTGAGAGTCAATTAGTAACTGTATGTCAGGATTTAGAAGACGGAATAGATTCCAGTAGCCAAGTAGATGCAGTGGTTATTGAATTTTCACGCGCATTCGATATAGTCCCACACGATATATTATTGGTTAAACTACAATCAACGGGGATTGACTTCAGAATACTCCAGTGGATCAAGGAATTTTTAACTTGTCGCACTCAGAGATTACGGGTAGGGGAGGAATTATCGAACCCAATTGAAATTACTTCCGGAGTCTCACAGGGGAGTGTCTTGGGGCCTCTTCTATTCCTGGCTTTTGTAAATGATCTGCCAGTTAATATCCTGTCTAGGGTTCGCTTATTCGCGGGTGATCGTATGGTATACAGGGAAATAAAAAGTTATGAAGGTAATACTCTTCTTCAGAGTGAACTCAATAGAATAAACGATTGGGCAATAGCCAACAAAATGAAAATAAATTATCTAAAGAGCAAAGCCATCAGCTTTACAAGGAAAAGAAATAAAATAGACGCATCGTATACATTAGGGGGTGAAACCATTCCGGAAGTTAACAAATGTAAATACCTCGGAATAACATTTAGCAGCGATCTCGGCTGGGGGGAACACGTTACAGACACAGCGGGAAGAGCATGGAGAGCGTTACACTTTGTGATGAGGGTACTAAGAAAAGGCTCTGATAAATCCAAAGAGATTGCATATAAATCACTAGTACGTCCAGTAATGGAATATGGTGCTGCATGTTGGGATCCTTACAAATTAGAACATATTAAGACACTGGAAAAGATTCAAAAAACGGGCTCTCAACTGTTGTCGGAAAAATTCACCATTAAAATGGGACAAACTCACAGACAAGAGAACGCGAATTCGATTATGGGCACTGTTCAAAACATACAGAGGTGAGCCTGCCTGGAGAGAAATAGAAATTAGGTTGCAGCCGCCAAATTACTCTTCAAGGAACGACCACTCATATAAATTGAGGGAAAGAAGACAGAGGACGGACACTGGAAAGTTTTCTTTTCTTAATCGTACTATCAGGGACTGAAATGCTTTACCTGCAGACTTACTAAAGGCTTTACCAACAACCAGAAATGTATTTAAAAATAGGCTTAAGGACTGTACTAATAGACGGTAATTATACACAGTATTTAAAGGGTGTAAATGATATTTTGTTATTGAAGTATTGTATCAGTGAAGAATTATGTTGTGTCAGTGAAGTGTGTTGTGTAAGTGAAACGTGTTCCTGTCAGTGAAGCTTTATAGTTTATATTGGCAGTGCAAAGTATTTGAACAGTGAAATGTTTTTGAAGTGTTAGTGAAATCAGGATAGAATCAGTGAAATGTGTCGTAGTTCCAATGCAGTGAGTGAGTTGACAGCGAAATGAGTGTAATTTTGAAAGGTACTTGTGCAGATATGAACATATCATACTCGTGGGTTTTAGTTCGAAATTAGGTTTAAGATACAAATTAGATTTATTTTAAATGTCATTTTAAGTGATCGTGCTTCATTTAATTTAGGATATTCCCTGCTATTATTATTATTATTATTATTATTATTATTATTATTATTATTATTATTATTAATTATTGTTAGTATTGATTATTACTATTATTATTAATTGTATTTTTAATTAATAAGTTTATTATTGTCATTATTGAGTGTAATTAGTTACCACTGCCACTGGGTATATACCCATTGCAGTGTGAATAAATACATACATACAGTACATAACGCTTTATTAAGGATGACTTCCCAGGAGAGTATTAATGGAAGTGTCTATCAATATTTATTGATTAAAGTTCTCGTTAACACTTTGTTAAAAATATAAAATTTACTTTGTCATACTTTAAAAGTGTTAAAATTGTTAAAAAAAAAAAGCTATTTACCTTCGACAGACGGCCCGTTTCGACGCTATGTGTCGTCGTCTTCAGTGTCTCTTGAACCACTGGTCATCTTGACTCTGCGATGTGCAGTTGTCGATGGTAGGGGTGGGGGTGTGTTGTTCCTATGGTGGGGGTTGGCTGTTTGTATGTTATGATGTATTATGACGTCAAATAATGTGTGCGTATCGAACTGTAGTTGTGTGTTAAGTATATATTGTGGGTGTGCTATTGTATTCTTATATATTTCATACTGTTCTAGGATGTTTAGCTGTGAACTTTTTGGTGTGATGTGTAAAATTTCCATATCTGTTTCTATATTATTGTAGTCATGATTATTGTTGATAATGTGATCTGCATAATTTGATGTGATGTAAGGTTTGGTTATAGCTTTAATATGTTCATTATATCTTGTATGAAAGGATCTTCCTGTCTGTCCTATGAAAAAATGTGGGCAACTATTGCATTTTAATTTGTAAACTCCAGTTGAATTATATTTATTTGAATGTTTAGTGTGGTTATTTAAGTATTTCTGTGTTGTATTATTTGTTTTGTATGCAATTTTGTACTTTCGTTTTCTGAATGAAGTTGCAATTTTGTGGGTATTGGTATTGTGATATGTTAATGTTATGTATTTATTCTCGCGTGCTGTTTGTATTGGTTTGTTCTGTTTTTGTTTTGCCTTTTTTATTAGTGTGTCTATTATGTTAGGGTTGTATCCATTGTCTTGTGCTATATATTTTATTGTATTTAATTCTTCAGTGTAGTTGTCATTGTTCATTGGTATATTAATTAATCTGTGTGTCATTGTACGGAAAGCTGCATATATGTCATATTTGCAGTTAACAAAAATAGTACATCATATACAATTAGAGGAAATTATTTTACATACGAACAAAGTAATAACACAAATAAGTGATAAGATAAAGAAACGACATAGAAACAAACTAGCAACATTAACACATAAAAAAAAACCAAATACAACACCACACACGAATTCCATCCTAAGATATTCAACAATACCAACGTAACATTTAGCCAAAACGAAACGAAATTACTTGAAAAAGGACTAAAACTTAACCTACAATATAACAAGACACCAAGAACACAACAAATGCAAATGATTATCAATGCAGAAACAGCAATTCAAAACACACAACCACAACACCAAGAATACATTCGACAAGATTTATTAAGAAACATAGATAAAATAAACAAACCTTTAACTGATAAGCATGAAATTAAAACAATAAAGACATTAAGAGAGAAACAACAAGCACACAATTTGACATTTGTAAAAGCTGATAAGGGTAATTGCACTGTAATAATGAATGCTCGAGTCATGAATGACAAAATTAACACATTTTTTCACGAAAATAACATCACAGAAATAAAAACAGATCCAACAACAAAATATCAAACAATAGTCAAAAATACAATAAATCAAAACACTCACATCATACCTAACAACAAAAAAACAATTGAAACAAATTAAACCTCACGCACCTAAACTAAATACATTACCAAAAATTCACAAACAAAATATACCAATCAGGCCTCTTATTAACTACAAGAATGCACCAGCATACAAATTAGCGAAATATATAGACAACATTATAAGAAATAGTATACAATTTGAAAACCCAACAACAATAATCAACACCATAGACCTAGTTAACAAAATAAAACACAAACACATTCCACACAATACAACATTAGCATCATTTGACATCGTAAATGTATACAAACATACCAGTAACAGAAACACTAGAAATACTTCGGAAAAAGCTTATCAAAAATAACATACCACAGACTGACATTAACGAAATTGTACACATCACAGAAATTATTACTAAACAAAATTATTTCACACATAACAATAAATACTATACACAAACTGAAGGATTACCAATGTGTTCACCTATATCAAGTATATTAGCTGAAATCTTTATTCACAACATAGAACAAACACACATACTAAACACCAACAACAACAAACACGCAGAGAAAATAATGTACTGGCATCGATATGCAGATGACATAATAGTCTTATATAATGGAAAAAAAAAACAAATAGGAAACCTACATCACCAACTCAACAAAATACACCCCAAATTAAAGTGTACAGTAGAAATGGAACATAAGCAAGCTATAAACTTCCTAGACATCACCATAACCAAAACAAATAACAGCCACGAATTCAAAATATACAGGAAACCCACTACAACCACAATACATATACACAATTCATCAAATCATCTCATACAACATAAACATGCAGCTTTCCGTACAATGACACACAAATTAATTAGTATACCAATGAACAATGACAACTACACTGAAGAATTAAATACAATTAAATATATAGCACAAGACAATGGATACAACCCTAACATAATAGACACACTAATAAAAAAGGCAAAACAAAAACAGAACAAACCAACACAAACAGCACGCGAGAATAAATACATAACCTTAACATGTCACAATACCAATACCCACAAAATTGCAACTTCATTCAGAAAACGAAAGTACAAAATTACATACAAAACAAATAATACAACACAGAAATACTTAAATAACCACACTAAACATTCAAATAAATATAATTCAACTGGAGTTTACAAATTAAAATGCAATAGTTGCCCACATTTTTACATAGGACAGACAGGAAGATCCTTTCATACAAGATATAATGAACACATTAAAGCTATAACCAAACCTTACATCACATCAAATTATGCAGATCACATTATCAACAATAATCATGACTACAATAATATAGAAACAGATATGGAAATTTTACACATCACACCAAAACGTTCACAGTTAAACATCCTAGAACAGTACGAAATATATAAGAATACAATAGCACACCCACAATATATACTTAACACACAACTACAGTTCGATACACACACATTATTTGACGTCATAATACATCATAACATACAAACAGCAAACCCCCACCATAGGAACAACACACCCCCACCCCTACCATCGACAACTGCACATCGCAGAGTCAAGATCACCAGTGGTTCAAGAGACACTGAAGACGACGACACATAGCGTCGAAACGGGCCGTCTGTCGAAGGTAAATAGCTTTTTTTTTTTAACAATTTTAGCACTTTTAACGTATGACAAAGTAAATTTTATATCAATATTTACTCTAGGACTCTATGTTAATGCTAATATTAGGTTGGGGTTAGGTTGTATAACTGTTATTAAACAATTTCACTATATCTTGTATTTACGGTAGGTGTAAGTCGCAGTTTCACTAGGACAGAACTAAAGCACAAAACGTTTCTTATTTCTTCCGCGAGTATGTTGAACATATTTCTTTCAGGCTTGATGTTTACCTTTTTTGTACGGAGTTTAGATTTTATTTACTCGTTGTCATTTGTTATAATTACGAATAGTTGAATATCGCACTCGCAATAATGAGCAATTAAATAATGTTTTTTACGTAATATGAGACTATAACTTAGATATATTTTTATTTAAAAAATTCATTTCTTACTTTTCAATTCTTGAGAATAATTTTAAAATGTCAATAATATTCGTGAGGTGAAAGTGATTTTATTATGTTCTTTTCGTAAACATAAGAAGCATATTGTCTGCTGATGTCAGTTTAGCCCATTTGGTTGCGGCGGTATGGCAGTAATCGCAACTTTGCATTCGCAGGTTTCAGTCTCGTTGAGGTAAGGTATAAAATTAATTAATGAGATAAAATTAGGTATCAATGTAGAGTAGTACTCGAGAGAGGGGAGTGGACAAGAAGGGGAGGGAGAGAGAGAGAAGACAGGATAGAAGGCGAGAGGGGAGGAAGAGAGAGAAAGAGGGTGTATTGACAACCAGTAATTAATTTATTAATTTCCTCTCAATTATAATAATACAAGAACAGCATAAGTACTCACAGGGTATTCTGACTTCGTTTACGTTTACAAAAAAATTTTATCAAGAACTTAAGTATGCGCTGAATTCTTTTTATCTTGTTATATCTAATTACATTTTTTAAATATCCACCTAACTTCTGCATTCTGTTCTAGGACACATACACTAAGGTATGGTTGGTAATTTATTTGACTTCATAAGGACTTTAAAGCATGTTTGATTTCAATAATACGCATTATACCCGAATTGTCCCGTATATGGAGTAAATTGATTACAGTAAAACTTAAGGTTATTATCATGTTAAGGAGAGGCAAACATCTTACTTGAAAATGCAATATAAACTTTCTGGACGGTTACAGTGCTAACATATAGAAACTGACTGGAAAATTTTATTATGGTAACAGACTATGTGCACCGGCGTAGCTCAGTCGACTAAGGCGCATGCCTGTCGATCTAGAGCTGCGCTCGCTCGATTCCCGCTTATGCTGATTACCTGGTTGTTCTTTTTCCGAGGTTTATCACAACCGTAAAGCGAATGTCATGTAATCTATGGCGAATCCTCGGCCTCATCTCGCCAAATACAATCTCACTATCACCAATCCCATCGACGTTAAATAACCTAGTAATTGATGAAGTGTTATTCAATAACCAAGTACAAAAATAGAGGCTATGAGTCTATAAATTTAAACAAAGCTGATTTTATACCCAAATTACACCTACTCACCCTATCACTTAATATGAATATTTAATAAAGGAATATATTACTATTAAGCTATTACCTTTAATGAGGAAAAGTTTGCTTTGTTGCGTTTTTCTCTCCAAAGTCTTTTAGGATTTTGTCTGAGATTAAATACCTTCTAATTTCAAAATCAATGGATATAATTACCAAACTGTTCTAACCTTCTTGCTGCACTGATGATGTCAATTTGTGAACAGTTTCTCCTGATGCCACAGTCACTGGGAGTATCAGGATATACCGAAGTGCAATAAATAAATTTGGGAATGGAGTAGCCCTATGATCTTAAGTGAGGAACTCAAGCATTTTTATGGAGTTTATAATCTCTGCTGCCAGAATTGGCTTCAGTACCTTCATTTCTTCGCAAAGCAAGCAACTATATATATATATACACACACACATATATTTTTATAGTACTTGTTCTTTTTATTGTTCTACCTTCACATCTGTCAGTGTCACTTCCGCACCTAGTGACCCTTTCCTTATAATATTTTTTTAAGTGCGGGGCCCTCATGTCTGAGTGGCCCGAGTGAGTAAATCGATCCAATCGGCTTAAAGCCGGTAGTAGTTTATTGCTGCAAGTATAAACGGATTGTGAGCAAGACAGTGAAAGGAAAAAGTAGTGCGTAATAGTCGTAGTTTGAAACTACGAACCATCTTGTGTTCAGCAATTTCCATCGGTATTACGTATATAAAAAAGTCAGACGATGTTATATTATGTAAAATAGTTAAGGATCTGGCAGAGTGTAAGTGAAGTCTCTATAGCCTAAACACCACCAGTATAAATAAACAAGTTAATAAGTAAATAAATAATTAAGTAAAGGAAAAAGTTAATAAATAAATAAATACTTAAGTTAAAAATAAGTAAATAAGTAGTCAATAAATGAACAAAGGAAAGTCCACACCTGTGGAGTAGCGGTTAGCGCGTCTGGCTGCGAAAGCAGGTGACCCGGGTTCAATTCCTGGTCGAGGCAGGTTACCTGGTTGAGGTTTTGTTGGGGTTTTCCCTCAATCCAATATCAGCAAGTGCTGGGTAACTTTCTGTGCTGGACCTCGGACTCATTTCACCAGCATTATCATCTTCATCTCATTCAGGAGCTAAATAACCTAAGACGTTGATAAAGCGTCTTAAAATAAGCTACTAAAAACAAAGAAATAAATAATAAAGTTAATTTTTTAGGAAAGCAATTAAAGTTTTCTCGGACTTACCTGCAGAGTCCTACCCCTCAATAGTTCGTAGTAGTCGGCCATTATGCGCTGATTCACTGAATTTCGTCTTAGTTTTTTAAAATCCGTGAAATTAAGACAGCCACCGGCGCAACTCAGACTGTAGTGCGTTTGCCTGCTGATCCTGAGTTGCGCTAGGGTATGGATTCGATTTCCGTTGGTCTGATAACATGGTTTGGTTTTTTCCGAGATTTTCTCTATTTTAAGACAAATGTCAGGTAATCTATGGCGAATCCTCGGCCTCATCTCGCCAATAGTTTTTTCATAAATGGACACTGTGAAAAGTGCGAGTGACGTCCATTGTGTTACCGAGAAGCGGACACATCAACGTGAGATCGATGGCAAAATGGCGTTCTATTTTTGAATATAAGTACGACCCCTTTCATTTCTGTCAAATTGACTATGGTATAGCACGTGAATATCACACGTGGTTTCTAGTCAGACACGCGAGTGGCATCCCCTGCGCGCCGTCATGGAAGTGTGTTTATGACATGCAAAAATCAATATAGAAACAAGATAGAATATCCAGAGAATCCAGTAGCGTCAGAAGGGAATCGTGATTGCACTGTTGGAATCATTCCTCCGTAGGGACGTCTTAGTGAACGAGTCGTTTATTTTACTCGATCTCATTACGAAACAGAAGCTCTGAACGACTCGGCACGGCACACGGTCGTAAAGACACTGGTTTTATTCCTCTTTCATTTAGAAGATGTTTTCACATTTGCATTTGAAATCATAATTTTTCTCGAAACAATCGCAATTTCCTGTGCTACTGCCTCCCAATCAGTCTTATGAATTCGCGGTTTCACTTATACAGGTCCAGATTAGTGCTAACTCCTCTAAATGTGTAGAGGGCCGCTTCTGTGGCTACAGTGCTAGCGCTGGCTTCTATACGGGCGATCCGCTTTCGACCCCTGGTCAGTTTTTGGTGAAAGTTCTGGTGGAAAAAAAGACGTTGCACAAGATTTTTCTATGGGTACTCCCATTTCCCTCTTTCACTCCAACAGTTTCCGCTGCCCCTCATTTTATCCAATACAGTATATGTATGATAATAGTAAATATAGGCTGGCGTCATGTCTGGAGATTAGTATGGGTTTCAAATGCTTATCTAGGTTCTAAAGCCTTGGGACTCATGGCTCTGGATTCGGACTCGTCAGTAGACCCGCTGGGCCTAGGAAGAATGGTCCTCCTGTCAGCGTTGAATTCATGAATGCCAACCGGTCCAGTATCGTTTTATTTTTTAATTGTTTTTACTACACCTTAACAACTGCGATGGTTATCAAGCATCTGAGTGAAATGAAGGTAATGTCATCGATGAGTCCAGGGTCTAACGCCGAAAGTTACCCAGCATTGCTCTCAATCTGTTGAGGGAAAAACCTGAAAACCTGAACCAAGTAACTAGTCCCAACTAAGATTTGAACCTGGCCATTCTCGTTTTACAGTCAGACATGATAACCGTTACTCCACAGCGATCGACTCACCTGTTGGACTTACACAACCATGAACCATCGCATATAGGGTGTACAAAGGGTTTAAAGCCTTGCTGTTTATATTACTTTGTTTGCTAGCGTGCGATAAACGTATACTATGTTTTCAATGTTGCTGCTGTTTATATTACTTTATTTGCTAGCGTGTGCTGAATAAGTGAGATGTTTTCAATGTTTTTGTTCCTTATATCAGTTTATTTACTAGAGTGCACTAAAATTGTGAGATGTTTCCAAGGTTCTCGCTGTTTTTGTCAGTTTGTTAGGTAGCGTGCAATGAGTACATGATATATTTTCAAGGTTCTAGCTGTTTGTATGAGTTTGTTAGGTTTTGTGCAATGAACATGTGAGATATTTTCAAGGTTCTTGCTGTATATGTCATTTTTGTTAGATAACGTGTAATAAACATGTGAGATATTTTCAATGTTTTGCTGTTTATATAAATTTATTTTGTAGCGTGATATGAATTTGTGAGATTTTTCAATGGTTTTCTGTTTATACTAGTTTGTTATGTAACGTGGAATGAACATGTGAGAGATTTTCAATGTTTTCAATGTTATGGCTATTTATATCAGTATATTTGCCATCCTGCAGTGAACATGCAAGGTATTTTCAATGTTCTTGAAATAATTCTTCTCGGGTTCTTAGCCAGGTGAGTTGGATAGTTGCTTCCAGGTTTTCGATGACTAGCTAGCTCTGCCATCTTCTTCAGGGATTGAAATGCCGTGGGACCAAGTCTAGCCGTATATAAGCTGTCGGTAGGACTTACCGCTGCGGGTCAATAAGGAGCTATACTGTTTTCGCTGTAAGAAAAATCCTAATGTAAACATAAGCACGTTGCTGTCATAACCGTGATTGGCTCCCAGTCGAAACACTCACATGGCGCAGGAAAATATAGTTCGTATTTGGAAACCACAATTTTGTATTATTTGAAAATAAAAAATTCAATTCTAGTTGTTAAATATAATTAAACATTTAATTTCACTCATATGTAAAACGTTATGTATAAGAAAAGCTACTTTTATATTTTGTTATGTGCTATGAACACGGATGAATAGCAACAGTAACAGCGAGGAAGTCTGTTCTTGTAACAAGCTGGCGTCACTTGGGCTCGTAGTTGTTTACGTAAGCACGTGGTACTGAAGTATGGCTTCTGCATCCTCAACTGTCCATTGTGAAGACATAAGACTTTAAAATAGTTTAATTGCAGTAATTATAAAATAAATGTTTCCTAAGCAAACCAATGCATAGTAGTGAGGTAGGCTTACTTGACGAGTAACGGGAAATGTTTAACATGAAACAGAATGTACAACAGTAGGCGGGAACACGTACTGAGAATCTACGGCGCCAAACAGCGGCCAATGAAGCCTCACTTCAGTCACGTGCTATTGTTTACATTAGGATTTTTCTTACAGCGAAAATATTATAGTTCCCAGTCCCGACTGCCTGCCGTGTTCTGGCTGGTCGAAGCGTGTTGGTAATCAGGAGCGAGGTCCTAGTCCCGACCGCCTGACGTATTCTGGTTGGTAGAAGCGTGTTGATGGCAGGTTTCCATGCTGTTCTCATTTGTTGCCCCCTGTCTCTGTTGAAATAATTGCCATACAGCTGTATTTCGATGGCTTCCTTGATGACTAGGTCCCAATAACCAATGCCTTGTACAAGACCGTGGTGAAGTAGAAATTTATCTTGTGACCCGTATCCATGTTGTGTTGCGCTACTGCTGACTTATTGGGATGATATAGTCTTATGCTGCGTTGATGTTCCTTGCGAATTTTAAATCTACCTGCAGCGAACTGGAATGGTCAGGTAGAGAAATATACTCTTTCACAAACTTTTGGAAATTACCTAGTATGGGAACAAGGATTTACACAAGTCACAAATAAACCTACAAGGAACAATAAACTTTTAGATGTGTTCTTGATACGATCCTGGAATAGTTTTTATTTTTCATAAGTATTACCTGGAATCAGTGATCATAACAGTGTTCAACTCAAGCTAAACTGGGTTCAGACGAATGTCAAAATAGATATCACTAGAAAGATATGTTAGTATAACAAAGCGATATTAACGGTTAGCAAAGGTACCTTATAGATCTATATAACTAATCTTAAATGAGGGCAAAAACATGGATCAAGTACGGGAAAATTTGAAACCAATATTAACCGAGGTCACCTCCAAATACGTGACATATAAAATAGTAAATGTAATCCAGACCCCAAAAATTGTACAAGATATGTCAGGCAACTCAAGAAAATGGCTAGGTGAGCGTACAACAAAATAAATGTGGGTTCCGAAAATTACCAGAAATTTAATAATCTTACGAAACAATTAGAAAGGGAGAAGAAAAACGCAGAAGAGAACTACTTGCACTATTGATTGAAAGAAAGCGAAAATAACTGGGGTAGGTTTTATAACTACATGCGCAGAAGAAGGGGAAATCATGAATCAATACCACTTGTCAGAGACAATAATGACCAAATATTATAATGACACAGGACAAAAGGAAGCAGACTTATTGACCTCAAAATTTGTTACTATTTTCAATAAGAAAGAGAGAGATTATAATCACAGAAAGTGAATGCACAGAGATGTTCTAAATAACGGCTAAAGATGTTCGGAACAGAATAAAAAGACCACAAAACCGAAAATCGCGAGGTACAGACGAAATTCTCAAAGAAATTATAAAGTCACGAGGTGAAGCCAAGATACCGTACTAAATGCGACTTTTTAATATATCAATAAATAATTGTAATATCCCAGACGACTGGATATCAGGTATCATAATCCCCATATATAAAACAGGAGAGAAAAGCGATCCGAACAATTACAGACCTGTCAGTCACACATCACTTATCTGTAAAATAATGGAACATCTAATAACATAATATATTCGCAACATTTTAGAAAATAACGAATGACTGAAAAAAAAATCAACGGCTTCAAACCAGGATAATCTTGCGAAAGTCAAATCACATCCTTAATACAAAAATTATTCCATGAAGTTGATTGGGGGAAGAATAGATGGAGTTGTGGTCGATCTCGCTAAAGCTTTCGATGTAGTGCATCACGAAAAACTTTTAAGAAACTAAGCAGTCTTCCAATAGATAATCGAGTAGTAAGATGAATATATCAATTCTTAAAGAACAGGACCCAAACGGTCAGACAAGGAAAAGAAATATCGGATATAGGGAATGTAACATCAGACGTTCCTCAAGGGTCGGTTCTTGCACCTTTATTGTTATTTATATATATGTATAAACGATATAAATGGAAATACTACTTCTCAGGTAAGGTTATTCCCCGAGTGTATAATAAATACACAAATTAATTATGAATTCGAAATCGCTGCCTTACAAAACGAACTTAATGTTATTGAAACCTGGACTACAGAAAATAAAATGAAAATCAGTGTCAGTAAAATTAAGTCAATATCCTTCTGTAGAACGCCTAAATAAATTTGTTTCAGATATCAACAGAATGGTACATCGCTGCCACAAGTGAACACATGTAAATACCTAGGTACATATTTAAGTAACAAATTGGGACGAAAAAGTCACAAATACCACAAGGAAAGCCTAGAAAGCACTATATATCTCTATGCGTATTTTTAAGAATTCTAATCGAAAATCAAAAGAATTAGCGTACAAACCCTTGATCGCCTAATTATGGAATATGGAGCAATAGGTTGGGATCCGTAGAGACGAAACCAAAACTATTCAATAGAAAAGTCCAACGCATGGCAATAAAATATGTCAAAATGGGAAAGGGACATGGTGAAGAGATAGTAAAGACTTAGGGTGAGTATTTCTCAAATCAAGGCGACGAACAAGCAGACAAACCTCATTGTTTAAGGCTCAAATGAGACACAAAGCATGAACCGACATCATACTTAGGCAGGAGTGATCATATTAGGAAGTTTAAATACAGAAAACAAAGAACGGACGTGACAAAATATCCCTGTGTTAACAGCACAATAGTAGAATGAAACAGCTTAAGTGCGGCAATCTTTTAGGGTGGTTCTCTCAAAATCAGTACCTTTAAGGAAAGGTTGAGAAGATTATACTGAAAATATAATTATAGGTGCAGTGTAATTATCTAGTTGTGTCATGTAATTAATTAATTTTATATGCAATTACTTAAGTTGATAATGGTTGGGTTTAATAGAAGTAATTATAAGTTAGGTTTACTTTTGGTAATTGTAAGCGTTACTATAGCATGGTTTTTAATTATAGTCCTAGGATTATTGCATCGAAGAGGTTAGACGGGCCATGGAAAAAGCGGCAACAGAATTACGGACCCCATATACTGGCCCTGTGGAATAAATTCCTCCAGCCAGACATTCTAATGTCTTGACGCCGAAGTTCGACGGTACGACGTTCTGGGTGATTTTCCGACTCCAGTTCAAAGCTACCGCGGTACATAATGGTTGGACATCAGCGGAGAAGACTACCCAGCTGCTGATCGCGCTTCAGGGACAGGCGTCAGAGATACTTCACAGCGTTCCAGAAGCTGGAACAGCCACAGGAGTAATGGAGGCCTTGGAGTGACGTTATGGTGACCATAAACTTGCGGCAGCATTTAAGACCCAACTGAAAAAGGGTCCAACAGTCAGGCGAGTCCCTACAGGAATTTTCAATGGTGGTAGAAGAACTGGCCCATAAGGCCCTCAGGGGCCTCCGTCCTCTCTTCGTCGCTGGTGAGGTGGCCTACTCCTTCGACTTCGGAGTTCGCGATCCCGAGAACAGATGACAACTATTCTTGACTAAGCATCGCACCATCAACGACGATCTGGCGGCGGCCCTTAGGATGGAGGCGACCAATTTGACTGCGAACGTCTCAGCACCGCACAGGATTAGGAGTGTCACTGCGGCCGACGTTAAAGGACGCCAACCGAAGCCACCCGAGCGACGGAGACGAGGAGCTCCCACGTGCTGGTCCTGCGGCAAACCTGGACCATCGACGTCTGCTATTCTTACACGCCTTCCCACTTCCTTAAATCCCCATGCTGTCAAGCGTACACGAGATAGTTAAACACTTTGCCGCAGGAGCGCTAGTAGGATGTCCCAGTGTCGCAGCCCAACCAGCGTATAGCATCACCTGTTATGCCTACGCGAGACAGAAAAACGTGGGTTCAGAGAGTTCGTGCTGATGTTTTTATGTCTGTTTGTTTAGTTAGTGATTTGTATGGCCGTTAGTTTATAAGTCTGTATAAACTAATAAACAAACATCTTTGAGAAAAGTTCCATCTTGATTTTATGGAGAAAGGTATGTACAATTTACAGGTTTATATATGCATGCTCATTCCATGTCAGACTGATAAAGCTACGTCCATTACATTCCAAACTATTGGAAACTATAATCAACCGTTTTAAACAGGGGCGGTGGTACATCCAATAAACCTTGCTGAGTTATGGCGGGTAATTCGAAGCGAGTAGTACCAGTAGCTGATTTATTACTCATAGCCAATTTGTAATCAACGGCTCAACTGAGACTAAAGAAAGAGCAGTGGCAAGAACGAACTAATAAGTAATAGCTCAGAACCGCGTCCAAAGTATCAGATTATCCATTACAATACTTAATGCCTGTTTTCAGATAGAATAAAAAATGTCAATTAATGTAAAACAATAGATGGTAAAAAATATATGCTTAATACTACCCGGCACGATATCCTAAATATTTCCACGTTTTTTGTAATTTTTATTTATCTTGCTATTATAAAGACCATGCGAAATAATGAAATGAAATGCATTAACCAATATTATCGTGAGCAGTTGGGGGACAGAAATTCTTTGGGGAGACTCTAGCCCACCCTTACCTCCTTCCAGCGTCATCCCTGATCTAAAATCTATTGCATTTCAATTTACAGTAGCCTATATAATTGTTGGGATCAATATCCAATATATTATATATATATTTTTTTATACTTCTGCTAGGTATATTATCTACAAAATGGTGTATTGCTGTGTGCCGCACTGCACAAGCAAGAGCGGAAAAGTCAAGGGGATTTCATTTCATGAATTTCCTTGCGATCCAGAACTGAAACAAAAATGGCTAAAAAATATATCTAGAGATAATTTCGTGCCTAATTTTGAATCAAGAACAACTTTTGTGTGTGGCCTACATTTTCTTGATGCTGATTACCGTCCAGACCTGAAAATAAAGAAATTGAAGCAAAATGCTATCCCGTCAGTTTTTAAAGGTCATCCTCCGAATAAGATATCTAAACCCATACCGCAGAGGCGAGTATTAATAAAGCATGAAGTAAAGAAAAACAAAAAAACGAAAGAGGGATGAGTCTTTTGGAGATAATTATGAATGTCCTATTTCTGACGGCAACAACGAAGATGACGTTCAAAATACAACTAATTGCAGCAGGTCTGTTGAAGTTCAGACAGACTCCGAAGCTGGAAAATATTATAAAGCCGAAAGAGAAAAAACACGACTGCGATTAACCCATTAATGCCCGTAATTTCCTGAATGAGATTTTAGCGTGATATTTCTGTTATGTGGTCCTGGAAGAACCCTAAGCACTATAATTTTATATCATTCAGGTACCTTCAACCAAAGGTACCATTCTAGGCTGGCAACTTTAGTTGCCACTGGGCACTTGCGTGTCTAATATTTTGTTATTTTGAAATAAATGCATCTTACTTCGATAAAAGCTTTTGCTGTATTTAGCACTAACAAAATTACAAACACCACATCACTTTAGACTATTATTTTTCACTCAGTCCATAATTGTTATGTCAAATTTAAGGGAAAAGTGGATTTTATTCAACGCCAAATAGTCCTCATACATCATGAAATGTTTTGAGACATGAATCAGGAAAAAAAAAAAATGCAAACTGCAGTTGTGAAGAGATTATAGAAGTGGAATTTTATTCCTTGTGGTAACTGCACATGATCAACCAATCCCAAAACAACATAACTTCCTTGGCCAGGATCTGTTTCAGGAAGGCAAGTTGAACTCCCACAATATGGTTCAGCATGAAAGATAAACCCAGATGGATCAGCAGCAACTCACAATTTGAATCTGACGCGCACAGTCTTTCCCCTTATGAATTGTCATGGTGCTAAACAGTTCATAGGATCATACTTTCATCAATGCTTACATATTTGCCAGACACCTGTTTGAAGGAAGCGTTCAGTATGTGGAAGAGTTGTCTCACTTTATATATAGAATCAGAACATGTAATCCGTCATTATTTGTTAGGTGAAGGAATCTCAGTAGTTCATCAAATCGGTTGTGTCGCATAGATTCTGACAGTATCGACACATGAACATCCGAATCGCTTTACCAATAAAGCCTTCTTGATGGCAGTGTGGTACCCAGACGAAGTAGAATACCGATTAGAATAAGAATCTCTTCCCTTGAGGTATTCAAATTATGCATAAGATGCTGGCTGAGCCGCATATCTGTTGGTTTCCATAACTATAAGCTGAAGTAATTCTTTAGAGAAAAAGGGTCTAAGACAGGCTCGCAGAAATGGGTGCCAATTGTGGCGTTGCGTCATTCATCCGAATACGTCACTCATTCCTTCCTTCCACCCCCGCGTCATTGACTTGGTAGAAGAGGGAATTTGTATTCAGTGTCTATGTATGTGATTGCGTACGGGTCACAGTGACGTGACTGTGGATGGGGAACCAACGCTTTCCCCATGCTTTCCACCCCTCTCTCGCCAGTTCTGTATCCCTGGTCCAACAGCACATAAAGGGGATTTTGCTGTTTCTTTGTAAGTAGATCTTTAGCGTTTGGTCGAATATCAGGACTCCTCTTCTTGATTTTAAGTTTTCACTCTTCTGCCTTTGCTCCATTTTAGATATGAAGTAGTAGCTTCATTATTTTTCGAGACTGTATTGGAACATTTCCTGCAAATGAACATTGAGTCGCTGACGAAGCATTGGACTTCATTGAAACCATGGATGAAGATACCATACCAGGAGTAGCAGCATTAGTCTTAGTAGGAGTAGAATATATTCCAAAAGTTCCTGTAAGCGCAGATACAGCAGAAGTGTCTGAATGATACCCATCGTCAAACTCTAGGAGAGCTCGAGGGCGAAGTATTCTAGCTGGAAGGTGATCAACGTTGTCTTGAGCTTCATTATACGAGAGGTCTAAATCCTGATCTGTTTCACTTCCTTCTTCTCGAATGGAGGACCGATTGCTATGTTGTTCACCGTGCTTTCTTTGTCTTCCGCAATATCCAGAATTTCGTGAACTGTTAAAGATTTTACCTTTCCTTTTCGTGGAATTTTGTGAAATACTAAAATAAACATAAAATTTACTCCAATTACTTCATAATGAATGTATAAAATCTCTATACTTACAGTTTTATGTATAGACTTTCTATAAAACGAAAATGCAATAACAGATGAAAATCAGAGGTTAGTTCCAGATATTACGTAAATAAAAATGTACTACAGCACGGAATCGAACTACGAACTAGCCAGTAGTGAAGGAAAGAATTGCTTTAAACAATTTATATGATGTCATTGTTCGTTTCCAGCGTTAGCAATGGTAAAATATGGAAGAATTTGTAAAATGGATAAACAAAGAATCGTAAGTGCCCACTGGCAACTAAAGTTGCCAAACAAATTCAAACCACTCTAATGAAATTGTGATCAGTTGTACATTAAAAATTTGGTTAATATAATAAAATTGCACATATTCTTAATATATTTATGTAATTTAAATTGTTGTGCAGCAATTGTTAGATATAATTATAATTACATTATTGAAGGAATGTGTAGCAGTCGAGAATCTTGTGTGCACTCCTCATTAAATTCTTCTGTACTAACGACGTAACGAACGGATGAGCTAAAACTCAACACGATCTAGTGGAGGATACCTTAATCTTTACACCAATTATTGTGAACAACGAAAAAATTTAAATCAACCATTCAGTAAAGCATTATTGACTTGGCAACTTTAGTTGCCACTGGGATATAATGGGTTATAATTGTGGCGTGCCAATCAGAAAATCAAAAGGTTGGAGAATGATTTGCAAGTACAGAAAGAACGGATGAACCAGTTTCATAATAAGTACCACAGCAATGTAGAAGCAATAATGGAGTCTAATAAACAATATCCTACTGATTCCAAATCTTCATTTATTTTAGAACAAATTCAAAATTATTATAAGCAGTTGCCCAGTTGGTCAGAAAATTGCATAAAATAATGTGTAATATGGCAATTTCTCCAAAGGGGTATAGTTACGCAAGAAACAATTTGTTAAAATTTCCTTCTATAAGCACTTTGAATCGCTATCTAGGAGACGTATCTTGCGAAACAGGAGTGACAGAACTCGTGAGAGAGAGACTACTTGCAGAGTCTGAAAGACTGAATGGAACAGAAAAATTATGTTCCCTAATTATTGACGAAATGGCCATAAAACAGCAATTTTTCTATGACAAGAAACAATACACATTTTTTGGTCATAAGGACACGTCTTCTCATGTAGAAGCTCTCCGATGTGAAAACAATTCTGTTTCGAAAGCTGTAACTGAAAAAGAGCCAGTTCTTGCAAATAGTCTGTTATGTTTTCTTAGTTCTGGCATATCCACATGTTATAGACTTCCTGTTGCTTATTTTTTTTTCTAAAAGACTTCCTGGGGTGGAACTTCGCAGTCTCACACTATCAGTGATAAAACAGGTCGAATCTATTGTATTGGTTTTGTGATTTTAAGAATAGTTACAGATAATCATAAAACAAATGTGAACATGATGAGACGACTGTCCAACGGGAAGACAATAAAGGCTAGAATTAGTCACCCAGATAATCCAGAACGGCCTCTCTTCTTAGCTTTCGACCAGTGCCACATATTGAAAAACTTAAGAACAGTTCTTTTAGAAAAGACAATATATGATGGAAAGGAAGAAATTAGTGGCAGTCACATTAAAAACTTATATAAAATGCAGTCGAAAGAAGTAGTTAAGCCAGTCCCTTTCCTAAGTAGAAAACATGTAGCACCAACTAATTTCGAAAAGATTAATGTGAAAAGGGCTAAAGATATATTTTCTTCGGAGGTAATAATCGCTCTGCAATGTTTGAAAGACAACAGCAGCCACTTCAAATCCCAGGATTTTCAAAGCTGTGGTGCCACTATAACGTTTCTGAAAATGATAAAGAAGTGGTTCGAAATCCATGATGTGAGAAGCACTTCTTTGAAGCACTTAATGCCGGAGAAAATGCACTTTTTCAATATAAGTCATGAGAGACTGGAATGGTTAGAAAATGATTTTCCATCATACCTAGCAGAAATTAGAAATGCAAGCAATGAGCAGGGAATGGAATTTTTAAGCAAAGACACCTATGAAGCTGTTCTCCTGACATCTTCCTCCACTGTCCAGTGCACAAAGTATCTGCTTTCATCTGGCCTCCATTTCGTTCTCACACGGGCATTTAATAGTGATCCTATAGAGCACTTCTTCAGTAAGCTGAGACAGATATCTGGGAGCAATGACATGCTAGACTGCAGAGCAGTTATATTTAGCATGAACAGAATATTGAAAACTGGATTAACTACTAGAAATAACAAGAGAATTCCTATAGTGATGCTCTCGTCTGGAACTAACCAACAAGAAGACGAGACTTCGATTGCAGAAAGTATGATGTCTATATTAAGCAAACTTCACCAAACTCCATGTAAGTAAAATTGTTTATCAATAAAACTTTAAATAAAATCGTTAACTAAAGATTGACGATATCCTTTAACTTATTATAACTGTAGGTATGTAAAATTTAATTTTCAGGCCTTGGATTTGTGACAATGCAGTTGGCGTCTCTGACTTACATTGGAGGTTTCGTAGTAAAGCAACTACAGAAGGAAATCGAATGTTTAGACTATGCTACCAGCTGGTCAGCAAAGAAAAATGTAGTTCACCTATGATGGACTTAATCTACAAGAGGGATATCTCCGATAAGATGCACTATCCATCTGAAATGTTAGTGTGGTTACTAAGCACAATTTTCGAATTTGTCTGCGAGGCCGCGAAGTTGGTGACCGTCAGGACATGTGAACCGCTATCTAAATTTATTCTTCCTGTGCTTAGCGAGTCTCCTTTACTCCAATGCCAGCCTCTTTAGACGACAGTCACATACAAAGTTTGAGCATGTTCGTGTGTAAATGTGCAATTCCCATATTTCTGAAGAATATTGCTTCAGAAACAACAGAACGTTTTGAGCGTGTTAAATTTCTCAATTCAAAACCAACAAGTCGGAAAATATTGCGAGTGTAACCTGCCTCCATGCCGTCAACGTCAAGTTGAGCTGGGAGGGATTAGAGCTCTACGAGGGACATCACTGCAGCGCTCTGAGGTGGGTAGTGGAGAAACTTTGCACTATTTCAATGTACGCGCTTTTGGTCGAAGACGGCGATGCCTGAACACTTAAGAAGGGACTGCGACCGATCTGGCTACAGTCAGGAGAGAGAGGTGGCAGGCGTTGTGGGACTACAACAAAAGTCAACCGAGCGACGGAGACGAGAAGCGCCCACCTGCTGATCCTGCGGCGTACCTGGACACTTAAGGAGGGACTGCGACCGATCTGGTTACAGTCAGCAGAGAGAGGGGGCCGACGTTGAGAGAAGGCAACTGAAGTCACCCGAGCGACGGAGACGAGGAGTGCCCCCCTGTTGCTCCTACGGCGAACGTGGAAACTTAAGGAGGGATTGCGAACCATCTGGCCATAGGAGAGGGGCACGTCGTAGCCATCATCACCGTCCCCTCGGCTAATTCTGATGCCGGTTAATAGAAGCTGTGAAGATGGGCTCATTGCGGAAGGATGGATAAGAGGTCAGCCATGTAGAGTACTGGTGGACACTGGGGCGATGCTCATTATCTCCAGGCCAGAACTCGTGGGTGGCCTGCTTGGGAGGACGCCGCTGCGTCGATATGAGCCGCGTACGGCTTCAAGCGAGAGTTTACTCATCCAGAGAGAGGCCTGGATTTGACCTTGGGAAAGAGGGGACTGGAGATGTGGGTGTTAGTCGCCAATATCACTGAAGACTTCATCCTCGGACTTGACGTCATGCGGTTATTCGATGCAACGGTGGACGTCCGACGCCGTATACTCGGTTTTGGTCAGGTTCAAGTGTTCCTGATGGACGCCAAAGAGCAACCCATGGCCAGGAGACCCACCTTGGAAGATCGAGTAGAAGAGCGAGTTGGCTTCCACACAGTCCGAGCAATCGCCGCCCAGCCAAACTCAAGCTGGGATGACGCCAACATAAGAATGGCGCAGTTGCAGGATCCAAACATTGGACAGTCAAGCGGCTTACCAAGGAACTGTCCGGGACGTACAGTTCTAAGGAAGGAGCAATGTAGCGCATGCGGGAATATTCTGGTCACGTCGGGGAGTTGCGCGCGCATCTGGAGAGAAGGAAGGTGCGAGAAACGAAAACTCGAGCTCCGGTAGGAGCGGTAGCGCTGTACGGAGCGAGGGAAAAAGGCAGCAGTGACGGCGGGGAGCGGAGAGAACAAGGAAAATATCTAGAAGCGTATTCCTCTCGAAGGTTCCAGAAGTTATGGTGTAATAAATAAAAGCGCTAGTGCCGACAGATAAGTCAGTCAGTTTTCGGAAGTCAGTCAGGCAGTCTTGAGTCTTCAAGTGAGTCTTTGAGCGAGCAAGGAAGCCAGCCTTCGAGAGCAGCTGAACGACTTGGGTTCGACGAGCAGGGAACCGCATCTGGAAGACCTGAGTTCGACCTGGAGTGAACTGGATCTGGAAGACTGGGGTTCGACGTGCAGGGAAGAGCATCTGGAAGACTTGGGATCGACGTGCAGTGAATCGCATCTGGAAGATCGGGGTTCGACGTGCAGTGAACCGCATCCGGAAAACCGGATTTCGACGTGACATGAACTTGAACGGTGTGCTAGAAAAACTAGCCAAGGCAAGCGAACTGCGAATAGACAAGTGACAGTTTTGTTCTGCAGATAGAGCATTGAGAACATTAATTGAAATTAGAAATACATAGTTGTTCTTCTCAATATTACACGTCGTGTGTTGTCATTGTCGCTGTGTGAAGTGCAATAATGATAATGGTGTTGTTTTGTTGATTGGAATACCCAATTTTGTAAGGTGAATTATTAAGAATAAAAGTCACATTGTTGTCGGGTGTGTAGTAGTTAAAGTGGAAATAAAAGTCACAATACTCTAAGATCTATCAATTGCTATTGTACTAATTTTAAACTAACCACAGGTGCCTCTTGTTTAGATAATTTAGCAACTAATTTGCCTCATTATCTGTTAAGTACTAAGGTTCTTGATTTATCCATTTCGAATCATAGAGCTTTTTCTTTTAATCTTATTGCTAATACATTTGATTATGATAGTAAATGTTGTAAGTACATAAAATGTCGTTTTTTAATGATCATAATTTACTCAATTTTATTCACTACTTGAGTTGTGTTGACTGGAACTGTGCTTCTGATGTCATGACCATATTCTGGGCTGATATGGATGCTTGTTGTCCGCCTGAGATTATAAAACAGTTTAATCTGAACAATGATAATAAACATATTATACGTTGGTACAATGATGACCTAAATAGTATGAAAGAATATGTTTTTTATTTTCATTTTTGTCTTCTATGGTCGATAAAGTACAATGACAAAATAGAAGAAGCAAGGACAAATTATAAAGTTGCAAGGTGTGAGTACAATTTACTCTTCAAACAGGACAACCTTGCTTCTAATGCATCCTATATATCCAATGCCAATAACAAAAGTAAGGTAGCCTGGGCTGTTATTAATAATAATGTATGTCCTAGTAAGCATAGTATTACTCCAAATATTAATCCCAATACATTTAATAAGTTCTTTATAAACTCTGTGATTGAAACTTATGAGAGTGTGCCTCTGTGTAAGGATACTGTCATTGCATGTTTAATAATTTTCAGGTTTCTGTAGGCAATTTTAATTTGAATTAGCTATATTCGCGAAAGCAAAGACAAACATTATCTGTGGGGAATGAATGGAATTTGGTAGGGTTGTGCCAGAAATATTAACAAGTTAGATTATTTTATTTGACGCTTTTTACGTCTCACATTGCGAGGCACGTTATCTAGTCTAAATTTTATGATTAATGTGAACTACGCTGTCTAATAAGGAAAAGGGTGTGACAATAAGTATACCTGAAGCACAACTCAACTCGAAAATCAATTATTGAAATAAAGATACTTATATGAAGTTGAACCATCGAACTTAATATATTTCTACAAGGAGAAAAACGAATACAAAAACAAAACTCGTGAGATTTTAAAATATCTTAAGACTCCTGTCAGGGAAATAAAACACTCTCACATTGGTTCCACATGTGTACCATTCACCTCTAAACATTTCCTCGTCCGTTTAATCATGCTGCGATAGGTCGCATCCAGCATTGCGGGTGTCATAGTTGTTATTGCCTCAAGTATGAATTGTCTCAGTTCAATAATGTCCTCGAGGCGTCTAGCAAAGACACGATTTTTTAGATATCCCCAGAGAAAGAAATCGGGTGTTAAGTCTGGGAACCTTAGAGGCCACACAGGATCACTGATGGCTCTGTAAGAGACTATTGTTGTTATTATTATTGTTACTTTTATTATTATTATTATTGTTATTATTATTAATAATAATAATTTCTTACCTGCCTGAGAACAGTCTCTCAAGAAATGTTAATGTACTATAGGCGGTGTGGGCAGGAGCACCATCTTGTTGGAACCGTGCTTTCTGTTTATCAACGTCATCTTATTGATCAATGAAATCGTTCAAAATTTCATTTTGGTAACGACGAATAGTCAACGTCGCATTCAAAAACACTGGACCAATTACTCTTTGCCGGGATAGGGCAGAGCACATCCCAATTTTTTTAGGTTAAAGACCAACTTCTATAAATTCGTTAGGTGACTCTGAACACATATCCGAGAATTTTGGGTGCTGACATGGCCATTAAGCTGGAACCAGCATTCGTCCGACGTAAATAGCATATCCAGCTCCTCGTCAGCCTCAAAATTTTGTAAAAAAATATACAAAAAACTGCACGGAGAGGTATATCACGTTCTTCAAGTTTCTGATGTGCTGTGATCTTATATGGGAACAGTTTCTCACAGCTGTGTGACAATAGACGAGGAATAAATTCGTTACTCTTGTCAGCTGATATTCATGCTTGCTGTCGCATTGCATCTTGAACCCCGCTTAATATTCCTGCAGATAATTGTCTTCGACGCCCCCCCCCCGTTTCTTTCGGCAAACTGAGCTGGCTTCTTGAAATCGGGCTATGCACCTATCATACAATAAATAAACACTTGAATAACCCAATACCGTACATAAACACAACAAAGAAAAAGTAACAAAATGCATCGTATTTTATTTAAAATGGCTACCTCTTAACATTTTGTGCAATGTTTTTTCTAGATACTTCCTGGAATTCTGAATACTTCCTACGAAAATAGTATACGCAGGCTGCGACATTGAATTGATATTGTCCTTACACCAGGACTCAATTTCGGAAGTAGCATTCCACAATACAAATGAAATGCTTCGTGTCCATGTTGACCGTCGAAGTTACTGTCAACAAATACGGAAGAAATCGTCTTAACCCTCTCCCCATGTCCCGACAATAAGAAAAGAACTCACCTCAGTACATGTTTCCAAACAGTTCACATTCCTGCCACTACCGGCGTTACCGTGCGTATCGGTAAGTACTCTTCAGAATGAACGTTGTACTTGCCAGGCAACGTCTCTGGCACATAGGTAATACGCCTCTGCGGAAGTGTAGGAAGATTGAATTCTCTAGGCTCATCGGCTAGCCACATGACGGCATACAGCGAGCCATGACACACTTTGAACTGAACACGCAGTATTGATGCAGTTGACAAGTTGATATGTTCAATCAGGTCAGGATGTGATAAATATTGTAATATCTTGGCTTCCTTGAGCGACTTATGAAAAGCATTTGATACTGTTTCTCATGAAATCTTAATTTCTAAACATAAATATTATGGCAGTAAGGAAATTAATTTCTACCTGATAATAAATTACTTGTCTTATCGTAGTAAATGTGTCTTCTTGAACTGTTCTTATTCTAGTTCTGAGCCTGTTTCTATTGGGGTCCCTCAAGACTCTGTTTTGGGACCCCTGTTATTTTTAGTTATGATAAATGATCTGCCTAAATATATGTATAGTAACTCGATTGTATTTGCCGATTATATTACTTTTTATCATACTAATGGTAACATAATTGATGTAAAGTTTATTATGGACAAATCCCTTAACGAAGCAACTGCCTTGTTTGAGGCTAACGGATTTTGTAAAATCAGGCTAAGACTCAACATGTGTTACTTACGTTAAATGATTTCACAATTTACAACTCTCAGTCAACTGCTATTCTTTTAGGAATTGTACTGGATACTAAATTATCTTGGGTCCCTCATTTTGATTATGTTTCTACTAAATTCTCAAGAGTTATTCATTTATTTATTTATTTATTTATTTAGGAAATTGAAAACAATAGTACCTAAAACAGATGTAAGAAGTGCTTATTTTGTCTTCTTCGATAGTATAATAACCTATGGTAGTACTGTATGGGAAAATAGTTCTAGTTTATCCAATGTTCGCCTTTTACAAAAAAAAAGCTTTATGTATTTTAACTGGTTCTGCAAATAGTGCACATTGTAAGCCACTATTCATAAATGAGGCTATTCTTACTGTTATTAGTCTTTACAGCTTCACTTCTTTGCTACAGGTAAACAATAATTTAGCAAATTATTGTCATATGTCTGATCATCATAATTATAATACAAAATACAATTTTCACTTGACCGAATCTAATGTTAGACTAGAAACAATTATAAAACAATTTATGTCCATGTCAATATCTATGTTTAGTAGGTTACATAAGTCTGCACACACTTTTAACTATAATAGAGTTAAGAAAGTTTTAAGACTTAGGATGATTAACGATTACTTTTATAGTATTAATGAATACTTTGAGTTCTCTGTTAACAAATTATGTTTTAATATAATCTTATTCCTTCTGTTTTGTTTATTATGACTATGTCCGTAGTATTCGTAAAATAATCATGACTTTAATAAAAATCTAATCTAACCTAATCTAATCAGGAATTTTCCGTACCACTCAATTCCAGGAGTGTCATCTTTGAAGCGATTCGACCTACCATTACAGGCAAGGAAATCTTTAACTCTTAATATGACGTCATCTTTACGTCCTGGAAAGCTTTTTCTGCTGGAATTCATGACCCAAGTGCTGCTTTACAATGTGGTCTGTGCTAATGAAGTAGACATTGTCTCTTTAAATTTTGGTAGAATAGGAGAAAATCTATATTCTAATTTTTTTTAAGTTCACCTGGAACTGAATCGCAATCCGCGGAACGCTACACTTCTTTACAGCAACATTTTTTGACATCTCTCTTTTAACATCTTTCACTGCAGCTTCCAGATTTTCGCAGGTATACCGTGTTACGAAGGAATATGACTTCTTTTTAGGCCCCATTCCGCAGTAATTCTACAAGATAATTACCAGCTAAACAATTTGACATGCCGAAAAGCTGATATCTGGCATGTCAATGTCCAATACTTGACATACTGTATAAAACAGATTATTGACAGCCCTGACAACAAATGTCTAGAATTAAAATATACGCGTCTTTATTGTTTACAAATGTTGCTTTCCGGACGCCAAATCTAACACAATTCATACTCTTTATATTTATGTATTTATAGTTGTTGGGAACCTCTGACAATAATTGATTTTTTTTGTTTTACAGTAATTGGCTCTCCAGTAATTTCGGCCAGATTAGTTAGGTTTACGTTTTCCTGTTGTGTATCAATTAAAACTACTAGAGAATAATCTTAAATTGAAATTATAGCAATTAAAACACATACAGTGTTCACTTAACATTTTCTAGAAATGTTGTACTTTAACAATGATATTAACGAATAGTATAATCAGCAGCACCTACAGACAAATCAACGATCTGACTCCAGCTCTTCAATTATGGAGGGAATATGCAACATTGAGAATATTGCCCATAGAACAGAGAAAAGTATTTCACAAATAATTAAACACATATCCCCCTATTCAGCTTATTAATAACGAAAATTCTCTGAACTCCCAACAACTATCTCATTCACGATAACTGTGCCTATCACTATATATAATTTCACATAGTATGTAATGATGAGTAAATAAAATCTATGCACCTAAAACTGTATGTCTCGCAATATGAGATGCATCTAATTCAGCCATTATAAAGCTGTAAATATTAGGTCTATATGATATTAAAACTATAGTTTTTTGTGCATTTGCTATTTAAATGTTATATTGCAAAACCTTCTGAAAAATAACTGTAACTGAATCGGTCATTTAAGAAAGGGCTGAATTCCATGATTTTCACAATTGCGTTTTCTATGTCTACATGTTCCTAGACCTTAGACCCATCTATTCAGTATGAAATGGGGTCAATTTCGCAATATAGTATTGGAGAATCAAGCTTTCTCGTATATAGTTCATTTTAGAAAAGGCTCAATTCCTGAAGTGGAGAATTTTCTAAAGTGAACTCACTTGACATTTTGTGGCAGCATTCAGGAACTTATTTTATCTGACAGTAATGAATACAATAAACAGAGATTATGTTCAAGCAATGCGCTGCAATGCAAAATGGATTCAGTTACAGAACTGTGTGTTTCTTCAGGCAAAAAACGAACCTAGGAAAATGTATGAGATCTTTAAGGAGAAATATCCCGATACTACCGTTAAATACAAATACTATGTAAATGATTTTCATGAGAATTTTAACCTGGCTTTTGGCAGGCCACAAACTGACGTCTGCATAACTTGTGAAGAGCTTCTCCTTAAACTTAGAATCCCTACTTTAAATGATCGTGCTAGAAAGGAGGCAGCAACGGAGCTCATCGTAGGCTCCGAATTTCGCATATTTGCATGTTCTTTTCCTTAAACTTGACGATATGCAGACAAAACATAAACATCTTTCTAGTTGTTTGGAATTGGTATGCAGAATTTTACTGTGCATATTTGAGCATATCTGAAACGTTATGGCATTTTTATACTTTTACAGCATATATTTGCATATTTAAACTAAATTAATACAGAAATAAATACGTCATTCTGTAAAAATATTAACTGCGAGAAAACAAAACTCTCTTTCCCCATCTCACTCGACAATGTCTACTTCATTAGCATAGACCATATTGTTAAGTAGCAGGTCGGACACTCGTTTTTTCGCATCTTTAAAACTATCGCGGATTGACAGTATTCCCTTTCAACAACACAATGAATTGGTTTATATTTTAACAGCAAAATTCAAACTGACTGGCAACGTTCCATTCGGTTCGTGTGTTTCATGGTGGTTTGTTGTAAAATTCGTTATCCCTAAAAACAAAAGTTCAAGTAGTAATCTTCTGAAAAGCTGGATTGATGGAGAGAAGACTTTAATATCAGACGGAAAACGTATATTTTGTTAAGTTTGTTCGAAGAAATTAAAGCTTTTGTACTTCTTAAAAATATTTATCCACAAACACTATTAATTATTTTTATTTACAAAGACACATTATAATTACATGCAGTTGCGTTTTTAAAGTTTAATATTGTTTTAATTAGAAGGTGAACTGCACAAAAAGTTCCAAGTGGATCAGCATTTGCAGACTGCGCCTCACATAAAAAATGCAACGAAAAATAATTATCAACCTTTGCTAAATTGGAATCCAAAACAAAATGAAAATGATACATTTAGTGCGAACTTCTGTGAAGCCCTGGTAGCAACTAATATACCTCGGAGGAAACTGGACAATCCATTACTTAGCGGATTTTTGAAGAAATACATTAAAAGGCAAATTCCTGGCGAGTCCACATTGAGAAAGAATTACTTTGGTCCACTGTATGAAAAAATAAGTTCAGTTATTTAATAATGTTTATTAAAGTTAATTGCTTAAAACATTTGTGTAATTGATGTGTACTTTGAAATAGCTGTTTTCATAACTATTAAAAATAAATTATATTTTAGGTCCTCCAAGAAATTAGAAACGACATAGGAGATTCACTTATTTGGGTATCCGTGGATGAAACTCCAGACTTCTATGGGAGGTATGTAGCTAATGTAGTTGTGGGGAAAATGGACGCCATAGACTCTGGATCTCCTCATCTGATTATGTGCACTGTCTTAGAAAAAACCAATCATGCTACCATTGCAAGGACAGTGAGAGATGCATTGCGTAAGTAGGCCTATATTATCCTAAAAATGACTGAAAAAATAGAGATATCAGAGAATGACTTGAGTGTAAATTTTAATATGTTTTTAGGTTTACTCTGACCAACCAAGGAATATGAAGAGAAATTCTTGGCATTCTTAACTAACAGTGCAGCAGTGCACTTCAATTTTTCTACCCCAAAATAATCCGCATTACTTGCATTATCCACTGCCTACATCGTGCTGCTGAAGAGATTCTAAGACTAACAATTTGATTTCTTCGATTAAAAAGATGTTTGTAAAGGCTTCGACAAGGACTGCACCATTCAAAGAAGAACTACCAGATCTTCCCCTTCCACCAGAGCCTGTATTAACTAGATGGGGAACCTGTATCAATGCTGCACTCTACTACTTTTCGCATATTGAAGATATTAAGAAAGTTGTTATTCTGAGTTATCTAATTTCATCATCATCATCATCATCATCATTCGCCATCATGTATTAGACCCTTGTGGGTCTGTTACGGTCTCGTGCCAGTTATTTTTGGGTCTTCCAGGTATCTAATTTAAGTTTAAATATTTGGGTTTTTCATTGGTGCATAAATGCAAGTTTCATTGTAAATACATTCCTATAATTTAAATAGATAAATTATATAAATAAACTAAATAGTAAGGGCTTTTATGTACTACACTATATTTAGTTTACATTTCCCTTGTTTACTAGATAAACAGCAATTTATTTTTATTGAATTTCAATGATAAATTTATTGAATATATTGAAATACTAGATTTTAAAACAAAGAGGTAGGCCTAAAATGGTCCTTATTTTCTTCATAATTAATTTATTATATGTTTGTTCTTAGGTATTTCATTTACTGAATCCAGAAGATGCGACCAGTATTAATTCAGAAACATTGGCAGCAGATGATGTAGGAATTCAAAGTGAACTTTCGTACATAGGTGCACACATTAAGACACTTCCTGAAACAATGACCAAACTTGAGGAAAGCGATCTTCTGCTGATTACTGCAGTGAGTTTGTTGAACACTGTCACAATATCTTTCAACAAATTACCAGGGCCATTGGGGGAGAATTCTAACAGAGAAGATGAAGAAACGTGAGGAACGAAATCCAGGTTTGGAAAGAGTGAAAAGGGTTAGTGGAATTCTAAAAGGTGAGCCTCAGACTTTCAGAATTACACGCCTAAGGAAATAGCAGCTTTTAAGTATTGTCCCCTAAATTCATGTGAAGTTGAAAGAACATTCTCTGTTTATAAGAACGTACCTGCTGATAACCGAAAGAGATTTACATCTCAAAATTTTGAGAAATATATTGCAATCTGTTGTAATACCAATAAGCAATGAAGTTTAATGTTAATGCAAATTTACATCCTCCAATATATGGACGACACTTATTGATTCATTACTTTATTGTTGTAAAATTAAATACTTTTGACTGCTTATTTTCAAGTTTTAATACATTTCTTATTTTTTTAGCATATTTGCATGCATATTTTCACGATTTTTAGTGCATATAAATCCGCAGCCTGTGACATGATTCATAAACGTAGAGCCCACAAGCTCTTCACATGCATAAAACAGAGGATAGAAAGTGCCTGGAAAGGAACAGTATTCTATCACTGTGCTTTGATTTCCTGCAAAATTGGGTTCTTCCACGCATCCCTGTCCAAGATATATTTTACCTTAGATAACTTTGGGCTAATGTATTCAATATTCACAATATTGCAACTGGCCACTGCGTCATGTATTTATATCACGAATGATTAGCGAAGGAAGGAGGAAATGATGTGTTCATTTATTTTGGACTATATTAAAAATTACGTGCCGAGAATTGTTACTGAACTTAATTTGAACTCGGACGGACGTGTTGAACAAAATAAGAGCCATGTTATAGTTAGAATGTGTGCTGCATTTGTTGAAACTCAGAAGTTTAACAAAATAACTCATTTCTTCTCTCTTAGAGGGCACTGATTTAATGCTTGTGACAGGGGCTTCGGTTTTATTAAACGATCAATTCATAGGGAAGATAGAATATATTCCGTTAAAGAATATGTTACAATTATAGTAGCAGCTGCTAAAAGTAATAGGTTTGTTGTGACATTGATGGAAAGTGATGATGTTTTGGATGTTAGTAAATGGTGGTAAAAATTTCACACGAAGACTACAGTGACAACTGAAACAAAAAAACAAACCACATGATCAAAGAATCATGTTTCATCATACTTTGTTCAATCAGAATATATTTCTGAACACCCTTGATAGGTAATTGCTTCAAGATACATTGCTAGTCTTGAACAGTATACATTAGATCTAAGGTTGCCAGCTCCATGAAGAGTGGTTCAACTTCCAACGCCTAAAGCTTATGACAGCAAAGTGCTTATACATTTTAAAAAGATTGCAGATTTGAATAGACTTATGTATTATACCCTAGAAGAGCACAAAGGTTTCTATGAAGAAATTTTAGCTTGGCCTACATGAAGTGCAGATATTCATGAGTGAACTTATTTAAGTCTATCTGCTTCGGAAGTGTAAGACAGAAGTTGATTCAACGATGCAAATTATTTTGTTGAATATTTTGAATTAATTTTGATACATTTTTATTTAATAATACTGGAACAGCTACAAAAAAATCTACAATAAACTTAACCATATCCATCATGTTAAATTTCAGTGCAGTCAGTTTTGAAAGGGCTCAACTCCATGACTTTCACTTTAAAATTACCGATATTTAATTAACAACAAAAGGTTACACATCAAAATTATCAAACAATTCTAGTACAACAATTTAGATTAAAAAAATAAATTAAAAGTAATATATTGTAGAGAAAAAAGTTTTTTCGATCTACTGAAAATTTTCTTTTTTGTCATTGAGCCCTTTCTTAAATGACTCATTCAATTGACGGGTCTAGAACACAAGGGACATGTAAATGTTCCGTTTCAGTAGGAGTACCAAACTGCTACAAAGTGCCATTTTACTTCGAACATGGAGTAAATATGTACAATATGAGTTCTGTAACAAACACCTAGTCATTAGCCTTCTTAGCTTTTTCTATTATTCTACAATTCTGGTCATATTCCCTGAATCAATTACATAAATTATCAATTTATGATTTACAGTCTGAATAACAGGATTTATCCTACAATACGAAGAAGAAGAAGAAGAGAAGACAGTCTGAATATTGGTGTTATGGAGAACATAGAGCCAGAATTTGACAATGAAATCTGCAATAAAATGATATCCTAATGGAAAGAATGGAACACAATGAATGTAACTGCAACATATCTCTTGTGCTTCAGAACAAAGAGCTGACTGGTGAAGTCGTTTTTCTTTAGATCTCTATAACGCAGAACTATTTGAGCAACACACATAGCCTTTTTGCACTGAATAAAGGCGAACTTTAGCTTCACATTCCTGTGCCTAATTCAAATATTTTGAGTACTTCTTGTATAGTCCTTGTACTTTAGACCCCTTAATTATAGTGATAATATATTTGGAATGCATTATAGTAATATTAACTCTAAAGAAAAATGGAAGTTTACACATGAGGTAAAAGCAGACTAACCATTTTGTCTCACAGTGATACAGAAATGTTTTTGTCCAACAGAAATGTAAATAATTTCAAGGGAAAAATTGTTCCGGGGCCGGGTATAGATCCCGGAACAATTTTTCCCTTGAAATTATTCAAATCTGCTTTACAGGGAGCTTCACCTGAAAGATTAGATTTGCAGAAATGTAAATGTTTAGGAAGCACCAGTAGACAGTAGAGTCTATGTTACCTCTGTAGAGAATTAGAAGTTAGAATAAACTACGAAGGCCAACAAAAGAAAAACCTTTTTCTTGGTGCCTTGGTTTTTAGATCTGTTCTTGGGGTTATTTGAGGCACTGATTCAGAAAATGACATTGGCTAGGCCGCATCAACTCTAGTTTCTAGATATTGTTGAATTTATATAATAATTATGTAATACATATTATAATTCTGTTTGTTACATAATTATCTGTTATGACGTCTAGATGATATTCATGGAACCAAAAAATCATTTTGATGGCTTATTATTTTATTGTTAATATAATAGAAATCATTTAAAATAATCATATCCTGATCTACCTTCAGTTATGAGACCAGTGACGTAATCGCATTAATCGCATCTTATACTATTCCACCCTTCTACGAGTTACCACAGCTCTCAGAGGATGGATCTTAAATGTCTGATATAGCACAAGGTAAATAAAATGGCGACAGCGACAGTGATTTTCAAACAGCTTCACATATGAAATCTTGGACCAAGAGTTGAGTGACCTAATTAGGGACTAAATCTTTCTAAGGAGTCTTCTCAATTGCTCGTCTACAGACTAAAAGAAAAGAATGTACTTCAGCCAGAAGTGAATATTATATTTTATTGAAGAAAGAAAGAGATTCTCTGTCACTTTTTTTTACTGAAAACTAAAACGTAGTATTCCACAGCGACTTCGGAGGCATTCTCAAGAAAATCGGTGAATCAAAATATACCCCAAGTGAAAGGCTCCGTTTAATCTACATTTCAAAACGTAGTTTGAAATGTGTTCTTTTAAACAGTGGTAACAAATACCCCTCCGTTCCAATCGGTCACTCCATCACGATGAAAGACGGGTACAACTCCTTCTCTTTAGTGTTGGAAAAGATAAATTACCAGGAGCATCTGTATGAACATGGTTCATTTTCTTCTTAGTCAACGAAGTGACTAAACAGAATATCCTTACTTTCTATGCCATTGGGATAGTAGGTCCATGTGCATTTTATAAGAAAGGATTGGCCTCCAAGGGAGAATATTGTGGTTGGAGAAAATGTAATAAATGCACCTTTCATAGAATGAGGCAGAATCATTCTGTCACCATTACACATAAAATATAAATTAAAGGTTTTGAATAAAAATGGCTCTTGTTTTGTATACATAGGCAGAAATTTTCGATGGTAGACGATCAGGCAGCTCATAAATTAGATTAGATTTATTTAATAATAACATATACATAAAAACGTTACATTAAAATACCCCGAAAGAGCAAAGCTCGTGTTCGGGGACAGTTCCGTTACATAGATATACATACTTTGTAGACGAAATACTTAAGAAAAAAGCTCACATAAAGATGATAATAAAATAGTAAATAATAATACTAGTAATAACTGAGTGAAAAAAGGGACGATGTTGAGATTGATGGATTACTATTAAATTATTATTAGTAGTGTAATTAGTGCAGGTCATGTTGATATAGTAATCAAGATAAAATAGAAAAATACACTTAGGATAGAAATAAACTTGTTTTACAATACATGGTACATAACATATATACAGGGTGTTTCAAAAATACGAGGCATAATTTCAGGTATGTATTTCCCACATGTAGACAATCAAAATAGTTCATTACAACATGTGTCCGGAAATGCTTCATTTCCGAGTTATGGCCTTCACAACATTGAAATTCACCGGAACGTTTTTCTTTCCGCAGGTCGTTGTCATTACAGAAGATGTTCAAAATGTCCACCTCCTGCTTGAATACAGACCTCACATCGATGTCTCATTGACCTGCGAACATGATCCCAAACTCCAGGAGTATTGCGTATGTCCTCAGAACATGCCACAATTCGATTCCGAAGGGATTCCAAATCAGGCACCGGAGACGAATAAACCAATGATTTTAAATGGCCCCACAAGTAGAAATCGAGAGGGTTCAGATCAGATGAGCGTGGAGGCCAAGCAATTGGGCCACATCTACCTATCCATCGATCAGGAAACCTTCGATCCAAGTACCGGCGAGCCGTACGACTGAAGTGTGCAGGAGCGCCATCATGCAAGAAGTGAATGTGTTGACGATTGATCGGTGGAGTGTCTTCTAAAACATGAGGTATGATGTTATCCAGGAAGTTTGTTGTGAAGGCCATAACTCGGAAATGAAGCATTTCCGGACACATGTTGTAATGAACTATTTTGATTGTCTACATTTGGGAAATATATACCTGAAATTATGCCCCGTATTTTTGAAACACTCTGTGTATATATGTATACATATATATATATATATATATATATATATATATATATATATATATATATATATGTCATATAATTTTTTTAATTTTGGATCTGAAAATTTCATTGCTTAAAGTAGTCAATTCTGGATGAAATTTTATTATCGAATTATATAGATATGGATCATAATTTGTACTGTGTAGTAAAGCAGCAGATGTGAAACATTTAGGTTCAACTAATTTAAGAATTTCATTTCGTCTTGTATTATGATCATGTGGCTGAACTACAAATTTCATCCTATTTTTATGATAGAATTTCATTAAAAAGTATTTATAAATTTGGTCAATTCTAAAAACATTCAAATCGGAATGGATCAAATTTGTTGGATAATCCAGTCGCCTTTTCAAACTAATTTTGATTATAAGTTTTTGCAACATAATTAGAGGAAAAGAGCAGTTTTTTGTAATGCCTCCCCATCCAGTTATACCATATTGGATAACAGATTCAACTATAGCCAAATAAACTAAACGTAATACATGAGAAGGCAAGTAATGGTGAAGGTTTACAAATTTGTAAATTGTTTTACGTATCCTGTTACATAAAAAAAGGCTATTTGTCTATCCCATTTCAAGTGCTGATCAACAATAATTCCCAGGTATTTCACATCTACAGATTCTTTCTGGCAAGGGCATTTACAGGTTGTAGAGAGTTTACAAAATGAGTTGTGGATTATTAGTTTTAAATGAGAAATTGATTTCAATTTGTTCAATCCAGAGACTGTTAAAGAAAATGGCACCAAAGCAGTTTTAGTTATATTTATAGATAGCAAATTTGCATCAAGCCAGTTTTTGATCAAATTTATACCTACATTGGCATGTTTATAAGTGTCCTCCCAAGTTAAACCACAGAAAATCACCACCGTATCATCAGCAATGCCCGACATTTCATAGAATAAATTAATGAAATCTAATCTTGTGCCTGATTTTCATTTGTTCTTCTTGTGAAAATTTTCTTGGCAACAAGAAGGCAGGCAACTATACTAAATTAATACAGGATATGTTCTTTCAGTTCAACAGGCTTGGATGTAAAATGAGCATTAAAGTCCATTTTCTGCACATTCACGTATATCGTTTTCCGGAGAACCTTGATGGCTTAAGCGAAGAACAAGGTGAAAGATTTCACCAATACAAAAAACAATAGAAGGCTGATACCAAGAAAGGTGAAATGCATACATGATGGCAGATTACTGTTGGAACATTATGCGGGAATGTCCTGGCAGATCCCATTCTCGGAAGTCTTACTACAAAAGAAGTCTTTTCGTGTCAAATGACTGGAATAGGCTATTCGTATTATAAACAATGGAGCACAATGAATGTAACTGCAACGTATCCTTTGTGCTTCAAACCAAAACAGCTGATTTGTGAGGTCGCTCTTCTTTAGACCTCTATAATGCAGCATTTATTTGAGTAACACACATAGCCTTTGTGCACTGAATACATGCGAACTTTAGATTCACTTTCCTATGCCTAATTCAAATATTTTGAAAATTGCACGTATACCCCGTGGACTTTAGACCCCTCAATTGTAGTAATAATATATTTGGAATGCATTATAGTAATACTAACCATAAAGAAAAAAGATAATTTACACATGAGGTAAAAGCAGACTAACCATTTTTTCTCACAGTGATACGGAAATGTTATTGTCCAACTGAAATGTAACTGTTTAGGAAGTACGAGTAGACAGTAGAGTCTATGTTACTTCTGTAGAGAATTAGCAGTTATAATAAACTAGCTATCGGTCTTACAGGAGCAGAATTCCATTAGTTCTTCATTTCCACACCTGGCATGCAGTAAATCACCTTCGATGATTTATGCACTCAAGAATATAACAACACGGATTCGTTTTCCGTGTAATTTCACCCACAGTCATTACAACAAAGATTCTTTGGATGTTAAGGAGGACAAATATCATTCACTTTGACACTGAAACGTTTGCAGACTCATCTCAGCACAGCAATATTATTATACTGCTGACAAGCATTTTTAATGTTCTGCAATCAGTTAAATTTAAAACTGTAGCGAGACAGCCATTGAGGGCCAGTATACGGTGGTAACTTGTCAACTGATAAGCTTATAAATTGAATTAATCTACTTCATATGAATTGTACAATTTTGTATGGCTTAACGAAAATAAGTTTGTAAATTGCACTAATTTGATTGTATATGTTTGTATAGTTTGGCCGATGAATTGTATATGCTTTAAATTGAATAGTAATCTATATAGCTCTATTGATAAATTGTTTGTGTTTGTAATTTGAAGTAGTTTGCATGATATGTATTATCAATTTCTGTATATCACAACTGGTTGAATTCTTTATGCCTTAAATTTAATTAATTTGTTTTGTATTATACATATAGCTCAACTGATGAATAATCGTTTGCGTTTGTAAATTTAATAATCTGATTGGCTATGTATTGTATACTTTTAGTAGAGCCATCGACGTAGCTCAGTCGGGAGACTCGTTGGGCTGCTGATCCGGAGCTGCGTTCGAGCTTGGGTTGGATCCCTCTTTGGTCTTTGGTTTCTTCCGAGGTTTTCCACAGCCGTGGGACTGAAGCCGGATGGTCTATGGCTAGTCTATGGCGAGTCCTTGGCATCAACCCCTTTGATTTGATTACCCCCCTTTGATTTGATTACCCCCCTTTGATTTTATTACCTGATTGGGTTTTCCCGAGGTTTTCCCCAACCAAAAGGCAAATGCCGAGTAATATTTTGGCGAATCCTCGGACCTCACCTCATCTCACTACATCGCCAAAATATTGTAAAAAATTGCACAAAATTGTAAAAATTGTAGAAAATTACTAAATTGTAAAACTATAAAAATTTGTAAAAATTGTAATTGTAATATTGTAAAATTTTGACTTGTTCCACATCTTAAAGCTTCATTGCTCATGTCAGATCTATGGAATAAAATGAATGAATGAATGAATGAATGAATGAATGAATGAATGAATGCGATGATCATCTTTCACTCAGTCGCGCGAAGCCGGATTTCGGTATTCACTTTAATTCCCAAAATTCCACACGAAAGTGTGGTTAAAGGTGCCATACATAGGCGAAATATACTGTAATTGTGTGACTTCTGAATAGAATTCCATAACAATCCTGAATTGTGATTTCTTTGCTAATACAAATTTACTAAAATTGTGCTACATTGAAATTAATAAGGATGATTCTTGATGACAAAATTATTTATGTAGTGAATGGCCAGCATGTTCTCCATACCTTATCGTGTGATACTGTGGGAAACTAAAAAACATAATTTCAAGGATTATCCCTTGCATTGTAGACGAACTTCGGACGTTATTATTTTGAAGAAGTACGGAAGAAGTCCTTCTGCGTATGAAGCAATATTCTAGTTCTAAAAGTGACGGTAATGTATTAGGCTAATAAAGACAGGCATCACTTTCAACAAGTTCTATAAAACAATTTAATATTCCATATGAAATAAAAATAGAATATTGCGCATGCTATTATTATTCAAACTTTTATAGCTAGAAATTCGCGGGAGGATATGGATTGATAATGATACAACTTTAGAAGGGCAGATATGCATGGCTCGTGCCCCGGGAGCCGAATGGAACTGTCTTTTAAGAAGTCACTCTCTGTTAATCTGTCTGACTTACTCTCTGTCTCTCTCTACTCCGTTTTAACGACAAAATTGTTATAGTTATTCTTGAAAATCATGTAATATGAACAGAAGTAAAATATTGTTATTTTACGTTATAATGATTCTTGTAACGAACGAAATAATGAATGCACTAAAGACATATGATTTATGCAGTCGAATTTCGGACAACAGATTTCTGGACAGTAGGAAAATTGTATTGTTATGTCAGGGTTATTTTTGAATTGAGGAGTTACGAAATTTTGCCAATATTTCTGTTCTGAAAGAGAATATAGTAAAATAAGTATAAAAAACATTACATACTATGAAATAGAATTTAATCACTTTCATTACCTACTTGAAGTTCATATTAATTTAACATTTAAAAAACAGCAATTGCACTCTGTCTCTTTTTTATGTGTTCAGCAACAAATGTGATTCTTATTGCTTCGAGCATAATCATATGTTCTAGTAATATTCTACCTACTAGAGACAATGTAGCCATATCAATGTCGTTTTCTGCCGCAGTTTTTAAACGTTTGCTTTAAGAATCAATTTTACCTCTTGCGACTCTTGCTTGTCTTTATGAAAGTTACGAGTGTAGACTGCGTAAACCCATACCTTTTAGCCTTTTCAGACTAAATTCAGCTAATTTTGTCTCCAATGTGGTTTGTTTTTGTGATACGCCTGCCAACATTAACAAGTAACACTCGAAAGTGTCAGGCACCAGTACGTCAGAAGGACAGTGGCAGGAACCACAAAGAGAAATCCTGTTACGGACCACGAGCCTTGAAGCAAGTGGAGTTAACTCCTTGTACAGAATTCCAAGATCGGTCAACAAAAATATGAAAGAGGATGAATTAAATATCAGGAAAAATCTTTAAGAAGCGATAGAAAGTGGGAAGTAAAATATTGAACATAAAAAATAAACCAGTGAAAGAGAATAGACAAAATAACGGAAAACGTAATTAAGAAGCGATAGAAAGTGAAAATTAAAATATTGAACATCAAAAATAATATAATATATAATGTATTATGATGTTTTTACCGTTCCATAGGATTTTCTCCAAAATTTGACCATAGTTACTATGACCTCTACTTTTTACGATCTATATAAATGACATACCACAATCTAATAAACACTGTAGACATATCCTATTTGCTGACGACTTTCAAATATATATCTCCGCACGTACACCGGCACTAAATTACGCAATAATTGAAGTTAACAATTATCTAAAATCAATTATTTCATGGACGAAAAAATTTGGATTAAAATTGAACTCGGAGAAATCACAGGCAATTACTACAGTGAGACATCAACGACTGTTAAGTAAACTAAACACAGGTCACTTATCTCCTGTTAAAATGAGTGAAATTATTATCCCTTACAGTGATAGAGTAAAAAATCTAGGAATTTATATCGACAAAAACTTAAGTTGGAATACTCAAATCACACATACATATAAAATAATTTTTATGAAAATTCACACGCTAAAAGGAATCGGAAATTTCCTTCCGTTGGTTCTCAAGAAAAATTTAGTAAAGTCGCTCTTGTTACCTCATTTTGATTACTGTGACACTCTCTACACTAACCTTAACATGAGATTGACAGACAGACTACAGCGTGTTCATAATGCATGTGTTCGATTTATTTGCAACGTACGTAGATCTGACCGTATCTCACTTTTACTAAATATGCTGTCCTGGGTCCGTCTCAAAGAGCGAAGAACTATTCACTCTCACACGTTATTCTTCAATCTTCGTCAGAAATCTAACCCTAGCTGCTTAGCTTCTCGTTTTCAACATTTGTCCTCCTATCACGAAACAGACACTCGCTCACAACACCATATCACACTCTCCATTCCTAAACACAGAACATCTTCCTACTCTTCATCTTTCGCCCTCTCTGCATCTCATCTCTGGAAATCTCTACTACTACATGTCAGAGACTGTCGGACATTGTCTAGCTTCAAAAATAAACTAAAATTGAATTTTTTCAATTAAGATACTTTTCAATTATGAGCCCTTTTCTCTGCGATAGATTTGTAAAAATATACATTTCTTTTTCTTCTCTTTCCTTTCTTTTTTGTTCTCTTGATCAGCAGATGAATTTATTATCACACCTTTTTTATTGTGATTTTTTTTTAATTTTGTATTTCTTTATTACTTTATTATGTTGCATTTGTTGTATTCTTTCTTACATTTTCCCTGTTAACTATTTCTACTGAGTTGCTGTTATTATATTCCAATCTTCTCTTTCCTTTCTCTTTTGTTCCCTTGATCAGCAGATGAATTTATTATCACACCTTTTTTATTGTGGATTTTATTTATATTTCTTTATTATTTTATTACGTTCCATTTGTTGTATTCTTTCTTACGTTTTCCCTGTTAACTATTTCTACTGAGTTGCTGTTATTATATTCCAATCTTTAGATCTGTATTTTACTTTCTCTATGTATTATTGTATTAGTTTCATATTGTTTAGTGTCGATATTTTTATGCTATTATTTTGTAATACGTTAGTATTCTGTTCTTTAACTATTTGTTAAACTTCACTGCTTGTATACTTTGTGACCTGGTAGAGTGTAAGTATTATTATTATTATTATTATTATTATTATTATTATTATAGTGATAATATTAAGAAATTATTTTGCTTACATTAGTCATAGTCTCTTACTATTTCATATGCAATTGCAACGCAGTTTGGGGGTACCAATTTAAAAGAAATTAATTTCTGGAGTACATTAGCCAAAATATTGAATACCACTGCTCTACAACATACAAGATTGTTAACAACCCGCATGTAGTTGGACCATATTGACGCATTCTGCTTGCTAGAACATGCTATATTCATTCTTCTCTCACTTTTGCTGTCACGAGTTTCAGATAAGTTCTTATCCGAAACGTGAAATATTACTAAAGCAGGAGTCTGTGGAACATTCTGGTTCATGTTTGTTTTAACTATAACGCTCCCTGAATAACCTAGAACCAGAGTTCGAAATTAAAGCGTACGAAAAGAAGAACCGGAGATCAAACCCTCACAAGCTGTCGAAATATTGATATAACCCATTTCTATCTGAGAGCTTTGAAGTACCTTGAGAGATCCGCGTATTACAAATGAATGTTTCTTTCCTCAAACATATTGCATGAATCAATATATTAATTAGGCCACCAGTCTATATTTATTTTTTATTTTCGCGGTTTTCAATCATTCTTAAAACTTAAATACAATCGCTGCGAATTAGATAATTTCACCGACGAAAAGTGTCCGCCCCTAGACGCGTTATGTGTTTGACTAAAACAACTTATGAACGGCATGAATCAGATACCTTGTTCATACATGATACATTTTTGCATATTTGTTGAGAGAGATAACGGACATAGACTCTAAAGTGTAAAGTAAGAATGTGGTTGTATATTACAGACTGTGGGGAATGTAAAGAGAGAAGACGAGTCGTATTCATTGAAAGACTGCTTTAATGAAATCAAAAGTTACAACAATCTAAAAAGCCCACGTTGCTACAACAAACAATTGAATAGCCGAAATAGAAAGTTGCAGTATAACATGGTTCAATAGGGTGGTCATAGATGGCAGGGGAGTTTTAAATCCTCCACATCCTCCCCACCCTGGTCGATCTCTAGGGGGACGAACAGCTGTACAGGTCTGGCCATCCTCTCTCCGTCGGCGGCGCGAAGTATGACAGTACTTACTGTCCCATCTCGTCCTGTTTGTAGGGTCTCGACACGAGCTCTTTTCCACATGTACCTCGGCCGGTTATCTTCTTGGAGAAGAACTAAGTCGTTGACTCTCAGAGATGGTGAACTGCCGTGTGGACGCCGAACTTCATGGAAAAGTCTGAACTCCAACAGATATTCCTTGGTCCAACGCTTCCAGAAGTCGTCGGCTAACTTCTGACGCATCGTCAGTTCCTTTGTTAGGTCTCTCTTCATCTTTGGTTCCGGTCCTGTGGGTACTGTGGTAAGTCGTGTCCTGTCAGAAAATGAGCTGGTGTTAGTGCATCGCTATTGTCCACGTCCTGCCAGATGGGCCTGGAATTTATGGCGGCTTCTATGTTGACTAGGGTAGTATTCCACGCTTCCTCGCTAATCTGTGTCTTTCCCAGAACATTTCGCAAACATCTCTTGGTAGTGCCGACCATTCTGTCCCACTATCCTCCCCACCAAGCCGCCCTAGGTACAATGAACTTCCAGTGGATGTTATGTTTGGCTAAATATTGATGGGTTGAAGAAGCTGAGAGAAATGTCCAGATAGAAGCTAATTCCTTGTTGGCAGCATGGAAGGACCTGGCATTGTCAGTGTAGATGGTGTGAGGTAGGCCTCGTCTTCCAGCAAATCTCTGAAACGCAAGTAGGAGTGTGTCAGTAGACATATCAGAACATAGTTCCAAATGCAATCCCCGTGTTGTAGCACAAGTGAAAAGGGCTATGTAGCATTTCTTGTGTGTCCCTCCGACCACCTTTACGTAAGCGGTCCTGCGAAATCGATTCCTGTGACTTCGAATGGTTTCAGTGGCGTTACGCGGTCTCCTGGGAGTGGGGCTTCTATAGCTTGGCCCAAGTGATTATGCGCCATTTTGCAGGGAAGACAGGTGCGTAGTATCTTTTTAACTGCTTGTCGAGCGCGAAGTATCCAAAATTCAGAACGCAGCTCCGACAATACAATTCGCACTCCTAGATGGTGAAGTCCAATGTGCGTCTACCGAATAAGTATTTGCACAAAGGGATGCGATCCATCCAGGAGTATGAGGTGTCGCTGCTGTCGAGAGAGCTCTGCAAATTGGAAGCGGCCACCTAAGTGTATAAGGCCGTCCTCCATAAAGGGGTTAAAGCGGACTATTTTAGACTCCTTAGGTAGTGGTAATCTATTCTCCAGTGCTTGTAGTTCTGCAGGAATACAGTGCTTCTGCGCTACTTGAATCCAATATGTGCGCGAGGTTCTAAGTTTTGTGGCTGTTCCGGTGTACTTTTCATTTCCTCTATCATTGTGAAGGAAGCGAAGAACCCAAGCTGTGATGCGAATCAATCTCCAGTATGAGCTAAATCGCGAAGGGTCCAGAAGAGGTGGAGATATCTCAATGTTGAGGACATGGCTAGTGGACTTTTCTTCCGGCAACGGAATGCAAGCGGAATTTTTATGTGGCCAGTAGCATGGGCTCTGTGATAGCCATGTGGGTCCATGCCACCATGTGTCAAGTGTCTTTCACTGGTTCGCCGGAACCCCTCTCGATAAGTGATCCGCTGGGTTCTCCTCACCAGGACAATGTCTCCATTGGGAGGGAGTAGTCAGAGTCTGTATTTCGGTGACACGGTTCGAGACGATTGTCTTCCACCGATTAGGGTCACTGCGGATCCAGCACAATGTCACAATCGAATCGGTCCATAGAGTTGCCTCAGAAGTGTCGAGGCCTGTCGCCTTGCCGAAGTAATTCAGCAGTCGCGCTCCAATCAGAGCAGCTAGTTGTTCTTATCTTGGCAGCGTTACCTTCTTTACTGGTGCGAGTCTATTCTTGCTACAGGCTAGGCTGACGGAGACGCAGTCATCCTTGGTGGCACGGACGTAAATGACTGCTCCGTAGGCTCATTCACTAGCATCACAAGAAACGTGAAATTGGTGGATATATCGTTCGGATCGACCTAGTTAGCAAGTTGGTATAGCGCTGGCCTTCTATGCCCAAGGTTGCGGGTTCGATCCCGGGCCAGGTCGATGGCATTTAAGTGTGCTTAAATGCGACAGGCTCATGTCAGTAGATTTACTGGCATGTAAAAGAACTCCTGCGGGCCATAATTCCGGCACATCCGGCGACGCTGATATAACCTCTGTAGTTGCGAGCGTCGTTAAATAAAACATAACATTTTTTATATCGTTCGGAAGTGCCGATCCATCGAGGAATGCGTATTTGCGACAACTCTGAAAGGCTGGAGATCCACATGTGCCAACGAGTTCCTAGATCGTGTGGCTCGTCCCATGCCATTCCTCTGCACCACGTGTCCTGAAATAGCAATTATCTGGTCATGGATATAGGTGTCAAAAATCCAAGTATGTCGTAGAATCTGGACGTTACACGCAGGAGTTGCCTCTTGCAAGCGGGTCCCTCCAGGAGCGTTTCTGTGATGTCACGGTGATCTATGTAGAAGGTGTCAGATGACGTGTCCCACCTTCCTCCCAGAACCTGTGTGTCAGTCTCGATTTTCCGATCCTCGGCTTCCCAAATACATCTTAACTGCTCGGAGTTAGTTGCCAATTTTGCCATAGGTAGGCTAAATATATTCATCAGTTGTGTGAGATCGTGGTACAGGGAGATTACTTGGTTATCATTTTCCCCGCCGGCCACAAAGTCGTCCATCAAAGTACTGTCATCGATGAGACTGGCGGCACTAGGAAATGTGGGCTTGTGTAGGAAAGCAAGTTCCCTTAGTGCTGCTGAAAGGAGAAACCGACTGCAGGTAAGGCCAAAAGGTTGACGTGTAAAACGGTAGATGGTGACGTCACTTGTCATTTAATATTTTCCTTCGTCATCTTGAGTTACGTTGTACCAGAAAAACCTGGTCAAATCTCTATCTTTCCAACTCAATTTAAGCTGCAGGAACACATGCGCTATGTCCCCAATTATTGCCGTACTGTATGTTCGGAACCTCAGAAGAATCAAAAGAACCTCTGGTAATAAATTTGGTCCCATCTCTAGTGAATCATTGAGTGGTGGACCATCGCCTTCACGAGCAGACGCGTCGAAGTCGATATTCCATTTCATCTTTCCACGTTTCTCTTTCTTTACTAATTGATGAGGTAAGTAGAACTCGTCATATGGTTGACTTCCTAGTGCAACAAGTTCCACGTGCCCCTTAACAATGTAGTCCACCATCTGAGCATAATATATTTCTTTTAGATGCGCATTTCCTTGCAGTCTTTTCTCTAAGTTGTGGAATCGTCTCTATGCATTATAGCGATTGGTGGGCGGAATAATCCCCTCCTTCCTGGGAAGAGAAACTACCCGCCGTTGGTCCTCGATGAGGTAGGAGTCCTCGAAGGCCTGAAGTATTGCTGAGTCCTTGGAACTGCGTTGTCGATCTTGATTTTCTCCTATCCCCAGTGTCTCCAGATCCCAGAAGTTTCTGAGGACATCATCCGGGAAAGAGGGGGCATGTTCTGAGTGGATGTAATTCACAAATATTGAGCCCACGGTGATGCCTGTTCGATTCCCACTTAGTATCCAACCAAACTTGGAGGGGATAAGTACTACTGTTGGTGAAATACGGATGGGTGAGCTGTCTTTCACCACCTTCCAGTAGTGATCACCTCCAATAAGGATCTCGATTGGGAGGTTCATATGGTCGTTGTGATCCTTGGGATCAGCTAGCTGCAGTTTTCTAGTATGTGCTAGCATTTTTACGTCGTGAGGTACTGCTGGCTGTGGAGAAAAGATATGGGTGCTTTCAAATCCAGTGACACTCGCAGTAGAATTGGTTCAGATGCTCTTCATCGAAAATCTCACAAGTCTGCATGGCCTCGATGTAGAAGATGTCTCAAAGCATGCAATGGCTAAGTCTCGACAGTCGACAACCTCTAGCTTCAGCTCATCCACTATGGCTTTGGTGACAAAGCTAGACTGACTCCCGCCGTCCAACACGCAGCGCGTAAGTTTAGTTAGACCAGTGGGTCCCGTGACCCATTCGCGTGCTGTCTGCAGGTATGTGAAATCTGTTGCTTCAGCATTTATCCTATTTACGGACGTACATTTTGTCGGGTGAGTTGTTGGCTCGGTAGATCTGGGGTTGCTGCAGATAGACCTGTGGTGAGACATCTTGCAGTGAGTGCACAATACTTTGCTCTTTCTGCTGCAGTCTCTGGCAGAGTGACCTCGATTCAGGCAAAGAAAACAGCGTTTAGCATTCTTCAGTCTCTTCACTCGCTCACTGACGTCCGAGACGATCTTACAATCTTGAGCCCAGTGACTACGGGACTCGCAGCACACACAAAAGGAGTCAGGTGCAGACCTGCTCTTTCGCGATCTCGATCCTGTCTTGGTGTCGACTCGCAGTGTTGTTGTAGGAATATAGGTAGAAGAGAGGGCGTGAGCACGGATCTTCTGAGTAGTCAGGGCGGCGTCCACTTCCTCGCCCAAAAACTCCATTAGCTTGAGAATATCTCCCTCTGATAAGTTTTCTCTCTTCACGTGAATTATCCACCGGCGAAAGAAGTCGTCTGGGAACGCTCGCAGTATTTTAGGCGCGAAGATTCTTCCATATCCATTGACATCTTCTCCGAGTGCTCGAAGGGCTTGCACCCGCCGGTGACATTCTATATATGTAGTGTTCAGTGCTTCAGGAGTGGCAATTCGAATGGGTTTTACATTCTCCAGATAATCTAAGTGTGCTTGAATTATCCTGTTCTTGTCGCCGTAGCGCGTCCGTAGTATTTTCTTCGTCTCCTCGTACGTTTCTACAATCACAGGAATTCCGCCAACAAATTGTTTCTGTTCATCCTCCAAATAGCCCTTTCTGCTGCAGTGTTTGTTTATTGTAGAGAGGGAGGTGTCCTTATCTATAGATACGAACTGCTCCGAAATCGTGCCCAGGTCTCAACGTCTCCGGAGTATGGTTCGAGCTTGATCGGTGGTAGTCGGACCGAGTGTGTGATCGAAGCTTGTGCTGATGCAGTTGCGACTGCCTGCTTATCGGAAATACTTGTGTTCGTCATCGAGGTTGATAATCTATCCCCAATCCTTCGCGACGCTTTATGTATCGCGCATTTAGCGGAATCCAGGTACTCCTCACACTTCTCCACGTCATCATCGTACTCGCTGTCTAAAAGGAGATCGTGGATGGCGTCGTCAAGTGTGCCCAATTTACTCAGGGTTTCCTGAAGCCGGTCACGGAAATATTCAAGGTCATCTAGGCTGGTGTCATCAGTAAATGCATCTATTTCTGTAATGAAACGCGTAACATTCTTTCTTTCTCTCGTGCGTTTCCGTTTCAAGTGGTGTAGTGTCGCTTCTTTGTCAGAATCAGGCATTACTTTTCCGAAGACTAATATAAATGTATATATAAGCCTGTGTGACGAACTGAGCCCCTTAATCGACTGTGTCTCTGGTGGTAGTGTTATATGCTATCGATAAAGACACTACAATCACTTCACAGCAACAAGATACAGTAAGCAGTAATAAATTTAACAACAATCTTTCCACTGAAGTTACATTCACAACTGAAACTGTTCTGTCGATTCACTAAGTTGATCTCTGACTAGTTAACATGTGCATATAATATTACAACAAAACTTATCTTCCAGTAATGGCGTCAGTGAGTGGCCACATCCGCCTCCTAGTCTTGTTACAGCAAGGGTGACTTCTCACTAGTTACTGCGTGCTGTGCATCTTCTCTCGGAGTCTTCAAGTGCGAAGTGTACACGATATTGCTTCTATTGTCAGATGCAAATAGTAATTACGAATATCTCTCCCTCCCGGGTTTCGGCACCAAAATGGTGTTTGGAATGCAAAGAGAGAAGACGAGTCGTCGTATTCAGTGAAAGACTGCTTTAATGAAATCAAAATTTACAACAATCTAAAAAGCCGACGTTGCTACAACTAACAATTGAATAGCCGAAATAGAAAGTTACAGTATAACATGGTTCAATAGGGTGGTCATAGATGGCAGGGGCGTCTTAAATCCTCCACACAGACGAATAACTGATTACATGAGAAGTTGAGTTATTTAGGAATGCATAATATATATAAAGCGAGTCAAACCTACGGGAACGGCGATCTTACCCTCCCTAGACAGTACTGTCTGGCAAGCAGATCGCTAGCGCTCGCGGGTAAAACTCTTGCAGTGTAACGTCACCACAGTGTGACAGGTGATTTTTAGCTTAAATAGTGAGTTATTTATTTCCAGGATTGTAGATAATCTTCCCTGAATTTCGAACGGTTGTGTTTAAAACGTCGTCGGTTTGTGTTGTAATTCGTAGAAGTGTTGTAATACTGCATTTTAACTCGTAAACTGTCACTAAAATATTGAAAAACTATTCACTGACATGACAGATAAGTTAATACTTAGTCTATTAAACAACTGAATACACTAGATGAGTATGCTACACTTGAAATTGTGGCATATTTTGGCACGAGCATCGAGTCATCACTAGAGTCCTGCGTTTGGTTACTTTGAACACACGTTAGGTGTACGTCGATTACAATATCTTCGCTTGGTACGGAGAGCAAATTTCGAGTCAACAGTTCACGCTGCAGTGAAGTAATCTCCTCGCATTCTCCGTTAGTGTTTTATATATACTTATTCGTGTGCATGTTTGCATAAGTCGGTGAATAACAGAGATAATAATCATGTACAAAATATTGTATGGATTTAATAACAATAGTAACAAAGTATTTATTGAAAGGCAGCATATATGTCACATATTTTTTGCCAAGGATAGACATAACAATAAACATTTTCATGAGCCAACCATTTTATTTTCAGGAGCCACCACATTTTGCCTACACATGCAATGACAAAACCTGAGGCGTATTAATTGTAATAATAATAATTGATTTCCTAGCCCCTCTTCAATACGCTTCTCAAAACTCGAGAATACCTGGATGTTACTCGCCAGATGTAATATGGTGCAGCGGATGATCGGGATATGCGCAGTGGAAGACTTAGAAAAAGTAGATAGTGTGAATTTATGATAACAAATATAATTAACAAATAACAAATTACAAGTACATAATTAATTTGATGAAGCGAACAAAGAAAAGATATGAAGATAAATGAAAATGAAAAATGATATAATAAATTAATCTGAAATACAACCATAAGTAAAGTCCAGAACCTTCAACACTTTCAATCATATGTCTCAATGCATTCCCAAATTAATAATTCAGTCTAATCGGGAAATTCACAAAACAACAGGTTGATGACCTATATAATATTTCCCCGCTGGAACATTGTCACAACATCTCAAACAGCATATAAACTTTAACCCCAATGTCCAGGGATTTCCACAACCCTTATTAAATGCCCAATTAGATTTCAATGATTCCCACAAAGAGACACAAAACAGGCTCCAGATATTAACTCGTAGCATCACAGGGAAAATAACCCCCAATAAAACAGTCACACACCAGATCAACACACAAATAATTAATTAAAGCTTAATTCTTAAATACCATATATAAGTACTATAAATCTCTGTACTATTACAGTACCCATAATGCAGAGAGAGACAAAGGAGTATATACGTATAACAATGATACCTAAGAATTCGCGTAGTCACGTAAATATACTAGGATCGCAATACACCCGGATAGTAAATAGAATAATCTGGAATGGCAATGCTCAATTTGAAAATGAAAAGTAGAACAAGTAGCAAGGTATATGGATTCGGTCCAACCTCTTCCATGATATAATAATAACCATGTATCACAATTCCTCCCGGAGCTATCTCGGAAAATTTTGAAGACAACGTAAGTCGACAATAACTCGGTATCTCAATACTCATTCAAATCAATTCCTCAAACCACTTCAGTTACTGTAACATAATATATACTACGCGACATAACCCACCAAACTAAAATGCCGCAGTATCTGATACATAAACCAAGATATAAACTCGCGGATATTCTCATTAAAACTTTAACAAATGCATCGTGGTTAAATACAATAAATACCGAACCAACTCGTACTGCAAATTTAACTACGCCATAATACATTGAATACAACCTTAAACATGTCGACAGCATCCACAACCGAAGTTGATTCTAGAACATAATATCCCGAAGTCAATGTAAACTTGCTAAATATAACTAACCAGCCGACATACGGTTCCGAGTGAAATTAACTGATTCAACATTTCTCGAAACGACCTTCCAAGTCGAGAGCGAACTCCAGAGTGAAGTGCTCTGCTACTGAACATAAACAAGAAAACTCGGTTCTCTCTCCGGCATTTGTTTGAAACTGCTAGCCGGCCAATAGGAATTTTGGTAAGAAATTTAGAGGAAAAGATGGCGCTATCGACGATATGATAATGAAATGAACTCTGTCGGCGAGGTGGTCTAGTAGATGATTGACTGATGAGTCGAGCTCGGCTCAGACCATTCGAGCTAATATAAGAGCATATTTACTGAAATATATTAAACAATATTAATTTATATGCAGTGCAAACACACGCTTTCAGAGACGCTCTGTGCTCCTCATTGCAGCTATTTAGTGACAATATCTTAATATTTGGAACTGTAACAATATTAAACCTAAAAAGCACATTTGAACTCCTACCTACAACTGTTTCTGCTAATATTATGTATCTCGTAGTGACATAAAATCAATCGAAGTCTTAAAGAATTTTGCATTTTACAATTGTGAGTAAAGTTTCATTTTATCCACTATTTTCAGTGCCTAAAGTGAGTATTTAAAACACTAGTGCGTAAAAAAGCAAGTAATCACTTTAGGCACTGCTATTCGTATTACACACTTCGAAATAAAATGCAATATTCAGTATACAAATTCCATTCTGTATGAAGTTAATCCATTCCCTTGATTTCCATGATGAAATTATTACACGCAACACAAATAAGCAACAAATTAAAAATTAATATTTACATGTTAGCCCCTGTTACTCTGAGGTTACATATGAAGGGCAAGGGGAAAAAACCAGGTAAGTCAGTTTCCTTCAGTATCGAGAACAACGAAATTATAGTTTCAAAACCTTACTTGACAAATAAATTAATAGTGAAAAAACATACGCTTTGAATAAATGAAGTTTGAACGTAATACATGAAATAAAGCCTGATCTGTAGTCCGGAATTTCATCAACATCATAGGAAAACCAATAATGGCTGCTGAGTTCCGTAATCGTGAAGCGACGGTTCTCCACAATGCGCTACCGCACTTGCTTCAAAAGATCGTCCGTATCCAGAGATGGACGCTCATTGCGCTTCACATCATGCACATTCTGCCGACCTTCTGAAAATTGCCTGCACCAGCGACGCACAATCTGCTTGCTCATGATGTCCAGCCCATACATTTGACACAGTTTACGATGGGTTTCGATAGGTAACATGTTGTGTGCGCTGAAAATCTTTATCACAGAACGAATCTTGCACTCGGACGGGGTGGAATTAGAACTGCCATCTTCATCTGCTATATTGGTGCTACTTTGAGAAATCAGGATGTCACCTAGCGCATACCATTGTCACGTCATTACTCTGTTACACACTCGCACTAACCTCTCGTAATGCATGGTCAGCCATATGTTAGGGAAACTTACTTTCTGGACGCCCCTCGCATTTCCATCACTGCAACGTGTGCTGAGGTGAAATTGCAATCCCTTCTTGATCATGCCTTTAACGGACTGATTAATATTCTAAAAGTAACAATTTTTTGGATGAAGTATCTGTTAACAATATGTCACTAATAACAATGTGAGGAATTGATTGCACAGCACCACCGAGTTCACATTGTGAAGCAAGAAGAAGATGACGAGATCGATGCCTCCATATTTATGAGTTCTTTAGTGCCATTATAGTTACGAATTGCAAATTCCAGAGACGCGGATTTAAAAAATAATTCGGGTGAATCCTTGTCGTTCATCTACTCTGTACTGCAGGCCATTGTAATTTTTTTCAACGCAAGACTGCAGATAATACCATAGGTGAAAAGACGCTAACTGAGGAAAATATAAGAACTCTGAAACCACCATATGAGGGGCAGTCAAATGAAAATGGGTTAGATGCTAAAAAGCTTAATGGAGCATTTATTACCTCAAAAGTAATCTCCAGAACTCTTTTTACATTTATCCCACAGCGAGACGAGTCGATCAAACCTATTCTTGAAAAAGCTTGTCGGCTGGCTTCCGAAACAGTTCTTTACCCAGTAACACACGTCTCCGTCCGATGCAAAACGAAGTCCACAAATGTCTTTCTTCAATTTTTCAAATTTGTAAAAATTGCATGGGGAGGCACCTAAGCTTTATGGGGGTGTTGAAGCGTTTCCCAACCAAGTCTCTGAATCGTATTCATCTCGGAGTTGGTATTATGTTGGCGGCCATTATCATGAAGAAGGTCAACGCTGTTCGATGGCATTCCAGGGTGTTTTGATTTAATGGCGCGTCTGAGTTTCTGTAAAGTTTCTTCATAATGCTTGCATTGATTGTGGCTCCATGCTAGAGAAATTGAAGAAGCAGAGTCGAAGAAGGATGTCAATATGACTTTACCTGAACTTGTGTGTATTACTTTGGATATTTTTGGATGGGTAAAATCCATAGTGTTTCCATTGTTGATTCTTCCGTTTGCTCTCCAATTCAAAATGGTGACACCACGATTCATCCCCAGTGACAATACGGGATAGAGATGTATACTCTTCCTCGTGATATCGTTGCAAGGGTCCACAACTGTGGAGTAACGGCTGGCGCGTCTGGCCGTGAAACCAGGTGGGCCGGATTCGATTCCCGGTCGGGGCAAGTTACCTGGTTGAGGTTTTTTCCGGGGTTTTCCCTCAACCCAATATGAGCAAATGCTGGGTAACTTTCGGTGCTGGACCCCGGACTCATTTCACCGGCATTATCACCTTCATCTCATTCAGACGCTAAATAACCAAAGATGTTGATAAAGCGTCGTAAAATAACTTACTAAAATAAAAATAATAAATTCTTGCAAGTAACCCAGTGAAATAGCCATTCTATTTGTGTTTTTCCCTTCGTCAACTGATGTGTAACTCATTGCGCGCAGATTTTTCGGTAATGAAGGTGCTTTGTCGCTATGACATGTACGGAACCATGACTTATTCCCACCAAACGACAAAGTTCTTCCACAGTTCTGTGTCGATTTCCCCATATAAGACCATCAACCTAAGCAATAACAGCAGGAGTGATGGCACGATGGGCCTGTCCTAGGCGAGCATCGTCTTGCAGTGACACGCGTCCCTCTGGGAATTTCTTGTGCCATTCCAGTACACGCGAATATGACATTCTGTGTTCGCGTATACAGCAGAAATACAACGATGGATTTCTCGTCCTCTTTCAGCAGTCAAAAATCGCACTACACCTCGCTGTTCTTTAACTGCTTCCATTAGTGATTTTGGATGAACACGCTTATCTCTAACCTCACTTCCAACATAATAAACGAACAACTAGTGTGTAAGCAGACTTGTAACTGTGCTTTCGCGAGTCGCCACCAGATGTCACATCAGAAATCCAATTCCAGTGGTACCAACTTACCCATAATGAGATATATGCATGGTGGACCGTTTTCACTTGACTGCCCTTCATATATTAAATTTAAAGGCCGTAAGTGCGATGTTCATCTCTACCTATTATTTTCCATGATAGATCGAATAATTTGCTATGCGGTAACCGAAACTAGTTACACATAGCGATGTTACATAATCTGCGGACTAACCAACATAGGTATTAATAATTTAGAGAAGTTTATGTCCAGGCCAGTTAAGGAATAGAACCTTGAATTTGGCCATTTCGTTTACATGGGTGGATTAATTTGTGGAATGGCTGCTTTACTAAGCATAGAAGCTGCCTCCGAAAAAATGACGAGATTAGAAGGAAGAAAAACATATTGTGGTGAAAATAAAAAAAAATATTTGCAAAACAAGTCTAAAGAACTGAACTTCGTGATACACAAACCAAAATAAGGGTTTAGAAATAAAAATGATGGCACTATGGCAAGGCAATTCTTTCACAATTTAAATATTTATGCCCGAATAGGTTAAACCGATGAGGTTCACAGACCTGCTACGAATTATTTCATGCGGTCTAATGATGGCAGTAAATCGAATGACTTACCTGGTTTTTTTCCCAGTACATCAAAAGTTTGGAAGCAAATAAGTCTTGACCATACTGATCCCTTTCCCATTTCACATTTCTAATAGAAGCCTCTTTTCATCATGGATCGAATTACAACACTAACTCGGTTTTTCCCCTTACTATTCATATGTAGTATTTATTGCTTGCATTTTTTCATGGATCTGAAGTAATTTCACTTTTCATCAGTCTAACAGGCTATGATTCAATGGTTATTTCTTTATTGATCTAGTTTCAGAAATGTAATTCCGTAATGTGTAGAATGCGGTGTTACAATGAATAACATACTAAAAAAAATTTCTGGAGAAGACTAGGCCCATTCACAATCAAAATGTTAAAATTAACGCGAGAACGTAAAAGTTAGAATAACGGTAAGCACTTGGAAATTTGATGTCATAAGAACATAAAAATGGTATAAGAGTGACAGATTTTGTAGTATAAATGACCTTATAGTAATGAATTTCATTACTTACTTACTTACTTACTTACATACATATGGATTTTAAGGAACCCGGAGGAACAAGCCCGCTATCGGTCCCTACCCTGAGCAAGATTAATCCAAAGTCGTGGAACCACGAGACATTTACATACAGGCTAGACATGGTCCCACGACACTTCATTTCCTGAAGAAGATGGGAGAGCTACTTATCGAAAGCTTGGAAGCAACTACCCAACTCACCTGGCTCAGAAGCCGAGAAGAGTTATTCCACCCTCAACATCTGTTCCTCTCTCAAAGTGAGAGTACAAGTTTCAAAACCATAAAGAACAACCGGTAACACAGCTGTTTTATAAATTCCAACTTTCAGCTCTTTTTGAGAGAAGACTGGATGACAAGAGCTTCTCAACCGAATAATAACAGGCATTTCTCACATTTATTCTCCGTTTAATTTCCTCCCGAGTGTCATTTATATTTGTTACTGTCGCTCCAATATATTTGAAATTTTCCACCTCTTCGATGGATAAATTTCCAATTTTTATATTTCCATTTCTTAGAATATTCTGGTCACGAGATATAATCGCATACTTTGTCTTTTCGGAATTAACTTCCAAACCTATCGCTTTACTTACTTCAAGTAACATTTCCCTGTTTTCCTTCATCGTTTGTAGATTTTCTCCTAACATATTCACATCATGAACATAGACAAGAAGCTAATGTAACTCGTTCATTTCCGAACCCTGTCTGTTATCATGGCCTTTCCTAATAGCATGTTCTAGACATAAGTAAAAAGGTGAAGGTGATAGTGCATCTTTTTGCTTTAGCCCGCAGTAAATGGAGAAAGCATCCCACAGAAACTGGCATATACGGACTCTCCTATACGTTTCACTGAGACAAGTTTTAATTAACCGAACTAGTTTCTTGTGAATACCAACTTCTATAAGAATATTATTTTTTTTTTCTCTTAACAGAATCATATGCCTTTTTTAAATGTAAGAATAACTGATGTCCTCTACCCTTATACTCCCATTTTTTCTCCAGTATCTGCCGAATTAAAAAGATCTGATCAGTGGTCGATCTATTACACCAAAACCACACTGATGATCCCCAATAATTTCGGCTACATTTGGAGTAAATCTTCTTAAAAGAATATTGGACAAAATTTTGTTCGACGTCAACAAAAGTGATATTCCTCGAAAGTTACTAAAGTTAGTCTTGTCCCCCTTCTTGAAGATAGGTACAATTATGAATTCCTTGCATTGTTCTAGTACAATTTCCTTTTCCCAAATAGCAAGTGCAAGCTTATAGATTTAGCTAGAAAATGCGCTTCCACACTTTTGTATTAATTCTGCTGGAATTTGATCAATACCTGGAGACTTTACTTTCTCAGATTTTCTACCAAATGAATTCATTTTTCCCATATATATATCCAGAGGCTTACATTGAATTTTTGATTGTAATATTTGTGATAATAAACTAGCTAAATATGTTATGGATGTTCGAGTGTTTACAGGCTCTAAATCGAATCCGACCATTTTTTGGTTATGGCTGAGGTACGAACACCTTCTAAATGGGTCCAAAGCAACGAAAACTGAACAAACAAAATAGACATACAAAGTGTATCTCCTGCATAAGTATAAGAATCTTTCTGAGGAGAGAGTACAAGGGTTAAATAGGAAAATCAGTGTCAATGATGATATCGAAGAGGAATGGACAAATTTCACGGATATTTAAAACAAATTGCAACTTTTGAAAGTCTAGGTATGAAGAGCAAATGGGCCACCTTTGTAGCTGAGTCGACTAAGGCGCTTACTTGCCGATCCGCAGTTGTCTTTGGGCACGGGTCCGATTCTCGCTTGGGCTGCCTACCTGGTTGGGATTTCTTTTCGAGTTTTCCCCAACTGTAAGGCGAATGTATCTTTGGCGAATCCTCGGCCTCATCTCGACAAATACTATCCGCTATCACCAATTCCATCGACGCTAAATAACCTCGCAGTTGATGCAGCGTTGTTAAATAAACAATTACAGCCAAAAAAGTAAAGAGCAAATGGACGTGCAGAAATGGAATTATAAAATGGGATGAAAATGTAGAAAAAGTAAGTAATTGTAAAAGAGAAACATTCACAAATATTTATCCACCAAGAAATTTGAAGATTAAATTGATCACAAACATAAACGATCAATAGCAAAAAGAGAAGTTCATAGGAAACACAGAGAAATGTGAATGAATTTTTTCTCAACTTTAGAAAGGGATCTTACCACTACTAACTCCAAATCTTATAAAAGCATAAACACATTAAGAAACGATGAATGAGGAAATGTTGAAATTAATTCACTAAATGGAGAAGATTGGGTAAATTATTTCCAAAAACTTTGATTTGACGCAAACGGCACACCATATAACCTGTCTTCCAATGATTACAGATACACTCTTCTTTGACGAACTCACTACCGTACTGTATTGAAAGATCTCAAAATCAAATCTCCTAGAGAAGATGGTCTAAATATCGAACTAATTTAAGTACACCGGTGAATTATTCATATACCACCTTCTATGTTTCCTCTACCACATCTGGCAATGAGCTACTACACCAGAAAGATGGCAAAAAGCAATAATAATACCTATCTACAAGAAAGTCGACTCGGCTTAGGAGGACAAAATGGTTTTCGGAGAGGGAGATCGAGCTGTGACTGCTACTTATCTCTCAAACTTCTCATAGAAAAACAGAGAATTAAATATTTCTACATTTCTGGCATTCATTGATTACAGCAAAGCAATTGATATAGTCAAGCGTAACAAATTATTTACTATTTTAAGCGCAGATAAAATCCCAGAGCAATTAAATACTGTCATTTACAAAATTTATGAAAACAATATAATATCTATAAAAATTGGAAAAAAGGAATTCTCAGTGGAGCCAAATAAATAAAGATGTTAGACAAGGCTGCAACCTTTCGTCACTTTCGTTCATTATTTATATGAATAAACTGATTCAACAAAAGATATTGAGATCACATGGGGAAATAATGATCAATAATCGAAAAAACTGAGAACTGATACCATGCTTTTCGCTGATGATAAAATCCTTATAGCTAGGAAAGATAACCTACAGCGCGCTGCCTACAACTTGGAAGAAGTTGCAAATGCCTTTGACTTGAAACTGTCTGTAGAGAAGACAAAAGTTATGACTTTCTGTGGCATAGAACCTAAGAAGTAAAATTTGTATTTATAGCTCAATCATTGAGCAAATCCACTCCATTAATTATTTAGGCTACGAAATATCAAATACGGAAGACAAAGACATATCTATAGAAATATCCAAATTTGTGAAAACATTAGGAATCATAAACTCTGTATTTAAGCCATGAATGTTACAAAAACATATACGTCTTAAAATTTGTAATATATTGGCAAGACCCCCACTTGTTATACGAAAGTGAAGACTGGGAAATTAAGAAATCAGATGAAAGACGACTCACAGCTTCAGAAATGATACATATGCGAAAAACAGCTGAGTACTCACATCTAGATGATAAAAGGAACTCGGAAATGTTGGATAAATTGCATATGCAGCCAATGTTATAATACATTCAGGATTGCAGATTAAAATGGCTGCAGCATGTAGTACGAATGAATACTTACAGATTTTCAAAGCATCTTATACGCTATAGACGTAGAGGAAAAAGATATTTGAGACGGCCAAGGAAACGATTGACTGAGAACGTAACAAGCCACATGGCATAACACGAGAAAGGAAGATGATTATGATGATTATGATGATGATACCATGAAATATATCAGTAAACAGATGACTGCAGTCAGAGAAAGTGCAGTCGATTATTTTATCTTCGTATAAAAGAATTGCAAATGTGAGATATTTGTTCCACATAGTAAGACATATGGCTGACAACTACAAATTAGTATTTACCCCGGATATGATTAATATTATAGGTTAGTTATAATGTTGTGAATATCATAAAATAAATGAAAACATATATACCGTTGCGCTTCATGATAATGGCGATTGTCTTCCCTATACCTATTTTCTTTCAGCGTTTTATCTTTATATGAATGATGTGGTTTGTCATATAGACAACGATATGACTGGAAGAAGATTAATCTTTCGTCAAACATACCATTTTGCTTTATTTGTTTGGGAATATGTATTATATGACTTTCTTGTGTTAAATTCTATCATACCTGGTTTACATGTTTCGACCTATTATGGGTCATCCTCAGAACTGGTCGTTGTTGGTCTTCGCTCCTCTTCTTTTGTTTCCTGTGAGGATGTGTTCGTGTGGTGTAATGTAGAGTCAAAGAGTGTGTGTGTTCTGAAATTGAGTTGTGTGTTGAGAATTTCATTGGGGTATGTTTGTGTGTGTGTGTGTGTGTGTGTGTATTTCAAATTGTTCTAGTGTGTTTGTGTGTGTGTATATTTCATATGAAGAATTCGCGGGAAAAATGATGAATGTCACATTTCTGTCAAGGATTACATAATGATTTAATTGAGTCTGTAACTGCAAGATGTAGTGCTGTTTCTATAGAAAATAAAGGAAAGGATTACTATATTCGTGATGATAATTCTCCTTTTTACCATTTTTTCATAAGAATAACATTAAATTTCGTAGGATCCATTGAATTAGATAATGACATCAACCTTAACAAAATTGTGACTTTCATCGTTTTTCCCGCGTACTCTTCATATTGTTCTAGTGTGTTTAGTTTCTGGGTTTTGTTTGGATGTGTAGTATTTGCATGTCTGTGTTGATATATCTGTAGGTGTGGTTACCATTTACGATGTGTTCTGCATATGTGGAGGTGTTTTGTAATTTTGTTATGGCTGTTATGTGTTCTTTGCAACGTGTTTGAAATGATCTGCCTGTCTGTCCTATGTAGAAGTTGTTGCAGGTGTTACATTTGAGTTTGTATACGTATGTGTGGTTGTATTTGTTTGTTTGTGTTGTTTATGTGTTGAGAAGTTTTTGTAGAGTGTTATTTGTTCTGTATGCGATGTTGTAATTTAATTTCTTGAATGAGGTTGCTATTTTGTGTGTGGTTTTGTTTTCGTATGTTAGTGTGATGTATTTTTTGTGTTCTTGTGTTTGTGTTGTATTCTTATGTATTTTGTGATTATGTTTTGTCTTACGTATTATGTTGTCTATTATCTTAGGGTTGTATCCGTTTTCTTGTGCTATGTATTTGATTGTGTTTAGCTGTTCGTTGTAATCCTGTTGGTTCATTGGTATGTTGAGTAGTCTGTGTACCATTGTTCGGAATTCACCTTGTTTGTGTTGTGTTGGGTGGTTGGATGTGTTGTGTATGTGTGTTGTTGTTGTTGGTTTTCTGTATACTTTGAATCTGTGTTTGTTGTCTACTTTTGTTATTGTGATGTCCAGAAAATTTATGGATTTGTTGTTTTCAATTTCTAATATGTAGTGTAGCTTTGGGTGTAGTTTGTTTGTTGATGCAGGTTTTGGATCTGTCTTTTGTTTCCTTTGTATAGTATTAGTATGTCATCTACGTATCTTTGCCAATTTATGATATTGTCTGCGTGTTTGTTGTTGTCTTTTTTATGTATGTACACTTAACGGCAAAAAGAATGAGCCGGCGACAATTTCTTAAGTTCCAGACACATAACATTGCAATGCTCGTCTTGTCAAAGCCGTAGTTCACTAGGTAACACATAATTAAACCATTCAAATTTGCTGTATTTTGTTTAAGATTCTAAAATATGTTATAAAATCCAATGTAGGGTAGATTCGAGATACATCAGGCCCCATGAAGAGTGAAATAATAATATTACGATTGATAAATACAAAATCAACCGGAACGATTATGAACAGGAACACCATGTATTATGCCAAAACGACATTAACAGTCACAGTAGCGTAAGTCGTTACGGCAGTGGTCTATTGAAAAAGTTGATAATTGTCGGTCAAGGTTCGAATCTCCCACAATCTCATTTCTCTAATTACAAATTTGGCATCATATATGTCTCACAAAGCTATAATTATGTGGCGATATCTCTTAGAATATATCCAAACTCTAATAAATAATAAACCTCCCTCCCTCTTTAAAGCAATACTCCTGTCTGTTAATAAAACGTTCTGTGTCGTCATTATGCTTGAAAATTGCATAGAGACAATAACTCATTGCCCTGGTCCGCATAGCTTATTCTGCATATGGTACTCTCCGACAGGACTTCGATTGGAGAAATGTCATTTTCTCTGACGAGGTAATTGTCTCCAGTACCAAAGACAGTCCTGCCCTAGTTTATCGTATGGATGGCCACCGATACGATGAACGCTTCGTGAGACGAATTAGCAGGTCGGGTTGCGTGAGGGTTGCGTGTTGGGGTGGATGTCATACGATGGGGAAGGACGGTCGGTTTACGGAAGAAGTCTACGAACACATTTTGGCAAATGTATGATCCCTTCCGCCCGAAAACGATATGCACAAGAACACTTTCCTTCCAGCAGGATAATCATCCGATACACACCGCCAACCGGATTCAAAGATGGTTTACGAGGAGGCGTGATATCGACCCAGTCGACTGGCCTCCAAAATCATCAGATATGAATCCGATTCAAAATTTGTGGGCTGCAGTCAAAAGGATCCTACGCTCTAATTGGGCAGAACAACCGCCGTTCGGACACCTGAGGAATTGTGGGACAGTTCTAGATGCGTGGAAGGAGGTGGCCAAGAATTTAGACCTGTTCCATAAACTTGTGGACTCCATGCCGCTCAGAATGAGAGCAATTGTTGCTGCAGATGTTTTGTGGACGAGATACTAGTCCCCACCACAGGCCTTTTTTTTGTTAATATGTCAGGAAATTCTTTGTTTCTTATTTAATTATTTATTTGTGTTAGATATGCGTCCAGTTTTTTAGGGTGTGAAACAAGTATTTTTGCTTATACAGGCCAGGTCTCACCTATTAATAGCCTACATGTGATGGACAATTATATTTTTACAAGGCAGGCATAACGAAGTTTGTTAAGAAATGTCATTTCACACTTAAACTAATAAATTAATTAAAAATTAAAATAAAAATTAATAATTTTACCGTACCGGGAAGCGAATTCACAACTTCTGGTACGGTTATCAGACATCTTACCACTGTGCCACACACTGCTCGTAAGGTTTACTACATTATAGACGGATGGCTTTCAATGAAGAGACACCAAGGCACTGCCTTGCAGTGCGTTACGTTTACACGAGTGAACCGCACGATTGAACTTAGCGTTTTTATCGACCAAGAGTCGGCCCATTCTTTTTGCCGTTAAGTGTATGTCTGTTCTATGTGCTGTAAGAATATTTCTGCTAGTATGCTGGAAACGGGTGATTTCATGGGTAGGCTTTCGGTTTGTTATTGTATGTGAAGTATATTTGTTTTGTGATGATGTCTGTGGTGTGGATGATTTCTTTAATGTGTTCAGAACACTCACACTCTTTGACTCTACATTACACCACACGAACATACCCTCAAAGGAAACAAAACAAGAGGCGCCAAGACCAACAACGACCAGTTCTGAGGATGACCCATAAAAGGTCGAAACACGTAAACCAGGTACGATAGAATTTAACACAAGACAGTCATCTAATACATATTCCGAATTGATACAGTGTTAAAATTTGTATAATTAAGATGTATTATTTGTTTCTTTCAGCGTTCTCCGATTGCTCTCTTTATGCACTTTCAGATAGTGTTTTTGTTTCAATATGGTTGCTGACGTCACCGCAAACGAAAAGCTTGGAATTTGCAAGCTTCTGCGCTCATATTATTATTTACTTCTAATCAACTATTGTGTGACAACAAACGAAACAGCGCTTATATTTTCCATCTCGCATGATGTCATTCTTGCATACCCATTAACTGATAATAACACGAAGCGAGGCAGATAGATAGGCCATTTTACACTTTAATATTGACATAAAATACGCTAATATAGTAGGAATACAACAATGCTATACTACTACACCATCTAGACTAAATAGTATTTCACAGGGGCATATTCGCACTGTTCAATATATTCAAGAAAAATTCCTTATCCCCCACTCCATTGTGACCAGTAGGAATACGTGTTTTTCACCACTTTGGAACGTTTGTTGCCAGGCTGTACTTTCGCCATAAAGCACCTCGTGAATGCTATTTTTACAACAGTTGAATAAAATATCTCCCTATTGTATGCATCTTTAACACTATGTTATTGTACAGGGACATCATTTTATTTTTACTAACATTTTTAATATTAACCTGTCTATACCTTTAGAGAAACGGAAACACCGCTTGCTCCCCCCTCCAAGACTGGAGTTCGATGATACTGGCGTAAAACACAAATCACTCTACTAGGTATAGGATGGAAGAAAAGTAGTTCATCCATTTACGTAAACTAGGAAATATCGCCATTTTGAGTTTGATAATTTTCATTAGGTTTTTCTTTAATCAAAGTACAGTACTGTATTAAGAATAAGTGTTTTTACTCACGAAGTGAGTTATCCATGCGAACGTATTCATTATGCAGTGTATACTGTCTACAGCACATTAGCGTACAATATAGAGACAGAAGTTAATTTGAAAAATAATCATAATATGAATATTCAAACACAATTTTGAAAATGGTGGCCGTTCATTTCGATACAGGCTTCAGTTCTTTTGTGCATATTATCGCACTATAGACTATTGCATCTAATTCCAATTGCTAGTTTCGTCCTTCGTACTAGTAACTCATGTTGAAATAATTCTGTACCTACTCTACGTACTGTGAATTCAATCTTCACTTCTGCCCGACCCGAAAATATAAAATTACTCAGACATGCTATCTACTGTCCGTCCAAGTGGTTATGCCGCAGGATTGTAGAAAGGGAGGAAATCACGTGACAGTCAATTACTTAACGAGGCCCTTTTATTTAAGTTACATTAAACAGCTGTATAATATTACGTAAACGTCCAATTCCTAAGAGAAATTAATGTTTTCAGAAAAGAGCTAAGACAGCCCAGTTTTACAGAGGGGCGAGCAGAAGCAGGTGGGGAAATCGGGATGCGACGTAGGCAAACGGACAGTACCTGTGCGAAAATATGATTCAATATTGAAAGCTCTTTCGTCACTGGAAAACGCGAACATATTTCTGGAACGTACTATATTCAGTAACTCAGTACTGCTTACTATCTGCGGTCTTGGTTCTGTGTGGAGTTGGAACTTCCTTAGTAGAAGGGGTGGGAGTGAAGTACATTCAAAAACTCAGGTACAATAAAAATTGAAGTAAAAATAAAATGATATCCCTGTACAAAAGCTTTTGACTATATCACATGAATTGTTCTTGTTTAAACTTGAATATTATTGTTCGCCGTAAATGACCACATTACAATTAATCCATACCAAAATGTGCACATGGTCAAAATGTCCATGTAGTAATGCAATTTCAGTATGATACTGTACTGTACCGGGGTTCTATTTTCCAAATAAAGGTTCCCAAACCTTGGATAATGTTCGGAAAACCTTGTTGGATTGCAGGAAAATAAAGAACAATTACCATTTACCTCAACAATAATAATATATTAATAAAGGTAACAATTAAATGACTTAAGTCATAAAAACGGAAAAGCCGCAACAATAAAAAAACAATTTGGCAAAAACACTTAAATGACAAACACGCACACATGCGTTAAAATACGCCTCCCAGCATGGGATAAGAACAAGGGATAAAAATATCATCATGTACCAGGCCCACACAAGGATCGAAATTTAAGATGAAAAATTTACGTATTCCCAAAAACCACCTGCCATAATATGCAGAACAAAAGGGGAAAAGCAAAACTCACTCTCCCTCGCTATACAATAGCTGATCCCAATTTACGTATAATATTTGAAAAAGACAGCAACTTTCGTCTGATAATAATGAAGTAATGTAATCACTGATTAAAATTACAGCTATTGTGACAGCACACGATTCACCAATTCGAATAATTCGTGATGTACTGGTTTACCGGATAGAAATAATGTAATCAGAATGGGGAATAGATAGCAGAACTGAATGTGACCTTGAAATGTTTTATGCTTGAGGGAAATGGAAATAGTTGCACCGTATGAAAACACGCTAACAAGGGAGCCTTTCCTACTTGAGCAGGAATTATGTAATTGTCTTAACTTGATGTAGTCGTGTAAATTTTGCAACTCCTCACTTACTCAATGATGTAATTAGGTTATCGTTATCTAATCGTGTAAATTCTGTGAATCCTTACTTACTTGCACACATTTAGTAACCAATTTCGTTAATAAATTTGTGCCGCAAATCATATTAAAATAATTTAATTTTCTAATAATTTAATGTTAATATCTATTTGGGTCAACACAGCAGAGCCCAGAGAGTTTCCGTCGGATGCTTTTCCAATTCACTGCGGGCTAAAGCAAAGAGTTGTACTGTCACCTTTACTTTTTAACTTTCCTCTAGAATACTCCATTAGGAAAGTTCAGGATAACAGAGATGGTTTGGATTTGAACGGGCTACATCAGCTTTTTGTCCATGCGGATGACGAGAATATGTTAGGAGAAAATCCACAAAAGATTAGGGAAAACACAGAAATTTTACTTGAAGCTAGCAAAGCGATAGGTTTGATAGTAAACTCCGAAAAGACCAAGTACAGGATTATGTCTCTTGACCAGAATTTTGTACGAAATGGAAATATAAAAATTGGAGATTTATCCTTCCAAGAGGTGGAAAAATTCAAATATCTTGGAGCAACAGTAAGAAATAAAAATGACACTCGGGAGGATATAAAACGAAGAATAAATATGGGAAATTAGTGTTATTATTCGGTTCAGAAGCTTTTTGTCATCTAGCTTGCTGTCAAAAAATTTGAAAGTTAGAATTTATAAAAAAGTTATATTACAGGTTGTTCTTTATGGTTTTGAAACTTGGACTCTCACTTTGGAAGAGGAACAGAGGTTAAGGATGTTTGAGAATAATGTTATTAGGAAAATATTTGGGACTAAGAGGGATGAAGTTCAGGTGAATGAAAAAAGTTATACAATGCAAAACTGCACGCATTGTTTTCTTCACTTGACATAATTAGGAACATTAAATCCATACGTTTGAGATGGGCAGGGCATGTAGCACGTATGGGCGAATCCAGAAATGCATATAGAGTGTTAGTTGGGAGGCCGGGGGAAGAAGATCTTTGGCAAGGTCGAGACATAGATGGGAGAATAATATTAAAATGGATTTGAGGGATGTGGGTATGATGATAGAGACTGAATTAATCTTGCACGGGATAGGGACCGATGGAGGGCTTGTGTGAGGGCGGCAATAAACCTCCGGGTTTTAATTGAGTATCTAGTTGATTCAACAGATAGACATTGATGGACATTATTGCTCGGACATTTCGATTTTTGGCATAAGGAAACTGGACATATTTTTTATGTGGGCATTTTTTTGTCATTGGAACAATTGTTGACTGGACATTCATGTAATGATATTCTACGATGGACATTATGACCTGCAAGCTATAATTTGAGTCATAGTAATTGATTGCTGTTTTAGTGGACAATTTTGAAAGAGGCAGAAGTAATGGATTTTTCTTATTACTATGAGTACACATATTTTTAGATATGATGGATTTTAGCAACTTAAAATTTAAAAAGTAGCACTTTAGAAATAAAATTTAACATTTTATAGCACTTTTAATATCAGAATTTAGTCTTTTGGTAGTGTTTTTGTTTGAACTTTTTTATGGATATTATGGTACTAGAAATTCAATGTAATAATTACATTATCTAGATTTTGAATTAAAATCTTGAAAATAAAAAGGTAAACAGAAATATTATAAAAGTATAGTGGAATTCTGAACATTAACAAACATACCAAAATATGTGGTATGACTTTATTCCGACCCATCTCATTGCTCATTCACAATCCCTCGCTGCCACACAATTTTTTTGTGAGCGAACGAACACTGGACCTAAAGAGATCGCATAGACAGCCAGTATTATACCACGAGTACTAGTCAGGTTAGTTGAAATCCCGATAAAACAGTAGGGATAACAACAAAGAAGGTATCTGGTACGTAGGTCAAATTGTTGTGCTATTCACACTGTAAAAGGTAGCAAGATGAGATAACAAAACTAATTCAAAAAAATGTAACAAACTGTATGTGATGTGGCATTAGAGAGATTCTGATTTTTATTTTACTAAAGCACAAAAATGTCTCACAAAATATAATTTCCCTCTTATTTCGTGGAAACAAGTACATTTCGCATTTTTATTCAAATTCGTATTTTATCGCGGATTAAAAAACTACATTAAAATACTTAACATGGTTTTTAAACTTAAAATAATTTATTTTGACAACATTTGCGCGTATTTCGTGTTTATCGTGATTCCGAAAACTTACTATCTCTAGTTATTTTTTAATCAGTCGTTAGAGTAACATTTTCTTTACAGCGAATTAAAGACAGACGCAAAAGGAAAAAGTATATTTGCTGATTGACAGACCTTTGAAACAATTTTTTGTAATTAAATTTTTAAATCGACGGAGTCAGTACTCAATTACCTACTTGTCAGATTGACTTCACGTCGCTATTCTGTCATTTGGTAATTTGGTTAAGCGATTACCAAAGGTGTGAGAACGTCTTTTTCGTCATGCGTTACGCACTTCTCTTCAGGTTGATTCTGGAAAGCATACAAAATATCCCAGCACCTGTTACTTGTCTTGAGATAGTGCCAATAAGGCAGGAGTGTAGTTTTCACCCCGCGCCCTTTTCTGAATGGGGTAAGTTGACACGATTCCTTCTCTGTGGGCTTAAGAAACAATATAAGGTCACACTTCCTGTCACCTTTTAAATGTAAGATACAATCACGAGCTGGAAGAGTTGAGTCAGGTAATCAATAACGGGTAACTGTGAGCGAAGTCATTTATGTCTTCAGCAGCTGTTTGAAAAAGAGAGGATCGCATACCCAGAGTGACTGTAATGTACATTATAAGAAAGCAAATGAAACATGGACTAAGAAATTCTGAGAAAGGAATTGTAAGGTTGTCTGCTCACTGACAGCTGTTTGAAATCACACAAAAACATTATACACTGACTTGTATACCTGACGCCGCGTGAACAGTAAATATTCCGATATAATAATGAAAATTGATGTTTAAAAAGCATGGAAGTAATAAAATAAACAGTGTATCCAAAATGTTTACAAATCAGTAAAAAGGAATTCAATGAAATGGGAATATCTATTGACAAAGAACCAGTTTTTATACTCTTACTTACATATGATCAATTGGTTATAACTATGAAACGGACTTTTATGTACCTACGGGGCTTAATTTCAGGTAAGTATTTCCCACATGTAGACAATCAAAATAGTTCATTACAACATGTGTCCGGAAATGCTTCATTTCCGAGTTATGGCCTTCACAACATTGAAATTCACCGGAACGTTTTTCTTTCCGCAGGTCGTTGTCATTACAGAAGATGTTCAAAATGTCCACCTCCTGCTTGAATACAGACCTCACACCGATGTCTCATTGACCTGCGAACACGATCCCAAACTCCAGGAGTATTGCGTATGTCCTCAGAACATGCCACAGTTCGATTCCGAAGGGATTCCAAATCAGGCACCGGAGACGAATAAACCAATGATTTTAAATGGCCCCACAAGTAGAAATCGAGAGGTTTCAGATCAGGTGAGCGTTGGAGGCCAAGCAATTGGGCCACCTCTACCTATCCATCGATCAGGAAACCTTCGATCCAAGTACCGGCGAGCCGTACGACTGAAGTGTGCAGGAGCGCCATCATGCAAGAAGTGAATATGTTCACGATTGATCAGTGGAGTGTCTTCTAAAACATGAGATACGGTGTTTTCCAGGAAGTTTGTGTACGCCAGCCCCGTAAGTCTGTTTACAAGTACATGGGGTCCAACTAATCGATCACCAATGATACCGGCCCACATGTTGAGGGAGAACCGCACCTGGTGATGAGATGGAACAGTTGCACGTGGGTTTTCATACGCCCATACATGCTGATTTTGGAAATTTGTTATGCCATTTCGTGTGAACTGTGCTTCATCTGTAAATAATACTAAGGCAGGAAAGTTCGGATTTACACCACAATGCTGCAAGAACCACTGACAGAACCTAACTCGTGCAGGGTAATCTGCTGGTGACACGGCCTGTACACGTTGCAAATGATAAGGATACAATTGATACTCTTTCAACAGTCTCCAGACAGTCGCATGAGGAACATTGACTTGCAACGCTACCCTTCGTGTGCTGATAGAAGGAGTCATGTTCACAGCCTCCAGAATCTCCTCCTGTACTTCTGGAGTTGTAGATCTTGGTCGTCCCCTTCCCAAACCAGGAGAGTTAAATTTTCCATACTCGCACAGACGGTAATGGAGACGTACAAATGTCTTCCGATCTGGACATTGTCGCTGTGGGTACCTCTCCTGGTACAAACGACGAGCCAGCGGAGCATTGCCGTCCGCCTTACCGTACATGAAGTGTATCTCTGCCAGCTCTTGATTTGAATACATGTCGCACAGTCTAACGCCTACACAACACTGAATGTAACCTTCGCCTCGGAATGAACTGTCAGAGTGCCCTCTTAATGTCTCCTTTGACGGCAACGACCTGCGGAAAGAAAAACGTTCCGGTGAATTTCAATGTTGTGAAGGCCATATCTCGGAAATAAAGCATTTCCGGACACATGTTGTAATGAACTATTTTGATTGTCTACATGTGGGAAATACATACCTGAAATTATGCCCCGTATTTTTAAACACTCTGTATATATATATATATATAGCTTATAGATAAAAGATTGTAATTAACACAAAAATTCCGAACCAGAACACGGTAATCTGTATATGAAATTTTATTTCACTTAAAAATACATAATTGTGTATTATTTATATGTAAATGCATACATTTTAAATAATTTAGCTATAAATATATAAATAATTTTTTGTTCCAATTTTTTAATTCGGACGAAAAACTCGTAGATACTACATATTAATGAAAACACAATGCGAGTGAATTTTTTTCTTAAATGTATTGCGTCGTGATCTTTACTGCACGTGCTGTCTCGCATGCTCGAAGGGGAATCCCTCATCTATGAAATGACGGCTGTCGCAATGATCCTATTCCGAATCTCAGCGCTGAGCAATCTGATGGCATCACGGTGTTCCGAATTTCACCGATGGCTTCACTGATGCTCCACCGGTGTCGTGCCGGTGCCATCAGCTTGCAGACGTTGTGGCAGTCTCCATCAGCCGCCATCAGTGAATCTGATTGGTTCTTGTATAGGGCGGTAATTAGCAGACGAATGACATCTTGCACTGTTGTGTCATGGCGGTGTGTTCTGCTTTGGTTCTGCTGTATTGTTTGTAATGAGCACAACGTAAAAACAATATGTTAATGTTATTTAATGTACCGAAGTACATAATTATGATATTTCCATGCAGATACTTTTCTCCGTTCCATTACTCTTTCTTCGTATGATGACGCAGAATATCTGCATGGAAATATCATACGGTATGTACTTCGGTACATTAAAATAATATATACGATATGCGTAAATCACTTCGTGATTTAAGACGGCTCTTATTCCGTCGGATCCCGGCCAACTAGTCACTCATAACGATTGCACCTCAGCACATGTGTGGACTTCAGTCCTAAGTTCATAGATATCTATGACGTAGTGCAGAGGGCGGCCACTAGAGGGAACCCAAGAGTTGGAACTTAAACTGAGACGATTCTGTCCGGCGCCGGGGTGGGTATCCGGTGTGGCTTAATGGATAAAGCATCAGCACGTAGAGCTGAAAACTCGGGTTCAAATCCCGGTGCCGGAGAGAATTTTTCTCCGTTCCATTACTCTTTCACAGTAATATGTTAATGGCTTATGAGCGAACATGTCAACGGGTCAGTTATTACTACCGTTTCAAGAAATAAATTGTTTATGCTCTATTTTCTTTGAACGAGATGGCAGTACGGAAATTTCGCAACATTTTGCTAGCGTAGCACAGACAACAACTTCTACAGTCGCCATGACAGCCATCAATCCTTCCAGCATTTTTCTTCCTAATTCGCTGCAGCGTGACGTCATTATTGTCCACCGGTCCGATGAGATTCGGAATACGCTGAATGCATTTGACTAGAATATTCTCCAGTCAGTGGCGTTGGCTTGATTCATGCAGACCGTTTATACAGTACTGGTACAAAATAAAGTGATTGATGATATAATGCAGAAATTGAAGTAAAGTGTTTATTTCCATTGCAGCAATATGTTGCTGAATTTATTGCAATTTTTGCAAGTGATGGAAATATTCTATTCTAACAAAAATGTGGGGAATCTGTAAATGCGGATCAGCGACCTTAAGTCTTCCAGCATTTAGTAGGTAGTAAACACAGAACAGACGCTTCACGTGCAACCTCTAGGCATGTTCTTTTAGGTGAAGCAGCTTTCTCTTCAAATACCTCATTTCCAAAAAGTTTTGAATATTACGCAGATTTATGCAAAACTTTTCTTTCATGTGTTATTCCTTTATATTAGTTTAAAAGACCAGAGCTCAGAATATGTTTTACAAAATAGAGTACACAAATTTTGAAAAAAAAAAAAAAAAAAAAGAATAATCAACATTAAGAAAAATGTATGTCCCTGCGTGTTACGAAGAAGTACTAAGAAAGGTCAAAGCAGAAAGTTAAAATAGAAACAAAAATATGTGTAAGCATTTACGAATCACAGGACTCTAGCGATAGGAAAGTGGGAAACGTTGTGCAAAATGTGCTACAAAATAATTAACCCTCTGATGCAATAACATGGGTCTGAAAGGTCCGGTCACGAAATCAAACAGCTACAGCTTTGGAAATCTGCACGCTAAATTGCTGCCTCCTTGTGACAAGTCGACAAATATAATTATGATTTAATAGCTGAAGTGACATTTTTTTCAGGCTGAAGGTTTTCTGTAAATCGTTAGTTTTTTTTAACAGTATCCTGTTGTTACATAGCATGGGTCTCTGAGGCCCGCATTAATTACTAACTTCTGAGAAACTTCTAAGCTCCCGTAAATTATTATTTAAATACATTTACATAATATTTCTGCAGAAACTTCATCTGACAATGTTTTGATCATCCTGCTGTCCTCGGGAGTGAAGCAAATTACACTGTGAAATGAGTGGAAAACCTACCAAACGTAAATATTATCTCAACAAGAGTTGGAGGCATTTATTGGAATACTTGTGTTAGCTGGTGTAGTGGATAATTCTAATGAAGCAATGCGAGAAATATTTTCCCCTTCTAATAGCAACCCACACTACAGAGCACGCATATCAGTAAATCTTTTGAGACAATTCATAAAGCATTGCGTTTTGATGACAAAAGGACTTGGGATAAAAGGCTCCAAGGAGAGAGTTTGGATGTCTTTCGTTGTGTATGGAGCACACACACACACACACACACACACACACACACACACACACATATATATATATATATATATATATATATATATATATATATATATATATATAGCCTATGTACTGAGAGGAAGATAGGCATGACACTAGAAAAAGGCTTAGCTCACATCAGTTCCTCTGGCACAAGAACTCCTCACAAAAAGACTTACTTTAGTCGGCACCATGAAGGAAGACAAGAGGGACATACCACCAGTGATGCATGCTCATAAATCCAGACCAGTTTGTTCATCAGAATTTTGTTCTCATAGTGAACTAACTCTTGTAAATTTTGTTCCTAAGATGAACAAGAGTGTAATGTATCTACTGTAAGAACAACACACAAGGATAAATCTGTGATAAGCCGGAAATCAATATTTATTACAAGACTAAAGGAGGTGTGGACTTTCTTTATCAAAAGACGAGAAATTACACTACGCTGTGTAAAACAAAGAGGTGGTCATGTGTATTATTTTACAACATGTAGGATGTAGCCTGTGTAAATGTATTTCTGATATATGAAAACAAACATCCAGAAATTTGTGGTAAGAGGTCATCTAAAAGAAAAATATTTCTCAAAGAGCTGGCCAAAGAACTAATTATGCCACATATGGAAGGCAGAAGGTGGAAAGTGGAAAAGGTGCTACAAATAGTCTATCCAGTAAACAAACACAGAAAAAGCAAAACAATTTGTGTTAACAATAAAAGAAATGTGCGCAGTGAGCATAGTATGGTACGAGATTCATCCGGGAAGTAAGTTCCAATCGCGTAAAGAGATGGCATGACTAGTTGGACGAGAATACGCAAGCGTAGCAGTAGAGAGAGGGTATGTGGGAATAATTTAGTGCACTTTCAGTCTTATGACAGTAGTACTTATTGCACAGCACTAGGAGAAAATGGCTGCACTGATATTGTCTCCCGCAACTTCGACATTCGTGCAGTTATCTGATTTCTGCATGCTCAGAAGCAACCTCCAGCAGAGATCCACCATCAATTGTGCAATGTGTATGAACGCGACATTATGAGCGACCGCATGGTCGGACGATAGTGCAAGCAATTCACTGAAGGCCGAACCAATGTGCACGACGAAGACCATAGTGGCTGACCATCCCTGGTGACGCCAGAACTGATGGAAAGTGTGCAGCAAGCAGTTTTGCAGAACCGGCACTTCACAAATTCGGAACTCTCTGGTCAATTCCCTCAGATGTCTCGCTCACTGCTGCAAGAAATCGTCTCCCGGTGGCTTGGTTTCGGAAAGTGTGTGCAAGATGGTTGCCAAAACAGCTGACAGATAAACACAAAACAAAATGTCTGGATGCAGCATTGACATTCCTCCACTGGTATGCAGAGCAAGGTGACGAGTTTCTCGACAATATTGTCACCGGGGATGAAACTTGGGTGTTGCGTACCGCAGCAGAAAAAAAAACAATCCATGCATTGGCTGCATAGTGGTTCACCTGTGAGGACCAAATTCAAGCAGACAATCTCTGTAAAAAAATCATGTGCACTGTCTTCTGGGATCGGCGTGGTGACGTCACGGACAAGTGTATCGCGAGGGGAGACAGTTAATGCTGAGCGGTATTGTCAGACATAGCAAATCTGAGGAGGGCAATCCAGAAAAAGAGAAGTGGAATAGAGTCATTACGCTTTTGCAAGACAACGCACGACCACATACAGTCAATGCCACACGGAATCTGTTGCTTCAGTTTGGATGGGAGATCTTCGACTATCCACCCCAGAACCCCGACATCGCGCCAAGTGACTTTCATCCCTTCCGTCTTATGATGCGCTTTCTGGCTGGAAAAAGTTTCCACAACGACGTTGAGGTACTGATGGCAGTGGCTTCTTGGCTCTAGAGGTTAGCGGCAGACTCCTATGACAAGGGCATACAAACGATTGTGCACCGGTATGATAAAGGCATCAATAACTCTGGTGACTATGTTGAGAAGTAGCCAGTGAATCTGTAAATAGTGCAATAAATATTTCATACTTATTGATGGTTTTTTCCTTTACCGGCCATTGGAACTTACCTCCTGGATGCACCTCGTAATGTGCTGTGAATGTAAACTGTTAAAATCTTGACAACAGGTTAGAAGTAAAATGAAAAGAGAATCTAACATATGAGTCATTCCACGTCAAATCGCACAAAATTATACAAATTTTGACCTTCATATTTCTGATTGCGTTTATATATTTTTACCAACTCTATGGGTCTAATAAACCAACAAATGTGTTTTTATTTCCTCGTAAGTCCACATGTTTTTTAAATATTGCATGCTAAAATTCGTTAAAAATGTCGCACAATGCAACATTTAAGGCGTCATATTTCTGAGGATATTAATGTTGAATTTTTTTTTTTTTTTAATGCATTTAAAAGCTTAAAGTGCTGTCTTTTGTTAAATGTTTACTAACTAATTTTAATACAATTATTACAAATATTTTTTTTATGATTCAGTTTTTAAAAGTTAGATATCAATGTAAAATAGCCGTATTAAGAATCTAAAAACAATGTCTACTAGGTGCATTGAAATATTCTTAATAATTTCAGAAAAAATAACAATGGGATCTCCAATAGTTTAATAGAAATGTAATTACTTACGAAATAATGTGCAGCGGTCGGTACAGCAGCAGTGGACGGGAAGCGTTGAAGCGCGCTGAGAGGTTTTCGGCACTGGATGATCGAGTGAACGTTGCAACATTACACCCAGTACGGATCAAGTCACTCGAGGAAACACTTCTAATTTACTTGTTATGATATCTTCAAATATTTGTACATTATGCTTTTTAAACGTTTGTTTTCATTCACACTACACTTTAAATTTTCATTCGTCTACCTTCTTTCTCGAAAGAAAATTGTTTTACTAAATCTTCAGTTTCTGACAACGGAGTAAAAGAATGTAGTTTTAATGTACCAGTTATTGGTTTTAGATTGTGGTATCTGACCTGTAAATTTTCAGTGTGGTTTTTGTATAAATGACACGTTAGAAATATTTTTTTGTAACCAATCAAACAATTTTTTTTTGGTGTTGTTATAGGATCTTGTATAGGCTGGCTCTCGTGGCAAGTCTTTTAACAGTTCCTCCAATGCCATCACATGGACCTTTACCATGCGACGTTGTAAAGAAGTGTCATTCGGGGATAATTTCATAATCGTCTTCATGTAATCAATTATTCTTAAAATTCTTTTTTTTTTTTTTGTATTGTGAACTTGATCCATCGGAAAAGTAGATTATTTTTTTATATCGTTGAATTCTTGGTTTAAGAAATTGATTGCTTCGGATTGAGAAAAGCGAAAGGAATCGGTGTCATGTTTCATGCCTTCTGAGATGACAACAATAGGCCTACATTTGTGACGAATTTCTGTATCTTCTTTGAAATACACTACGAAAGGATGTATTGTGGCTTGGCATTTGTTCCAATGCATACCTTGTACTGAATCTTGTATTATAACTGAATAATTTTCAGAAAAGTCTACAATAACTATGTAATTTTCAGGTTGTACATTTTCTTTGCATTCCGTCAAAAATAGAATATGGCCGACTTTTGAAGGGATGACGATGCATCTTCTATATGAAAAAGTTTATTTGCTAAGGAGCCTTTTACATTTTTAAACTTTTCATGGGAGTGTCGTTTTGTTGTGGTTTTCTTTCCTTGATAAGTCATTCTATTGACATCAAACTCTTGTTTAATTCCTCAATATTACTGATTTCTAGCGCTGTATCCATATAACTGCTAGAAGAAGATCTGAGATACTCACTTTCTCTGTCCGCACTTTCATTTGATTCATGTTTATTAATATCACAAGAACTACCGTCTTCTCTTCACATATAATCTCACCTGACCTACCCGCAAGTTCATAGATTTTTTACGGAAAGAAGCACATATTCGCACATTCAAAGACTCCTTTAAATTGAGCTTTATCAATAAATCGCGACTTACGCGTCTTAGTGTACTTTTCTTTTTAAAAGCGTGATTAGGAATGCCAAATGGAATTAAACATTTGTTATATATTACGCGTCACTCATGTTGTATAGAAGTCACGTTACTCCATGAAATTCAAATCCTGACTGATCATTTTTCTCTTCTATATTTTGTCTCCTGCCATCTGTTTAGTGTCATAAAGTTTACTGCCTTACCCAGCCTTGCTATCGTTAAACACTTGGCTATATTACAGTATAAACATTCAGCATTGTGAAGGGCTCCCCCTCTTAGCTGAGATGACAATAATAAAATAACTTTAAATAAGATATTTACTGTCATATGCAACGGAGGATTTCGTAAACTTTCCGCGGGCAGCCTTCTAGTACGGGCACAAGCAGTTCATTAGCTGGGGATCGCGAGCGCGTGCATGCCGCCGGAAAATAAATTGTTACAAATGTATGTGTGCAGATCCCACATTTCTAAATGCAGTAGTTTACAGATAATACATTAGGGAACAAGTCTATTTATTTTTCAAATTTTTAATTTGGCTATATAATATAGTAATTTTGCTTTGAAAAATAAATGATTAAAAAATTAGGCCAAATTTTAAATTTATTTTTGATAAGCCTAAAATAATGAAAAGTGTTGTATTTAATCTATCAAATGCGCCAAATTGCAAATCTCAATTATTTGTAGACACAAAGTTCCAAGTGAGTTTTTGTAATAGTGCGCGCATAATTTGCGTAATTTCAAATAATCATAACTACACAAATAATTAATAATTGTGAAAATAAAACAATACGGGACTCCTTACTTGATGTCTGAAATTCATGAAAAAAATGTTACCATTTACGAGAAAGTCGTGTTTTATTCCTCTGCGATTTGACATGGAATGACTCATATGAATGTATATATTTAATTTCCCACGGCTACAAATAGAAAACTGACTAGATTATATTTAAAATCAAAACAATAAAATTTAATGACATTGTAAGATTTATATGCAATATTAGTTACCATTTTGTACAATTTAAATAAATAAACATATTAATTCAAAGTAACACGGTATTTTACATTACAATTCAAATTAACACCGTATTTCACATTGCAAGAAAGTGTGGGCCTCACAGGCCCATGTCATGGATTAAAAGGGGGGGAGGGTCATGCATCAGAGTGTTAAATAGTTTCCAAACGATGTTTTCTGTTATCATCTAGAGAAATATCAGCATCGAATCATGTAACCATGGCTCACTTATTCAATGAATCTCTGCATTTGTTATACCGAATAGCTTCAAATTTGATAATATTTTACTCTTACTTAAGGATACTGCTCCGTACATGAAGAAGGCAGCAAAAGTCTTTCTGTAAGCTTCCCAAACATTATACACGTAACTTGCATAGTAGGCCTACATGGTTGTGAGCAGGTATGTACTTTATATTCTGAAGTGGATCAATTCATTTGAAAGAGCAAGAAAATGTTCGTGAAAGCCCGAAACAAGAATTGATTTGTTCAAGGCCTAAAATTCAAATTTTGCAATTCCACCTAGTCCCATTGCGCTAAATAAAGATGAAGCTTCGCCAATTGAATTTCTTCAGAACTTACGTAAGGATATTTCTTTAAAAAATGAATTATATTATATATCTGCAAATTTGAGTTTTTTTTGTTTCACTGCATAACGAAATCAGAAACATCAACCTACGTGTTGACTGAGACAATTAATGAGGTGCATGGCACTGAGAAAAAAAATATTCAGTCAAAGATAGCAAAGTAGAACCTATTAAACAGATATTTGAAAATGCATTTGAAAATAATTGTGGATTTCATACCACGTGTAAATTTACCAAAGTTTTGGAAGGGCAGGAAGACGATGGTGAAATTTAGAGTTTGAGTGTCAGTGACATTTCTTTGATGATATATGCATGACTAACTCCGTACCTGAGAGCAAAAGGGCGTTTGTCCAAATTTGTCGATTTTGAATTAATGACATTTTTGTGACCAGCACACTTGACTGGATATGTGGAATAAAGACGGTTGTCCTCTGCTCAATCCATGGCATGTTTACAGCATGTTATAACAGCGGCTGTCCACATAAGAATCAGAAGAAAATAGGAGCATGTGGGACATTCGCCTCCTACTTCTATTTCGTAAAGAACTCTTGTGCGATTTGGGCGTATGTGGATGAATCAGAAATTAATTAAGGATGTCAGTAATGAAGAAGCAAAGACTGAAGTCAAGTAAGATCTTGAAAATCATCACAAAGAAGCACATAGTAAGTACGCTCTGATAAATGCTGACTAAGTAGAGGTAAATTAGATCCAAAGAAAATGTACTAACTGTGGACCTACAAAAATGTCTTACAACTCCTAGCATTACTAACTGCCAATCGTTTTACTTTGGCAAACTCTGGACTCTGAATTTAACAATACATGATGCAGTATCTAATAAAGGGTACTGTATGTTACGGGACGAAACTTGCTGGAAGAAGAGGGAATGTGATAGCCTCTTGCTTGTTGAAATGAGTTTGATTGCATTTGAATGAACAAACTTAGGTATTAACTATTTGGTCAGACAATCGCACTGGCCAAAATCAAAAAGTGTAAATGATACTAATGTATAACTGGCTTTTCTGCCATCTTCCAAATCTTAAGGAGATCACAAATATCTTTCGAAAGTTCACACACACAATGAAGTCGATAACATTCATTCAGTTATAGAACGAAAAAAAAATAAACTTTCTAATTTAGAAATTGCTGTTCCTCGTGTCTGGGCTCAATTCATCCGAACGTATCACATAAAGCAGCCGTTAACAGTCCATGAAATGCAAATTGAAGATTTCAAATATTTCTCTTCCCTGATGATAAATTTTTCTTCTCCGTTTATTCTTCGTAAAAGATCTAGTAATTTTGAGATATTCCAAATCTCGATGATAGTATGGCTTAAAATTTCTGCTGCAAAACCTGAAATTATCACTTACGAGACATCTTTTTCCGAGGCCACATTTCAAGAAGTGGATAACAAACGTCATCGTAAGGACTGTTCTTCAGCTTCCAGCAAAAATTACACTCATTCGTACTAGAGCCAAAGCCGTCAAATCTGGGAAATATGCAGACCTTCAAACACTGACAAAATGAATCCCAGAATGTTATTCTGCATTTTACAGAGCTATTCCACATGGTGAAAAAGAAAGTGACTGTCTTCCAAATGAGTACTTACTTTGTTAGTATGTGCAGAGTCAGGTTCATAAATTTTATTTTCCATTTTTTCTCTTGTTTTCATACTTTAATTAATATTTTTCCCAAGAATGTCTTATTGTACATATAGGAAATTAATCCATGCAATCAATTTTTATGTAGTATGTACTGTATATTGGACAAATAAATACATTTTGAACCTTCAAATACTTCATGTCGCATGAAAAATCAAATAGGAAACCAGAAACACTACGAAAGAGATTTTATGGAAAAGCGGCATATGTCCACTTTATTTTTATAAATAATTAATTCAGGACGAAATGATTAAATGAAATGTTATATAATTTCACATACACAATGGTACCAATGCCTAAATAACACCAGAAAATCACAGTTCTAAGTTTCAAATTTCAAGAGTCATGCACACTTGTACAGTTGTCAAAAAGAAAAAAGTGGCCGCACTCGTGAACAGCGAATATTTTCAAAGTCCACTTCGGGTCGCTGCGATGTTACACGATGCATGTGCTTGTATAAGCAGTTCCGGAACTATAAAAGTGTTCTATATCTGCGCTTCGTAGACCAGCGGTAGATTGCTTGTTTAATGATTCAAGGGTTGTGGGTTCGGGCCTTTTTCAAGTTTTAATTTTATTTTTTAATCGTTCTTTAGCGATGTAAATGATATTCAAATTACCATTTATATCCAGTTATCGCTCTTTATGGATATCACGTTATTTATATTTTGTTATCGTTCTTTAGAGATATGAATAAAATTCAAGTCATCATTTGTATTCTGTTATCGTTTTATAATGATCTGAATAATAATAATTATTATTATTGTATCTCCAATGGGGGTTAGCCCTATTTTACATATGTATGTTAGGGCTATTTTTTATACACAAAAAAGATAAGCATAAAGAGAAATGGAAAAGAAAATTAAATTAGCTTACGCGATGTAGACAAAACATAAACAATCCGTAAATTAGGCATTGCGATTGCAAAACAAATGTCAGGTATCAATATGAAACATACAAAAACATTAACAACACACATACGTAACACTTCTGTAATACAAATATGTAGCTTTCCGTATCATACATCATAAATTAATACACAATAGTCACACAAACACAATCAAACTATAATTACGACATTGCGACGACATCAAGCATCCCATAACTGATTCACATTACATAACAAATCAAGCATCCGTTACAACACATACACTTCAACATAGTAACCACACTTTTAAAAGTTACAAATTTGGCTCCAAGAAGAATAAATAGGACACTGTTACTAATTACTATTCTTCTACAATTTCTTAAATGCATTTGTAATAAATCTGTGAAATTCCGATATGAATAATATTCACGTTTTAATATTGTTATCGTTCTTTAGCGATTTAAATAATATTCAAGTTATCATTTATATTGTTTTCCTTCATTAGCATTATAAAACAATATTCAAGTTATTTGTATTGTTATTGTTCCTTCGTAATATAAATAATCTGTATTTTATGTAAGTAATTATTATAACAAAAATAACCATCTTTCTTTGTAATATAGGTTATTTTATTTAGATAATAAAATACGTATTATATAATATCTTATATTAATTAAACAAACCGATATTTATAATTTATATTCTGTTATCGTTCTTTAGTGATACTGTATAAATAATATTCAAGTTATTTATATTGTAATCGTTCTTTAGCAATATAAATAATATAAATTTAATATTAGGTTTGGAAAAATCCAGTTGCATAAAACTGGTATTAGTTTTTCTTTTTGTATTATTACATTATACTATCTTGAACCACAATAAAATGAAATGGAGTAACGAGGAATTGAACCTGAAACGTTGACATCTAAATTCCGACGTTCGTCCGCTGAGCTACGAGGGCAAAAGTGTGGAAACATTTTTGGAAAAATTGGCCCAATAACACTCTAAGGTTTTCTGATGATTCGTAGAAGCTAGTCCAGGATGCGAGGGGCAAAGGCTAATTGAGATTTCCTGGTCTCTGATCGGGTCAAACATCCTGATAGAATTAATATTTAACCCTTGCTGTGACTTTCGGTAAAGTCCGGAGGGCCCAATTAGTCAAATCCACTCTCCTCATCTCCACGTTTGGGCCCCCTGGAATTTAATAAGATGCGAAAGAGATAGTGGTGTGCGGAAAGCAACGGGATTTTACAGCATTTAGGCCTATCCTTCCCAAGAAAAACTGCAAACATGAGCAAAGGAAGCTTTTAATAGAAGAAGAAGGATCTTCTGCGGACCTCTGGAAAAAGAACTAAGGAAGAGACTAGTGAAGTGCGTTGTGTGGAGTGTGGCATTGATGGGGAAAGAACATGGACATTACGACGAAATGAATTGAAGCATTTGAAATGTGGATGTGGAGAAGAACGGTGCGTGTGAAGTGGACAGATAGAATAGGAAATAGTATTGTGTTTGAAAAAGTGAGTGAAGAAAGAATGATGCTGAAACTGATTAGAAAGAGAAAAAGGAATTGGTTGGGTCTCTGGTTGAAAAGAATAATAGACGACATTAGGATATGTGGATCATATGCGGAGACTAAGAGGAAGGCAGAAAATAGGAAAGATTGGAGATTGCTGGGTTTGCAATGAAAGACCTGCCCATGGACAGAACACTTATGTATGTACGTGCAGAATGCCTGGAATATCGTGTCTAAGAACAGTCGCTATTTGCAAAGACTAGTCAATTCCATGCCCACTCGACTGCAAGATGATCGAGATAAGAGGAAGATAGACTAAATATCGAATTGTGGCTTTTTTTGTTTTTTGAACGCTTAATTGTTTGAATGTTTTTTTGAGGCCGACGCCAGTAAATTTGTTTTGTTTATGCCACGAAAGATATTTTATTGAGAATAAAATCTTTTTCTTTCCATTTGCAGCCACAATATCATAATGATAAAGTCATGGCATAATATATTAATGAACCTGATGTTAATTACTAAAATAATAATAAAAGAGAAAGGAGCCATTATGTATAGTTTGTCTCTCTCAAAAACAGAAAAAAAGAACATAAAAAGCACGAGGTTGTAGTCGAACGCAAGACCTCACGAATAAGAGGCAGGAGCGCTACCATTGCGCTATCGAATAACACACAGAATACTTCAATTATAACTGTAGATATCGGGCAACGTGGTCCAACAGCATGTAACATCACCTGTCTCCGAATTGTAGCGAAGATACCCGAAGGGAACTTTGTTTCAGGAGAGCGGCCACTTTTTTTTGACAGCTGTACATCATTGGAAACAGTTTTCTGGCTCCCTTGAAAAGTTATAAAAATGGACATTCTCCCCATTTCTTCTTACGAACGGAACTTCGTGTGACGTTCAATGATCCTTCTGCCGGTATTGCGCATTGTTCTGAGACAACTCACATCGGTTTGTGATGAAAAACTTGGAGAAAGTCTTCATTGTTCACTGCAACAGCGAGCTATTTGAACCCACCACTGTCTCCACATCATCGCTGAGTAACTTTTTTATAGTACGTAGGCTACTCAAGCTTTTGCAATACTGAAACAATTTCTTTTTAATTTTTATATTTACAATTGTTTGCTACATAAGGGAATAAATGTTTTCAAATTTTAGCACATAAAAATCCGTTCCCTAGTTATAACTGAAGATTATGAGGTTATGGAACATATAAGCAAAAAAATTGCTACATAAATACGAAGCGTATCCAGAAGGTAAGGTTCCCTATTAAAAAAAAAGAACACACATTTTCAGGAAAACATTTATTGGCATCAGGTACAGCAATGTTTAAGATATTTTTCAACATAGCCACCATCAGAATTGAGACACTTCTCGTATCGTGGGATCAACTTTTGTATCCTTCTGTCGTAGAACTCTGCCGCCTGTGAATAGAACCAGCGTGTGACAGACGTCTTCAGCTCTTCGTCGTTGCCAAAACGCTCACCGGAGGACAGGAATTTCTTGAGGTGCAAGAAAAAGTGAAAATCTCTGAGAGCAAGATCAGGACTGTAGGGTGAGTGATGAAACAACTCCAGGCAAAGTCTGTCAAAACAGCTGCAGTGCGCCGAGCCGTATGTGGACAAGCATTGTCATGGAGGAACACAACACCTGCAGTAAGCATTCCACGCCTCTTGTTTTGAATGGCACGTCGCAATTTTCGCAGTGTTTCACAGTAACGGTCAGCGTTCACTGTTTCACCTCTTGGAAGGAAGTCAATCAGCAGAATGCCCTTCCTGTCCCAGAACACCGTGCACATCACTTTCCGTACCGACAGCGTCTGTTTGAATTTCGTCCTGACCGGAGATCCACTATGCCGCCAATGCATCGACTGCTGCTTGGTTTCCGGAGTGAAGTGCGAAATCCAAGTCTCATTGCCCGTGACGATCCTGTCGAGGAACTCGTCGCCGTCATCGTGATACCGTTGCAGAAATGTCAGTGCTGCTCCTAAACGTTGCATTTTGTGTTCGGGTGTCAGGTTTTTCGGCACCCACCTGGCACACACTTTTTTGAACAGCAGGTGCTTAGTGTAAATCTCATGCAACAAGGATCGCGATATCTGCGGCGGAAAATGGCTGCTCAGCTCCGTAATCGTGAAGCGACGGTTCTCCATGATGCACTGCCGCACCAGCTCAACACGATCGTCATTGATGAGGGACAGTTGTCCACTGCACTCTTCATCATGGACACTTTGACGACCTTCGGAAAACTGCCTACACCAGCGACGCACCATCTCCTTACTCATGACGTTCGGCCCATAGACTTGACAGAGCTGCCGATGAATTTCAGTTGGCGCAATGCTTTGTGCATTAAAGAACTTTATCACCGACCGAACCTCGCAGGCGGCGGGAGAAGGAATAAGAGCTTCCATTTCGGACCACTGCTGCCAAGCTACTGGCACCAGGCGGGACCTGTCCGGTTGGTATATGATTGATACGTCATAGATCTGTTACGCATACGCAATTGACACGGCTAATTACGTTTACTTTCAAGGGGAAAAATCGGGAAACTTACTTTCTGGCTGCGCCTCGTATAACAAATTGGAGCTAGCTATATATTCAGAGGAAGCATTGAATTTTATATGATTCCAGGGCAAGAAAATAGTACTTTGATTTCAAAGGATTATATCTAAGGTTGTAATGAAAATTGTGTATTTTTTTGTCTTTCCAGTTGCTTATTCAGAGAAAGTGTTTGGGAGAATATAAATTTAATCCAAATAAATGTTTCTTCGATTGAACGGGGTAATCTCACCACGATTCCCCATCCCCGGTTCCACGAGTTACTCTGTGAGCCCAGTGGAGAGCCCACGGTGCATAGCAGTACCACTAACAACGAATGACCACATATCCACAGGGTCCAAGTTCGGCGACGGCCCGCAGCCCACTCTACATCGGAGCAAGCCCGAAACCTAGGAAAGAAACTTAGATGATTAAAACGGGAAAATGTAATTATGACGGCGAAATAAATCTGAGATCCAACGCCGAAAGTTACCCTATAATTCTGCTTCAATTGGTTGAGCAAAAACTTCGGAAAGAACCTCAACCAGGTAACTTGTTCCAACCAGGATTTGAACCTGAATCCGCTTGTTTGACGGTCAGATGTGTTAATCGTTATTCCACAGAGGTGGATTTAAAGGGGCATAACATTAGCATTTCTTATATTTTACTTAGTGGAGGTTATCGAGGATTTTAAAGGCCAAGTTTTTTTTTATTTTAATTTGGAAACCAAAGTTGTTTCATCAGTTCCTGTTTTAACGCATGAAAACAAAGAATATTTTTAAAATACATTTTTTGTCATACCTTCACTTTTATAAAATAATTGACAACATTGAAAAACATTAGCACGAAGTAATATTTTGAAAGATTGCTTCCCAGTTATATTTCTTTTCTTTACTTTCACATAAACATAAACATTAGTTTTAATGATTAATAGTTCCACGATCATCGTTGTACCAAGTTAGAAGTTGGTACTTATTCAAATAAATTGACGAGAGGATGCATTTGAATGGTAAACAAAACAAATCTCACTTCGGTGTTCCTGTTTACAGCACAGCATGTTTATGTTTGAGGTAAACAAAAGAAATGTAACTAAGATATAAACTTTTAAATTGTTAGTGTACTAATGTTTTAAATTTTGTTAACTGCATTGTAAAAATAATAATTTGATTGGGAAAAGTGTCAGACAAAAATTGTTTGTTTTCTGTGTATATTCAGAATCTGATGAAAAAAGTTTGGGTTCCAACTAAAAAAAAAATAGCACTGTCACTGAGTACGAGCGTTCGGCTAATGCGGGGCTGTCAGTTTCTCTTTGTTCACGCTATCACCACTTTCTCCCCAAGCAACATAAGATTTATTTGATTGGGTTATTTTACGACGCTGTATCAACATCTAGGTTATTTAGCGTCTGAATGATATGAAGGTGATAATGCCGGTGAAATGAGTCCGGGGTCCAGTACCGAAAGTTACCCAGCATTTGCTCGTATTGGGTTGAGGGAAAACCCCGCAAAAAACCTCAACCAGGTAACTTGCCCCAACCGGGATTCGAACCCGGGCCACCTGGTTTCGCAGCCAGACGCGCTGACCGTTACTCCACAGGTGTGGACAGCAACGTAAGATCTTTTCTTGTTTGTTTTCATAAAGTCTGAAGAATGGAGAGAGTAGTCACAATAATTTTATTATTTAATTTCATGAGTAGGTCAGAAAATCGATTTTTAGCTACTCACATTGCTGATTTGGACCACTGTGCTTCGTTGGGACAAGTTACTAGGTTGACGAACTTCCGCAGTTTTCTCTTCACCCAGTAAGAGACAATTCTGGGTAACTTTCAGCGCTGCACGCTTAACTATTTTCGCTGGCATTATTTATTTATTTATTTATTTATTTATTTATTTATTAATTAATTTATTTATTTATTTATTTACTTATTTATTTATTTATTTATTTATTTATTTATTTATTTATTTATTTATTTGTTTATGTACTTATTTATTTTTTCTTATTTATTTATTTAATTATTTATTTATTTATTTACTTATTTATTTTTTTATTTAATCCGGCGGAGTTAAAGCCATCAGGATTTATCTACAACACCACCAGAATACAAATAGTTATACACAAAAAGCAAATGCAGAAAGAAGAAGTAAATAAGAAATAGAAATAAAATTACAAATACAAATACAAAAAACACAAGTGTACAAGTACAAGAAGAGGGGAGTAAAGAAATGCAAGTAGAAAGATAAGATCACTATGGTCACAAAAAGTACTAATGCAATATATTGACTACCTAATATATTAGTGATTAAAGAAAGTGACTAAATATTTATAAATCAGTAACTGATTGTACAAATACAGTATCAAGAGAAAGAAAACAGTAACAAATTCTAAACTTTTGCAACAAGAATACTCAATTACTGCATTGCACTATACGCAGTAAGAAGATGCTTAATAAATTTGATTTTGAATAGTCTACTGTTAAATTCCGACAGTTTCTTATGTCACTCGGGAGGGTATTCCACAAGCTCGATAGCGAGATTGTGTATGATGAATGCGATGATGTCTTATGTGTTGGTGTGGCTAGTATGTGCTCATTTTGCGTGCGTATGTGGAGATTGTGATACGATGATAGGTAAATGAAGCGGGAGGCAAGGTATGTAGGTGTAGAAGTGTGAAGGAATTGGAAAAGGAGAACAAAGGAATTACAATTGCTATGTTTGTAGTCGTTGTAGCCGTAGTCAGTTTAGAGTTGGGAAGTTTGGGTAATGTGGTCAGCGCAAAGGACATCACAGACAAAGCAAACAGAAGAATTATAAACACGTAATCTTTGCGAATGCCTTACATTAAGGTCAGTCAGTAAAAAATGACAGTAATCAAAGTGGGGCATTAATAGTGTTTCCCATAGTATTTTTTAAACATAGTGGGAGGAAATTTCGAATGTAGTTTAAGGCAGACCATTCCAACACAGCGTTTGAGGGCTAGGGCGCCCTGATGCTGCCCTGTGTCTGCCCAGGGCTAACCCCCACTCCTCTCTGTCGCTGCGGCTATGGTGGTGTACGAATGCATACGATCATCAACTCTTCTCGTCTGTTCGATGACATTCTGCAGGCATTGCTGGTTTATGCGTTCCATCAGTCATTCATTCATCCATATGGTGTACTATCGCTTGTGCTTATCTGTTCTAAATAAGAATTAAGACAGTCGGTTCAGGATTTAATCTCTCTTGGGTGAGCTAGTATCTTGTCTAATCTAAGTACAAAAAATGTTCAATATTTAATATGCCATATCACTGTACAGGCAGAAACGTACAATATTAAGTGTCACCTTGAAGTTATACCGTATTATACAAATCTGGCTTTCAGGTAGTAGCTCCCTGTAAAGCAGGTTTGAATAATTTATATATAATAATTTGTATAATACATTCGTTACTGGAGGTACGTTAACAGAAAGTCACAATTTAAGTCACACAAGTATTTGTGTGCACTCATAGTTGAGTTCTGGTGTCGTGTCAGCTCATTTGAGTCGTGTGGATACAAAGGAAAAATTGCGACGGTGTCGTGCATAGTTTCTGGAGTAGCTCAGTCGGAAGAGCGTTCGCGCGCTAAGCGAAGGATCCCGGGATCGATACCCGGCCCCGGAACAATTTTTCCTTGAAATTATTCAAACCTGCTTTACAGGGAGCTACTACCTGAAAGCCAGACTTGTATAGTAAGAGATACAGGTTAACGTCATAGTCACAACAAATAAGAAAGTACCTTAAAGAATTATTGGTGGCGATTTCAGGAGAGTGTAAACAGCACAATCTATTAAAAACCGTATTAGCGACTATAAACAAAATATAATTTAACTGTTGCACCTATTGCTTAAAAAAAGTGGTGTTCTCTTACTTTCAGGTGCATGATGAAAGGTTTTTCGTATATTTTACTCCTAGAGATATAAGTGACATTCTACGATGGGTTGTAAGGGGTCCACCACTGATGTCAACTGTGCTCCAAAAGATAGTTTCGGAAGCTAGAAACATGTCTATTAACGCAGGTTGCTTATTGAATTTTATGTTTGTTAGTGTTTATAAAAATGTTGTGTTGTAATATGAAAAATATTGTGGCACCCGTCTGGAACGTTCTGGTCGCGTCTGGTTGCGCACGCATCTAGCGAAAAGGAAGGCGCGGGGAAGCGAAACTCGAGCTTCGGTAGGCGCTGTAGCGCGGCACGGAGCGAGGGGAAAGAAGACTACGGTGACTGCGCGGAGCGGAGAGAGCAGGGAGGAACATCTAGAAGCGTATCTCTCCCGAAGGTTCGGAAAGCCACGCGAATCGAAGATTCGAGATGTTACGGTTTAGTAATAAAAGCGCGAGCAGTTTTCGGAAGTCAGTATTAAGTCAGCCTTCAAGTCTTGTCTTGGACAGCGGCGACGTATCCAGAAGACTTGAGAGCGACGTGCAGTGAATTTGAGTGGGTTCGTAAATGTGACAGCGTCCAGGCGAGTGCGGCGTATCCGGAAGTCTTGAGTTCGACGTGCAGTGAACTTGGATGGGTCCGTAACTTGGCAGCGTCCAGGAGAGTCGGGCGTATCCGGAAGTATTGAGTTCGACGTGCAGTTAACTTGAGTGGGTCCGTAACTGTGGCAGCATCCAGGCGAGGTCGGCGTATCCGGAAGTCCTGACCTCGACGTGCAGTAAACTTGATTGGGTCTGTAACTGTGGCAGCATCCAGGCGAGTGCGGCGTATCCGGAAGACTTGAGTTCGACGTGCAGTGAACTCGAGTGGGTCCGGTCACTGTGGTAGCGTCCAGGCGAGTGCGGCATATCCGGAAAACTTGAGTTCGATGTGCAGTGAACTTGAACAATGAGCTGGAAGATCTAGCCAAGGTGAACGAACTGTGAACTGAGAACTGACAGTTTTGTTCTGCACATAGTGCTTGTGAACATTAGTTGAAATTAGGAGTACATTGCTGTTCTTCTCAATAATACCCGTGTATTGTCATTGTCGCTCTGTGGAGTGCAATAACGACTACTGTGTTGCTGTGTTGTAGGGTGAATCATTAAGAATGAAAGTCGCATTGTTGACGGGTGTGTGATTAAAAGCTGAATACACGTTACAATATGTAGAATGAATTAGTGGATTAATTTCAAATTGATTATACTAAAAAAAACACTACATATTACGTTGCATGTCCAAAGTCAACAGTATTTGTTAAATTGTTATATTATTAGCCTATTATTATTATTATTATTATTATTATTATTATTATTATTATTATTATAGAGAAGGCGTCGTAACTTAATCGATTTAATTTTTAAAACAGAAACATCTCTATGTCGGTTGTATAAAATAACTCAGAACGTTTTTTTCTCTCGTGTAACATTAGTTTTGGTGAATATGATTGGTTTTCGAACTCACTGATCCAATTAAACTATCAGTGAGCAGAGAGATATTCATGACTTATCTTTGACTTATTTTGATACATTTGTTAGATTGTTTGAAATGAAATTCCTTATCAGCAAAGGACGAATCAGAGTGACTGTTCTTACAAGTTTACTAACCATTCACTATAGTCTGTTTATGTTGAAGCAGAGACGGTGACTGCAGAAGTACACAACGGGCACGTACCTGCAATGTCCGTACAATTGTATCAAAAGAATGCGTACACTGTGCTGTACATGACGGCTGTGAATTTGTACTCAGTTATAAAACACTACATTGTACTTACGTGTAAAGTGAATACTACGTAGTCTGTGCATTGCAGTGGACAATAATGTACATGCAGAGATTGTCGAAAGTGAACGTTCTGCGTCTCTCACTTAAACAAAAATTATATCGTAAAAAACTCCTTTCGACATGGCAAGACGTAATAGGTGCATACGAATAATATACTGTATCAGGAATATCAATATCAATGCCTGATATATTTCTTTCACTGTTTGATCTCGAGGGTTCTATTTATTTTTTGCAGCAACACATCTCGCACACAACACATGATTGAAAAACAATTTATTTTTTGCTAACACATTCTGAAGTTTCGTAACTTCCGGCTTTGGTATTCTTAAGTTTTACAGATATTTCTTCCACTATGTTTATAGCCTTTGGCATGTGTAAATCAGATGTTTGTAACGACGTTATGGCTTTCGGTAAGTGATAAAAGTTATTCTGTATGAAATCTAAACTGCTCGCAATATCATCTGAAATTAGGGATTTTGCTATTTCAATTACATGTGCCTTTGTAGAAACTGAACTATTGGTCACTTTCACAATTTGAACATAATATGTGGCATAATAGAAGGCAGCCTCCAGCCAACTACCCCATCTTGTTATTATGGGGTTTGGTGGCATACGCCACCTGTTTGCGAAGCGGAACGTGATGTTCCTACTACACACTGTATAATTCTTTACCCACTGTCTGTACCTAGGGAACACGTGCCGAGACATTCTGCTCTCTGCATCAGTAACATGAAGCCACGGAACCTGGTCACTCTGATCCGCCCTCTGCTTATCAGTAAAGACAAGCATAATAATTATGAAAAAATGCCAATTATGAAATTTATTTTCTTCTAATCTGAACATATGAAATAAATATTCCAATGCTAAAATAACTTCGTTCCTAAACCACTTTGGACAGCTTGGCATCATTTACTTACTTACAACAACTTACAAATGGCTTTTGAGGAACCAGTAGGTTCATTGCCGCCCTCACATAAGCCCACCATTGCTCCCTATCCTGTGCAAGATTAATCCAGCCTCTATCATCATATTCCACCTTAAGTATTTACAGATTGACAGTTTTGTCTATATTTAATACTCTCCCAAATAAAAGAATTCTGCAAAATGAAACTCCTTTTCAACATAGTAAAATCCTTATCTGAATGCAAGAAGTAGGCAATTTAATTGTTTATAGCGAAGAAAATAAAAATAAGACGAAACCTTTTTACATTGAACTGGCATAAACAAGGAATACAATACTTCAAAGTAATTTAATTCAATTTCTGGCAAAAAATTACATCTTTTTTCAGTTGATATTGTTTGTAGTGCGAAATATCCTTGAAGTTGCAAAAAGAGAAGAAACTGATTAGAGAGCAATATTGGTGGTTTGAACTCATTTAAATGTTAATTAAGTGGCGGCCGCTCTTTATGTGCTGCAGTGCTGCAGCACACAGTTAATTTTCTGTCCCTAGTATAATTTTATTTATATTTTCTTTCTTTCATTCGTGTTACGCGTTCCAATGCACGCAGAATCGGTAACTGCTATTGTCTATAGCTTGTGCGTCGCCTGCAAAGTCCCAGTCGGTAACGTGTGCTGACTTCCTTATCGCAGTGAACTGCAGTGAAATGCAGCGAACCTCGCACATGCGCAGAGAGCTTACATTCGCTTGTTGCATGACGTAATCTATGATTTCCCATTATACAAGCGTAAACAGTGTGAGCTACAAGGAAACGCAGCGAATTGAAATGACTCGTTCGCATTGGCGTTTTATAAAATCTACAACCAATCAGAAGTGAGTGACTGCTTGTATAGATGGTTTGCAGTCTACAAACAACGCGGACGTCACGACATCTCCGAGAAGCAGTCATGTACTATTTGTGAGTTTGTGTCTATTTTACAAGTCCTGATCACAGAATGTAGGAACGACTACTTTATTCTTATGCTAATTATTAAACTTACCTGCAAAACTGAAACGTATTGTTTATAACATTTATTATTAGCTTATTTATATGTACTGTATTATATTAAATACAATTTAATTAAAAGATGCTGTACTACTATTTTACTCCTTCAATATTCCGACAGATGGCTTGAATGCACAGGAATGCTATTCGAATTTAAAATTTTGATTGCTGGTTACCGACATGGAGGGGTTGAACTCCAAAGTAACTGGCAGCGGTGTTTCCAACTGGACGGAAATTCCGTCAGTTCCGTCAAAACTGACGGAATTTCAATGTAGCGGACAGGAAAAGAATGGCTTTGACGGGTGACGGATTTTCTGGCGGAAATTAAGATTTACATTGTCTTTTGAATTTTTTAGCTGCTGTAATTATTAGTTGTTTAAATTTTGAGGGAACTTAGACCAACCCAGCACATCAACTGCAGAACTAGAGGAAGATAATGTGGATGAATTATTATTATTATTTTAATCGAGATTGGTAAGAAAGTTGCGATAATATTTGATTTCATTTGTATATAGATATATTGAGTGGGTCTCATTTCTTTTTAATTTTAACGGATTCTGACGGATTTCCAGGTGTTAGACTGACAGGGATACAATTTACGTGTTGGGAACATTGAGTGACAGATTCTGCAGCATGAACTTCATACTGCACCACTAGTGAGTAGATCGACCAAATTTTAACGATTTTTTAAAAGTAAATTTCCCATATTGTAGCGCACTCTCATTTTCACTGTGTTAATTTAAACGTATAAATGCACACATGGCAAACACAAAAAATTCCATTAGATTCCAATGGATGTGCAAAGGTGGAATAGAAAATTCGGTACATATTTTGTATTGGCTTCTCGTATTCATTGACGATTTGAGTTCAATGACTAAAGGGAGAAAATTTCGAGATTTCACTTCCCCTTGGGAATCCCGGATTGTTGCTGAAATGGGTGGCTTTGGTTTATCCATTGTTTCCTATAAATCATCTCTGTTGTCTCTTTATAAGATCTGGAATACCCGGTTCAGTGGTGCTTATAAAGATTTTAACAGATGGGAAAATATAAAAAAAAAAAATAAGGTTTTTATGAAATATGAAATGTTAAGAAAATAGCATGGACTATGAAAATTATTTGGCGTTAATTCTATTCTACACATCGTTCGGTATCATACCAAATCGACACAAACGGATCAAAACCCAAATAAAAGTAAATAGGATGTTAATTTAAATGTAATAAATAAACTATTAAATTATTGAACTTACTTTATAAAGAAAAAAGGTGCTTCGATCTTACAGAAATAATTTTGAAATAAAGGTTAAATTTCTTACGTTAAATTCGTTTGCTTAACAACAGGGATTTTAATGCTATCATAATATATATTAAACAATTATTATTTACTATTTTATTATAAAAATTCAGAACGGTCTTTACTTATTAATTCTAGAGGAAACCACAATGTCTCAAACAGGAGTCGAATTACGGATGGTGGCTCACTTGGAACACTTGCAAAATAAAAGATTCACATTGATTTATTTGTGTAATTATGCTAAGAACAAATTAGAAAAGTACAGGACTGTAGAGATATTATTGCAAGAAAAATTAAGAAAACGGAGAACTGAATTTAAGATATTTTGGAGGAAATGTGGTAGGAAATGTGACAAGTGTTCTAAACTCAGAAACTATTTAAATTCAGAAATATATTTTCTCGGAGATTATTACACTCACGTACTACCACAGAGACTAACCCTGTTGCAGCATCTGTTGGAAGACAAAGAAATTAATTTTCGGAAACAGTTTAAAAGGATGTCGATTAGTACAGCCGTTGATGACGGATAAATTAAAAGAAGTGCGTCTTGCAAGTCAGGTGTCATTGAAGTGTGCAGGGATACAGCATCTGTAATAAAAGACAAAGACAAACCACTCCGAAAACTGCTACAAAATATAAACAAGGATATTTTTCAAAATGTTCGCCTCCAAAACCATGTCCCTGACGTACTGTCATTTCATTTAAATATAAAATCACTTAAGAGCAATATATTAGGGCCTAATATCTGAAAATCTATTATACAGAAGCCATTTTATTAAATTCTTCTAAATGCACGTTCTATTATGGGATAGTTTATCTTACACGAACGTAATAAGACTTTGTATACAGAACATGCATGATTCTTGTGACTACTGTACAAAGTTTCATGGATATCTGTTACATAGGAGAAAAGTTATTGATTTTGTCTAAATTGACCCCCTATAATGAAGTATTTTCTTTTACACTAATGTAATGAGAATTTTTATGCAGTCCACACCTGTGGAGTAACGGTTAGCACGTCTGGCCGCGAAACCAGGTGGCCCGGGTTCGATTCCCGGTCGGGGCAAGTTACCTGGTTGAAGTTTTTTCCGTGGTTTTCCCTCAACCTAACATGAGCAAATGCTGGGTAACTTTCTGCGTTGGACCCGGACTCATTTCACCGGCATTATCACCTTCATCTCATTTATACGCTAAATAACCAAAGATGTTGATAAAGCGTCTTAAAAAACCTACTTAAATAAAAAAAAATAAAAAAGTTTGTATACAAAACAAATATGTTACCATGAACTATCATATATAAACTTTGATGAAAAGCTATTATATAGGAGAAAACTTGATAATTTTGTCTAAATTCATCCCCTATTATGGGATAATTTATTTTACACAAATCTAATGAGAGTTTGTTTACGAAACAAATATGTTACCTGTAACTACTGAATAAAGTTTGATGAAAAACTGTTAGATAGGAGAAGAGTTGATATTTTTGTCTCAATTCACCCCTTATAGTGGGGTAGTTTCTTTTACACAAACGCAATGAGAGTTTGTTTAAAAAAACAAATATGCTACTTGTAACTACTATACAAAGTTTCATAAAAATCTGGTACATAAGAGAGAAGTTATTAATTTTGTCCCGCTAGATACACGTTTCGGACCACTGTACAGCGATTTCAATGCAATTTTCAACTCTTTTGACATTAATATGTTTAGCTCTTCTGAGGTCTTCTTTGTGAGCGATCAATTCGTCTCTTGTATTTACTTTTTCTATGCAGTTTCTATTTTCATTCATCACCAGAGACAAAAGTCTGAGGAAATTGTTAGCCAATGAACGTGACCAAGCCGGCCAATCCATAGTTTTGTGAATGTTATATTTATATATGTTACCAGACGACCATAATGAGCAGGTGCTGCGTGATTCTAGAAGACCATGCACCTCATTGTAGCCACAGAAACCTCCCCCAGTAACAGTGAAGCTCGTTATTTTAGAAAGTCTAAATACATACTGTATGTGTGCCCTGTAAGATGATTTGGTAACACACGACGCCCAAATTGACTGTCGATCACACCGCACACATTTACAGATAAATGATGTTGAGAATTTGTGAAAAGAGAAATTTGAATTGTGAAACAAGGGAAATCTCGATTATATTAATTATGGCCACTTTATAGTCAGAAACTCGTGAACTCTAAAATATATTATATTGAAAAAGCTATTCACTCGTGACTATCGTCAAGATGAAACGGCAGATTTCTGTATTAAGAAACCAGAATAGAAACACCTGAGGAAGATATACGTTCCACTTTCATAGAGCCGCTGTCACGCACCTTATCAGTCGTTATTCCCACATTACAGGGGCCACTTCAAGTCGAGAGTCTGGGTAAACAGACGTGGTAATAATTCCTTGAATTATTTCACCTGATAAAAATCGTGTGCGTTTTGAAACACAGTCGTCTATCAATGTAAAAAGAGTACGTGTAACGAGTAGAAAAGCAGAGCTTGCTGCCTACAGGGAGAATATTTGAAGGAAGTAGGAAGTAACATTTAAATGTTGATGAGTAGATCCCGAATTTATATGCATTCATAAAGCTTGAAGTATGCATTCAAATATGGTCTGTAGAATTTTACAATATGCAATATAAATTTCGTAAAGGAACATCTCGTAAATGTTTTCACTTTTAAATCGAATACAAATATGGCAGTTTTAAACCTCAAAGCAGCACAAATTATTGAAAGTTGAGTAAAACAATGTAAATTGCAATGAAACACAAACAACTAACTTGAGTTTCACTAATATTTCTTAATCATAAAGTAAATTATTACCTTTTACTGATATTAAAGCTGAGAATACAGAAAACTATGAATATCATCCTCATATGTTCCATATTGAAGTTCTTGCTTCTGTCAGAAAACATTTTTGTACATTGAAGAAAACCTATCCACGTCACAAGATGCCAAAGTTGCAATGAATGCACTCCATACTTATTACTATGTCAGTGCCTTTTCTTCATCACGTAACAATTTTGCTACCTTGCAAAAAGAATAGTAAACAAATTTTTTTCAAGCGCTGATTGAAGTTTATCACAACCATTTTCTGCGATTTCGTATGTTTCAGGGTCGACGCGAAAATAACATTTTGAACTTTAAACAAGGTCTCCTGCAGGGAGAACACTATATTTTCATTTGTGTTATTGTTTGATATTTACTGACACACGTGGGACTAAAACAAAAATGAGCTAAGAATAATGTCGTGTTTCTACCTGGCGTGAATCATTCCTTATTCTTCAAGCTCCGCAATATCGCTTAATATGCAATTTACTTTTGTATATTACAAACGGAAATACACGCATGAGAATATGTCCGGAATATGTAATTTTACATTGGTATATGGGAAATATTTATGTAATGTAAATAGATTCTTAAAATATTCAATCGTATGCTTTAAAAAATATATGTTAAGTAACTACCTTTGTCATGATAATCGAAAAAGCCTAAAACCATATTTGCATTACGTTAAAATTGTTTCCATGAAATGTGTATTTTGGATACAAATCCTAGCTCTCTTTAGACCTATGAGATAAATTTGTTTGTTTTTGTTACAGATCTAAGGAATCAATTATTACCTCTTATTATTATTATTATTATTATTATTATTATTATTATTATTATTATTATTATTATTATCATCATCATCATCATTACTATTATTAGAAATGTTTTAAAAGAAATGGAAACAACACTGTTACAACTTGCAAAGGAATTCCTAATGAGCTCATGACAAAACCTCCCCTCACGCTGTGTGCTCAATGTTGGATATCGAAAGCAGACACTCGTCCTCTTTCTTTCATTTATTAAGTTTAATGACTTGTTACGGTCTAATTATAACGTTTTACCAAGCGGTGCAAACATATTTTCATCGTGGGTGATAACTAAACATTAAAAAATAATTTTTTCAAAAGATTATACTAAGGGCATTATATACATTTTTTTATTTTATTGGGTTATTTTACGACGCTGTATGAACATCTAGGTTATTTAGCGTCTGAATGAAATGAAGGTGATAATGCCGGTGAAATGAGTCCGGGGTCAAGCACCGAAAGTTACCCAGCATTTGCTCGTATTGGGTTGAGGGAAAACCCCGGAAAAAACCTTAACCAGGTAACTTGTCCCAACGGGAATTCGAACCCGGGCCACCTGGTTTCGTAGCCAGACGCGCAGACCGTTACTCCACAGGCGTGGACAAGAGCATTATATTCTATATTGCTTTTATAACTTTGATTTATTTATATTGCATCAGTATGCATTTATTCAAAAACGAATGTTCTTTTATTTTCTTATTGTCTACTGTAGCCTCCTGTCCTTAAAAACTCGAATTCATTGGAACTGATTTAGTGTTCACCACATTTACGTATGAACCAAGCTTCAGTATTAGTGACGGACAAAAGGATAAATTTCTTGTTCTAAACTATTCCTGTTAGCGATATTAGAGCAAATACTTTCATGATTCACGATTTGTACAATGCAATAAACAACAGAGAATTTTAATATCCTATAATGTTTTGGTAATATATATATTTTTTTTTTGTAAAAATCATAGTTCTTTTTTCATACTTTGCACGATTTCCTCCCTTCCTTTAATAACTCAGTGACAGGTTTAGGGGAATTCGTCACAATTTCTTCGTCATGGTTATAATTGGTCAGACTTCATTCGTAACAGATTCATATTCGCCACAGGTATATATTTGTCACATGTGATTTATTGGTAATAATTTTAATTGATCACAGGTGATTTATTGGTAAGAATTTTAATTGGTCACAGATTACTTATTGCTCAAAATTTCAATTCAAGTAGTTAGTCACATAGTAAATTTCCTGTTATTTTATTTTAAGTTTTCTGATATATTATGATTCCTTCGTCCTTTTATTGTTCACAATTTAGAGCGATGCGAGAATTCCTACTCTTTCTTTCCGTCAGTACCAGTATAAACGAGAACCACTAATTTCACATTTTAACGTGTATTGTCTAAAGCTGTAGGAGAATTCTTGGCACAGATTTATATGTTTAATCCATTATCCAATAATTACTTCGTGATAACTCATTTAGATGTCTGTCGGTTGCAAAAAATTTAAATGTTTTTTCACTATCTGGTTCAAAATGCAGGAACCATATATCACCTTCCATGGTTTTGGTATACCTCTTAGGCTATGACGTTTAATTAGGTGATCGTTTTCGATTCTTGGGGCAGATATTCTCATCTGGTGAGGCACAATGCCCTTTTTATTGTTCATTTTTGGTAGTTTGGCATTTCCTTCACTTAACACCCTGCAATTTATTTTGAAGAATGGAGGAAATTAGTTCTCTGGAAGTACTGTACTTGCTATTTCCTTGATAGACATCATACACTCTTTCGTCTCGATTCTTACCCAATCAACATTATGGCAGAAATTATCTGATGGTCTCTTTATGATTCTGGTCCCACCATGTGTTACTGCTAGCCCTGACCACATACATATCAGATTGGCCAATTCCATGTTATGAAATACTCGTAGCAACATAAAAAGAGAACAACCACCACAGCCTCAATGTCGAAAAGACATTTTTGGTAACGACCGCTAGATGGAAGTACAGTTGCAAGCTATTAATTCATGCAATTCCATAAAGATTTAACTTGACTACTTTTGCAATCGCTAGATTGCAGCATAGTGAAACTGATAAAAGTTCTCTTCAGAGTGCATTAGGCTGGTCAATCTGTTACAGTATATGTGATCAGAGCTTTAGCAATGAGTTACACTTACCACTTAAATCACAACGCCACACAATCTCACCTTTGACAGTTCTATGTTTGGTAAACATGAAACCATTATATAAGAGTATAAGTTTAAGACGTCTTCTTTCGGTTTTTGTGTATCTAATTTCATCAATCATAATTTTGAAAATACTGCGAACTTAAAGTGGAAGAAGTAGTGAAAAAAAATTCTAATTTAGAAAGTTCTTGAAACTTTAGAAATGCTATACATTATTGTGGAAAGGAAAAAGTTGAAAGTACTATAGAAAAAATAAATTATTATGGGAAGAAAAAGGTAAAAATGCATTATGTAAGATAAATGAGGTGATCCTTAATGGCAGCCGTGGCGAGAACGTGACTCGCGAGACATTGTGGCTCGCAGTGATTAGCTGTGCTTCTAACCTCTGCCAACCCCCACCCTCTCACTCACTGCAGTCAAACTCCGTTCCATTTGTATTTGTCTCTGACCTGCGAGTGGCATATGTTTCTCTCGAAACCATGTACGAAAGTTCCAAGTAGGATAGGAGGACGCATTTTTTTCCTGTCAATATGATGAGAATATTAAATGTATAATTTGTTCACAAGCATTACGAGGAAAACGGTTGTATAACATAAAACAGCATTACACTACATGTTACTGATGAAACATTAAAAGGTTAAGTGTTATTGTTGTTATCATCATCATCATCATCATCTCTGTACGTCGATCATTTTTCAGCAGATGTACGAATAATGCGGATAAACCTTCAATTTGAACTCAGTGATTTACTATGTGATGTCAAATGAAAGCTAGATGTAAGGACTTGACAAATGTTGAACTTTCAAATCTTTGCCAAAAATTAAATATCCGAAGCTTCGTTCTTTCGCTTACTCTGTTGAAGCCATGTTCGCTACAACTTACGTTTGTGAAAAATTATTTTCAACAATTAAAATAGTAAAAAGCAAATTTAGATCACGACTGACAGACAAATACCTTCGTGATCAACTACGAGTGGTAGTAAGTGACATAATTCCTGATTTTGAAACTCTGTCGCAGAGACATTCTGAAGACAGTTAATTTTAGGTTGTGATATTGTTCATTTATTGTTCATTTCTTTCTTCGTTACACGTACTAAATATTAGTTTGTAGCCTTGTACTGTATAAAATTATATTTAAGTGCTTGACGTAAGGAAAATGAAAATCCGTTAATAATTCAGACAGTTGCTTCACTTCCCCTTCGGGTGTCCACCTCCCTCCATAGGTGCTATGCACGTTGCAGGTTACACAGTGGCTCGGCGCACGATTACATTTTCGCCACCGCTGCTCTATGGTATATGGCGAAATTATTACCAATTCCGGTGAACCGCTATAACTGTGACGAATCGTAATTGTTACGAATTGTAATTTTGTGACGAATCATAATTGTTACGAATTGCAAATGTGTGACGAATTGTAACTGTAATAAAGAAATTTTGAGAAGTTCCCCGGATCCCCTCAATGACTACCACTGAACCGGACTTTCCAGGCATCAGAAGACAATAGAAATTATTTGCAGGATACACTTCAAAATCTCAAGTCACCTATTCAACCAAAATTCCGAAGTCCCCAATGGCAAGTGAAATCTCCAAATTCCCCTTTAGAAGCACTGAACTCGTAATGTGAATGAATTGGAGAAACGAAAACAAGATAAGCTGTTCCTATTCCACTTTGTTCGGTCTTTCGTACCCAGTTAAATTCTTTTCAGTGTTGCCATATGTATTTATATAAGTGTAAATTAATGTTATAAACGAGTTTCAACCACTAATTTTCTGTATACTTCATTTTTTCTCTTTTTGCAATGTCATGGGTATTCTTCATACAAAACAAGCAAATACTCTTAAATTTGTATTATAAGCGCTTCTTAACATTTAATAACGGTAAACGTATGCTGCACATAATCTTAAGTCTGTATTATAAGCACTTCTTAACCCAATAAAATAACATTTTTATTATTACTATGATGATGATAATGATTATTATTATTATTATTATTATTATTATTATTATTATTATTATCATTCAAATACTTGGGGTGTAGGCCTACTATAAGCATTAACATGAGCTGCTGTCAAGAAGTCAAAAGGAGAATAACAATGGCAAAGGAAGCTTTTAATAGAAAAGGGGCCTCTGGAGAAAGAACTAAAGAAGAGACTAGTGAAGCGCTTTGTGTGGAGTGTAGCATTGTATGGGACAGAAACATGGACATTATGACGAAGAGAAGAGAAGCGAATAGAAGCATTTGAAATTCTGATATGAAGGAGGATGGAGCGTGCGAAATGGACAGATGTAGTAAGAAAAGAAGCTGTGTTGGAAAAAGTGGATGAAGAAATAATGATGCTGAAACTGATCAGAAAGAGGAAAAGGAATTGGCCGGGTCACTGGTTGAGAACAAACTGCCTTCTGAAAGGATGCACTGGAAGGAATGGTGAACGGGAGAAGAGTTCGAGAGAGACGAAGATATCAGATGATAGACGACATTATGATATATGGATCATATGCGGAGACACAAAGGAAGGCAGAAAATAGGAGACTAGAGAATGTCGGATTCGCAGTGAAATATTTGCCCTTGGGCAGAACACTATGATTGATTTATTATTATTACTATTATTATTATTGTTACTATTATTATTATTATTATTATTATTATTATCATTATTATTATTATTATTACTATTATTATTAATTTTTGTAACTGCAGTAACGTTTTAGGTCCCTAAAACTGTATTGTAATGACTATTTCGATCACTATGGAGCCTAGTTAAGGTGTCTAAAAGTTGTTTAAAGGCCTAAATATTCGATGTCTAGTTATAATGTATATATAATTAATAATGTGTTTTTGCAGACATCATTATGGCATTAATAGGTTTTTTTCTCGTATGAACAAACTCAACGTACAGTTTCCCTAGAAAAGGATGAGACGATTGAATATTCCGAAGTCTCAGATGTAAGACACTGCGCATGATCAGAGACCAGAGCACTGATACACAAGATAACGAATATTAAGTTACTTAAATTCAGGCTATTTGGTTTGTTACTAACATCGTTCCGAAATTTACTTCAAAAACTGCAAAAATATGATAATATTACGTAAATAAAAAATAAATATATGCATCAATCGTGTAGTTAAATCGACAATGGACATTCATGACTAGATCAACACTCCGCACAGAAAGAAAAGCTTTCGTGTCGTTTCAATAGCTCAGACGCTAAGACTTCTCCGTGTTGTGTAGAAAAGTGCGAGTTCGATTCCTAGTATACATAACGATTTTTTTTTTGTCTAAATAACTTTGAAATAGCTAAATAACGTTGAAATACAGTTTTAAAAAGTCCTCAGATTAAGTGTTAATGATCACAGACAATACAAAATTACAAGTTATAATATTATAAACGTTAATCTAAGGAATGCATTTATACATACACACATACACTGTAAAGGCATATATATTAAAAACTAACAATTGAATCATGACTTGTTAAAAGGGCGTAAGTCCAGTTTTACACTTTTTTTAGTAAACTACGTTGTCAAGTTCTTGACATATAGATACATACTTTAGTGTTGAAAGGACTTTATTCCTACCCATCCTTGACCAAACACCAAAGCTTCGATCTTTTCTTGTAGTGTCAGTAGGACTTAAGTCCAGGACTTAAGTCCTTTTAACACTGAACTCTGTGAACATAGTGAAAACCATTACACATGGAGATAATCTCTGATCGTATCTAGGACGCAGTGATTCTCTTTTTTATTATTCATGATTATGTCATTGTTGTAAGATGGCTGAATTAGGTGAAATTGTTAATTAAAGAACAAAAAAAAGGAAAGGTGTAAGGAATGACAGCTTATATTCTAGGAATATAATAAAACGTGCTCGTGTAACAGGACAACCATACATAAACAGTCGGAAGAAACACATTCCTGCCAGGAAAACTGGAAACAAGTGTAGGTAAGTGTAAAAGCACGGTTAAGTGAGAAAACATTATTTGGATATAAAATATGTGAAGAACTAAATAATATTAATCAATGGTAATGTAATGTAATACAGTGTTTATGATATTTCTTTCAGTTGTAGACTGCAATGCTTTGTAAAGCTTAACGAAGACAAACAGTTGGATATCTTAACCCATTTCAACAATGGCTTTGTAAACAAGTACACCCAAGATTTACATCTTCAACGCTTAATAGAAATGACACCTGCCAGTCGTAAAAGACAGAGAAATACCGACAGTAATAAGGAGAGGGGTGCTAGTTTCACCTACCATGTATTGTGCTATGGTGAGAAATTGAAAGTTTGTCAGAAGGCTTTCATAAGTTTACATGGCATTTCAGAAAAACGTGTCAAGCGTTTAAGGGACCTTCTAATGGAAGGGAAATCACCAAAGGACCAGCGTGGTAGGCATCCAAGTCAGAAAGCAGTAACAGTATCAGAACAAACCAAAATACAGAACCATATTTCATCGTATCCAGTGAAGGAGAGTCACTATTCAGGCAGAACATACCAGTACCTTGATGCTCGACTAACAATCAAAGCTATGTATGACATGTTTAAAGAAAAACATCCAGAGAGCAATGCGAAATATCATTATTACAGGCAGTATTTTCATGAACACTTTGAACTTTCGTTTGGTCGTCCTCAGGTGGATACTTGTGTAGTTTGTGAGGAACTAAAGCTGAAACTTAAAAGTCCCCACCTTAATGATGTTGCAAAGAGAGTGGCTGCGGCTGAACTTTTAATACATAGAAGACGTGCAAAGAAGTTCTACAGCAGTCTAAAAGAGTCCGAGGAGAAGTGCCAGGACAATATTAACACACATGCCATAGCAATAGATTACATGCAAAATCTACCTTTGCCACATATTCCTATACAAACGATATTCTATTTACGGCAGCTCTGGGTCAATGTATTTTGCATATATGACCTGAAAAGCAAAAAATCTTCATTTTATTTATACCATGAAGGTATTGCTCGAAAGGGAGCAAATGAAGTTTCTTCCTTTGTGATGGATTACATCAATACAAACATTCCCTCTGATGTAAAAGAGTTACATGCATACTCTGACGGATGTGTGGGACAAAACAAGAACCATAAGGTTGTACGTATGTTTTTATCACTCACTGATAAAGGGCGTTTTAATACAATCATTCACAGATTTCCCATTCGCGGACATTCCTTTTTACCCTGTGATAGGATATTTGGAATGGTGAAGAAGAAGCTTAGAAAAGAGGATAGAGTGTACACCGCTATCCAGTGCACATCACTTATTTTACAGAGTACGAAAAGTGTCGCCACTGTGAAAATGATTGAATCAAGTGACATATTGAATTTTAGTAGCTGGTGGCCACAATACTATAAGAAAACAACACTATCAATGGAAACCATGAAACATTGTGTGCCCCGAGCTGAAAAAGTTACATTTAAACCTTGTGACTATATGGAATTTAAGTACTCTTCAGATTTGAAAGGATGTGTAGTGACTTCACCTTACATCAGCAGCCCTGTATGTCATACATTTAAGCTTGCACAGTCTAATATTATGAATGCTGTAGCTTTTCCAAACACCTTAGCATATCCAGAAGGCAGTGTCCCCATCAACACCAAGAAATTAGCGGGCATTCAAAAAGTACTGCCATATATTCCCCAAGGAGGAGAAGAAGAGATTTTCTACCAGGAGGTTATTAACTGGAACAACATGGCCGGAGCAGATGATGTTAGTGAAGAAGACTGAAGGAACATTGTTAAATCAGTGTTCTTAAATTGACTTAGTGCCTGCTTTAACAATCACAGTTCATATTTTGTTTATTATATGTTTAAATTTTGTAAAAAAAAATGTTACTTCTGTAATATTGTTAGATACCTGCAAAAATGTAAGAGATAAACTTTAATTTGAGTGTAATGGTCATGCAGCAAAAATATATTACGCCACTATTGAGTTCATAAAGAGAGGTATTGGTTTAACATCACAAAATGTATGATTTTAATTGAGAACAACAACAACTAAAACAATAAGAAGTGTTATTTTTGGAAAAATATTTATTTTTTGGAAATGAATTGTTAAAAGGACTTAACTCCATGCATTATAAACGCCTTAAAGTACATTGAAAACGTTTCGGAAATGAAAAATGTTGTAATAAACATGTCAGAGAATAGCAGTAGCAACAGTTACTGTAATTTGAATTGAAGTCACACAATTGAACCAGACGGCAAACAGTTTTTTTTTTTTAGTTTTCTCAAAAGTAGAGTCAATGGACTTAAGTCCTTTTAACAAGTCATGATTCAATTAAAATGAAATTAAGAAATATTCCTAAGCCACACAGACACACTTTTATAAAGGTTTATAGTCCTTAGGCTATGTTATTTGTTGAGTAATTATTACAATATTTTATTAGTAGCTTCCCCATATGTGTAAGAAATGCACTCGCACAAAAACAATTTTTGTTAAAAGTGTGGCTTTGGATTATTTCATTCTCACCCCTTCAGTTGATTTGAACTATTTTATCTACGTGTTTGCAATAGTGTTTAATTTTATGTGCATTCAATTTTATTCATGTTATGATTCAATGAAAAAGCTCTTTTGCAGTTATTGACTAATTACATATATTAATACTAATCATTAAATGCATCTGTTAAGTTACCAATTGCAGTATCTTTTGCAAAATCTTGAATGTTTAATTTGACAATAATATTTCTGTACTATATACTATAAGACGTTAAAAGAATTTGCAATAGATTTGGGATCCTCTACTTTATAATCACTGGTTTTAATAAAAAATATTTTCTTTCTTAGGATATCTACAAGTTTAAATTTAATAATATTCCGAATAGCTTTAATTGCATTATCTGAATTTTGTATTTCTCTATTCAAATGTATTCTATTTCCCTTTTCATTATTCTTGATACATTACACTGTACTTCTTGTAGTATTTAAGAACATGAGGATCATTACATTGCAACTCATTACATATAGATTCTTCTTTTTAATACATGAGATTTTAAGTCCCTGCATTATCTACATGTTTTTACTTTTGAATTTTTTTACAACATTGAGTGGAGAACATCCACTGAAGTGATTCTGAAATTAAGTGAAAAATACAATACATTTACTCTTAACATCAGTAGTACGAGTAACATATACGTTTTTCCAAGATTCATTTTGTAGACATAAATGTAAATATTCACTAGATACAGCATTTACGACCCTTTTTTAGTTTTTAAATTCATATTTTGAAATTGTTCAGTGACATTGGAAACACTTAGGATTTGTTTATCATGTTCAGACAAGCCATTGATTATAGGTTCTGTCGAATAGGAATTCAGTCTAATTCTGTGTACAAAACTTTTATCAATGGCTGTGCTACTTCAGCTTGTATGCAGGTGGGAAAATGACTCTGCGACTAAGGTTTCCAATTTCAAGGAGTGAATTTAATTTACTTTTACGGAAAAGTTCCGAGAGATAATCTATGTTTATGTCACTACAGATCACAAATTCCATATGAGATTTCTAAAGTTTTTTCTTTAAAAATTCAATGTTGGCTATAAATATTAATAAATAATGTAAGAAATATGAATGTAGTTAGAAGTCTGATTTACATTATAAAAAGCAAGAAGTTATATTCCTCGGCAAGATTCGAAATTTCGATGTTTGGTTTTGTCGTTCAACGCATAAGCACGGACCTATTCAATGCTTATGTTACTAACATACAATTTAGATGTAGCAATGTGGTGTTATAACTTGGGATTTGTTCACTTAATGTAATTATATTTAATTTGATTAGTTTCGCAACAATTGGACTTCCTGTTATATCCTGTTATTTAAATATTTAATTTAGGATTGATTTATTAACTCTTACTGCGCAAGTGCCACTTATTTCAGTAATTCTATATCACGTTAAATAGTCATGTCTACACTAAAGTATTATCGTCATCCCTCATTTCTCATCGCAATGACGAACCGACGTGACATGAGACAGCGAGTTATAGCTCTACTTGAGGCTGGATATGGGGCTAGATCTGCTGGCCGTTTCGTCGGTGTTCCTGGAAGTACAGCCGCGAGGGGGTTCATCGTTACCAAAATTCAGGAGAGGTCGAAAATCGCCCTATTCCTGGGCGTCCGCGGATTTCTTCATTGGAAGAGGATGCTCTCTTATTCGAGACAGTTCGACTGGACCACTTTCGGACTGCGAACGAAATAAGAGCAGCATCTAACTTTCCCGGTTGTTCACAGACTGTGCTCAGCAGGTTGAGGAACCGCGGTATTGGGAGCCGGAGGGCTGCGCAAATGGAAATATTGGGGGAAACACAAGCTGTCAACCGTCTTACCTTCGCTACCAATCGAGTGGATTTCAATTGGAGAAATGTAATTTTCTCCGACGAAACAACCATCTCGAGTGATTACGAAGATCCTGTTCGTGTCTATCGTGAGGATGGTCTCCGACATGATCAGCGCTATGTGCACCCACGTGAAAGATCGGGGCGCTTTAGCATATCGTGTTGGGAGTGGATGTCTTACGATGGACCTGGCGTTATAGAACGCATCGATGGCCGGTTTAGTGCGGGAAATTACGAGCACATTCTGGAAAATATATTCCTTCCTTCCGTCCGAGAACGTTTTTCCGAAGGAACATTGCTCTTCCAGCAGGGTAACTATCCCGTGCACTATGCCGCAAGCATTCAAAGATGGTTTCAAAGGAGACCCGAGATCGAAATCATTAATTGGCCTCCGAAGTCACCTGATTTGAATGTCATCGAAAATTTATGGGCCGAATTGAAAAAGAGAAGGATAGCCACCTATGCCCACCGACGCCCTCGAAATCGAGACGAATTGTGGGATCAAGTTGTTGACACCTGGGAAGATCTAGCCGGGTATCAGAACTTATTCCACAATCTCGTGACATTCATGCCGGATCGACTTAGAGCTGTAATAGAAGCTGATGGTATGTGGACAAGATTTTAAGTTAACAGGTCTCTTTTAGTTTTTTATGATTTTTGTTTGAGGAAGAATACTTTTAACTTCCAAGTAAGATTTATTTTTTGACGAGGTTCAGCCCACTTGTAAGACCCAAAAATTGGACATATATTATTACATATTTTTCAACAAATTAGATAGTCGAGGAACTCTATACAAATTAATTACACCTCAATAAAAAAAGTTTCACCTGGGATCGAACACGAGACGTGTCGGTTATATGAAGGAACCAACACGCTACTATATGAGCTACCGAGACAAGACAGTGACAGCAGCAGTGCAGAATGTAGATCCGATAGCAGGCATTTGCCATTCGGTACAGAGAAGCAATGATATTTTGTTACCCGAGCTAAGTTTTGAAATCATGGCGTTAAATGGCTGTCTTCTTCGTGATCGTTATTCTGATCCTTCTCCTTGTGGTCCTTGTAACAATTCTTGTTCTACTTTTCATGGTACTTACCGTTACGTCGATATCGAGTGAACCGCGCTGTAGAACTTTAACTTCCGACGACCAAGAATCGTCTCATTCTTTTTAAGGGTAATTGTAAGTTACGTAAAGTCGACCACATCCAACTGGTGATGCCCGCTCACTATACCGTAGATTAGGGTGTATCGAAAAAACTTTTCGTGAAAAATGAAGGTGGCTGGTGCGGAAAAGTTGCTATTTGTGGCAGAAATAACGTAGAAAAAAAGAAAACGGTAATTCAACAATATCCTGTGTCTCCGCATCAGCCCTAAAATTTTGCGAGATTAATGCTGTATGTCTGTTTTCAAATTTTGTTTTGTAGTGCAACTCTTCGCCTATTTCTTTAAATTTACACTCAAAAATAACCCAGGGCTCACTAGGTGGAGGTGGTTGCACTTCCAGCCCCATCACTCTACCCACCCTTAGTAGTACACTCCGGTGTCAAATGTTGATTTACGCTGCATAGTCAGACTTCTTTCGAAGCATGGCATTTCTCAGCCATGCAAACTAAATTAAGTGAAGGGTTACTACAACTCACATACAAGCGGAGAATCCTATAAGCAGTTGTAAGTCATCGAGATTGAAAAACTGGTCCTGGTTTCTTCCTTTCAAGCTCTATCGGACAAAGGCCAGAATGAAAGGCTTGGTAGATCCCCAGAAGATACTCCTGGTCAGTAGGCCTACTAAAATCGGAGATCCGTTCCACGTTAATTTTGTTGATCCAGGGTACTTCAATAACCTTGAAATTCGCCATGATTTTGTCTCACAATTGAGTAACACTTCTCCGATATGTCCAGAACGGTTTCTGGACCTGTAGTGACACCAGCAAGATGTTTCATGAGATAGCGGAGTCGAAGTTTATTTGCATGGAGAAGACAAATATTTCGTTGTAGTGGCCTGCCGATTTCCTTTTCGATGCACACCACCGATTTTAATGAACCCGGAAGTTCATTGCCGCCCTCTCATAAGCCCGCCATCGGTCCCTATCCTGAGGAAGAATAATCCAGTCCCTAGTATCATATCCCACCTCCCTCAAATCTATTTTAATATTATCCTCCCATCTACGGCTCGGACTCCCCAAAGGTCTTTTTCCCTCCGTCCTCACAACTAACACTCTATATGTGTTTCTGGATTCGCTCATACGTGCTATATGCATTGCCCATCTTAAACGTATGGATTTAATGTTCCTAATTATGTCATGTGAAGAATACAATGCATGGAGTTCTGCGTTGTGTAACTTTCTCTATTCTCCTGTAATTTCATCCCTCTTAGCCCCAAATATTTTTATAAGAACCTTATTCTTAAACACCTTAATCTCTGTTCCTCTCTCAAAGTAAGAGTCCAAGTTTAACAACCATACAGAACAACAGGTAATATAACTGTTGTGACCACCCCTGTGGTGTAGGGCTCAGCACGCTGGTCTCTTACGCAGAGGGCCCGGGTTTCATCCCCAGTAGGGTTGAATTGCCTGGTTGAGGTTTTTCAGAGTTTTCCCTTAACCGTAAGGCAAATGGCAGGAAATTCGGGGCACAACATCCCTGAATATCACCGGCTTCATTCATCACCGAAATCATATTCATAACAAATCAGTAATACAAATACAGTCGTCATCTAGTTCACAACAATAGAACTAGTCTCAACAATAGTACACAGGCTTTCGTATTTCACCGAAAAGATTAACTCGGGATATATGACCAAAAATGTTAAAGCGACTATAAATAACAGCGAGGAAAAAAATTATAAATTCTAACTTTCAGACTTTTTGCCAGCAGACTGGATGACAAAAGCTTCTCAACCGAATAATAACAGGCTTTTCCCATATTTATTCTGCGTTTAATTTCCTCCGGAGTGCCATTTATATTTTTTGTTACTGTTGCTCCATGATATTTACATTTTTCCATCTCTTCGAAGGATAAATTTCCAATTTTTATACTGCATTTCCATTTCTTGCAATATTCTGGTCACGAGACATAACCATATACTTTGTCTTTTCGGGATTTACTCCCAAACCTATAGCTTTACTTGCTTCAAGTAAAATTCCCGTGTTTTCCCTAATCGTTTGTGGATTTTCTCCTAACATATTCACGTCATCCGGATAGACAAGAAGCAGATGTAATCTTTCAATTTCAAACCCTGTCTGATATCCTGGACTATCCTAATGGCATATTCTGGAGCGAAGTTAAAAAGTAAAGGTGATAGTGTATCTCCCTGTTTTAGCCCACAGTGAATTGGAAAAGCATCCGACAGAAACTAGCCCATAAGGACTCTGCAGTACGTTTCAATAAATGAATTGATTACATTGATTAAATATCTCGATCCTTAAACATATTAACCTTTAGTTCTTTTCTTTCTGAAAAATAAAATTATGCTAACAATGCTATTCAGCCGAACAGAAAGGCAAAAACGATGAAAGGTTTTAATTCGCCAGTCCGCTACTTGTCAAGGTAACTTGCGCTGCTATTGCCCCTGCATATCTAGCAGACTTATATATCTAACACAATCTCCATTTATCTCCCATTTTACTCCTAACGCACCCATTTCTAATGTAAACCAAATACTGACATTTCCTCGCGAAGATATATTTTCATTATTGACATTTCACATAGACAGTGAGGGTAATTTCTCAGGAAAGGGAAGTTACAAGTCAATACAAAGCATGAACATTAATTTCCTAAGCCATCGAATTATCTAACTTGTTTCCTAAATGGTGCATGATTGCATGTGTTGTTAATTTACATGTGTCACTGTGCCAAGATTGAAGAAGTTTCTCCACCTCCACCGTTTGTAAAAACTGACCGCAGTTGCAAGTTTGATCTTTTGTTGCATCTCGTTTACGAGCGCCAAACGCGATATGCTGCAGTCCCGGCCAACTTCGGAAGCGTTCGTGTTGGCTCGAATAGTTTCAGTGGATTCAGGAATCCGATCTGGCTGTACATTGAATGTGTCATATATGGACTGCTTACAGCGCCATATTTACACCTGGTGGCGAGGTTTGGCTCTTATTATTTTTGGCGTAATTCGCAAGCGCATTAATTATTTAGCATATCTACGAGGTTTCACACTCCTACGATCATTAAAGTCCGTGCTGTGCCAGGTTGAACACCGTCAGTTTAATTACAACCACATTGTATTTATGAAAGATAGTTTAGACAATATTGTAAATATAAATTCTCATTGTCCAGTAGTAGAAAATATACTTATTCCAGGCCTACTCTTTGCTGACGATTGTGCAATCCACGCTTTTTCGGTGAGGGGTCTGCAGAAAAGCAATTGATGAAATTAATAACTTCTGTAAAATTTGGGATCTAAAAGTAAATGAAAAGAATTCCAAAGTTTTGATATGTAGAAAGGGGAATATTCAGAGTAGGAAAGAGAAATGGTATGTGAATGGGATACATATTGAATGCGTTTCCAGATTCATGTACCTAGGAGTAGTTATAGATAATTGGGGAAATTGGAAAGTGCAAAATGAAACAGCGATAAATAAAGGAAAGAATGCACTACAAGCAGCAGACAAATGTTTAAGTGGTCTAATTTGGGAGTGGAGGATTTTCTAATTGTGTACAGGGCATTAATAGAATCGAAAATATTATATAATATGGGGCAATAGAGGGACTAGTATAAATATCGATAAGTTAAGAGCTAAAGTGTGCAAAAAAATTATAGGCATACCTTGGAACGCGTCAAATTTGGCAGCGAGACTGCAGATGGGGATGGATAGTAGTCTAGGAATAATCATGGAAAGAAAAAAAAATATTAAGGTCACATTATACTAAGGGATAATACGTCGATCTTAAAAAAACGTATTATATTTCTAGATGAAAGTGAGCTAAAATCGAAATGGTTAAAAGAATTACAATCAGAAGTAAGTATATTAGGTTTGAATTGGTTATGGAAAGAAATATGGACTCTAAATGTCAAGATTATTGGTAAAACTATCAAAAGACAGAGAATACGAAATCTCAAGACAGGAGGTTTTTTACTAATATAACGAACTTGGATTCATGAAGAAATGAAAACTTTCTGAGAACAGGAGGAGTATGTTAGATTAAACACAAGGGAAGTGAGACTGGGATTGTCCTGGTGGAGATTAGGTATTTGTAGACTCAAAAATAGAAGAGGTAATGTGGGTAAGGATATTTGTCTCCTATGTGGGTGTTTGGAAGACGCAATACATAGACTATTAAAATGCACAGCGACCATTGACCTCACAATTAGGGGAATAGATAATAAATTTTGGAAGACAAACGAGAAAATAGCCTTCATAAGACCAAGTGGGCCATTAAACATTAACAAGCTTAATAACTTAGGTAAATTTCTTTTCAGAATCAAAATTAGATGGAAAAAAGGTAAAAGAACTAGTTGAAGACAGATTAATTATAATGTGAAATAATCCTTCACTCTACAAAAGCTATTAGTTAAGGCAGTTGTCAGTAAGCACTGGTAGTGAACGGACGGAAGTTGAGCGCGATTCTGACGTTGCAAGTAGAGAGACATTGGCCTAAGGAAATGTTACGGGAGATTCAATACAAGAAAGTGAAAATGTATAGGAATGTACAACAGAAAATATTAACAGGGGCGAAAGAATTAGTAGGTCGGAATGCAGGAACTGTAAATAATGAAGAAAGGAGAAATAATAATGAATCAAGTTACAACAGACAGAAGATTGAAAGGGTTAAGATAAACATAGAGGGACACAGTGAGGAGACTGAATTGTTGAGACAAGAAATAGAACAAATTAAGAGGAAAATTAAGCAGTACGAAATAAGTCAAATAAAAAGTACATTGTTATTCTTCAGAGTAGAAGTAAAGATACGTGAATTCGCACTAGAAACTGGGGAGGCACTACGCAGAGTATGCTACGAGATCTTCAAACTGAAGATAAGAGCAGAAGAATTCGAAGAAATTTATAGAATTGGATTAGGATGTAACAGGTTAATTGTGATAAGATTCTCAAATACAGTAGGCTAACAAAAGAAAAAAAATATATTAAGGAACTTACACAGAGTGCGAGGAACGAGAATGAGATTTGAAAAAGACCTGAGCTATGAGATCAAATGTGAAAGGAAGCTACTACTAACTTTCATGAATGCGGCAAGAGCGAATGGAAACTTTGCAAAGTTATATGAAGACAAATTAAAAATCGATGGGAAATTCTGTGATGTAAAATTCAGTAAGGCAAATGAAGATCTTCCAACGTTTGGATTAAATACGAAAAAGCGAGAACATAAATATGAAAAAGGGCAAAGGAAATCTGAAGAAATGGACACGAGGTCACAAAGTACTAATGGGCAAACTGATGGGATTACTATCGAGAGGAAGAAAATGGTCAACAGAAAAATAAAATGAAGCAACCTCAGTTATCGCACAAACTGGAATGTAGGGAAATGGAAGAAAATCATCGTTACAATTTAATACGAGGAAAATCCGTACCTCCACCGGGAATAGAACATATTCATTTTGTATGAGGTCTCTCCCACCTCATTGAATATTACACGGCTACTATGAAGTGGCCAATATGTATTGTTACTATTTAATACGAGATGTATTAACTGTTAGCAGTTGTCACAAACTCATGTTGAATATGGCCACAAAGTCATTTAACCCTCCATTGGTACACCTAATGAGTTGTCCTTCATTCGGTACACCTGGGTCTCTCAGACCCTCTGTTAGAAAATGTCAAATCTGTGTGTTCTTTTTTGTTTTATTCGTTTTATTAAATCACATGTAGACTTTCATTGTATTTTGTTTATTATGGCAATTGAAACTAATATTTAAAAAAAAAATTATGAAAGAAAAAACAACAAAATAGAAAGATACAGTGTTTGAATAACATACATTGTATTAAGATTTATTATTTAATTTCCTAACATTAACTTAAATGTAAATTACTGTCTTAACTTAGAAAATCGATACTGAAAATCAATTACAAAGTAAACAAAGCAAAATCTGGCAAAATTATATGGATACAAGTTCACAAATGTCTCCATATTTCATCAACAGATTTACACTACAATTTCAGTAACAGATAACTTTTTAGGTTTGTCTAGCGTCTATTCCACACAGTTTGCACATAGCTGTCCCCGGTGTTCCAAGCAGTATGGCTTAGTACATTTACTGCAAGTAAATCTAGTTTTTTTGTCCTTTGCATAGGGGCACAAATGGCACTTTTTCTTTTTGTTCCTTCCAGCGCTGGAGTCGTGTGGGTTGTGTCACTACTGGATGCAGCCTTTCCAAGAACCTGGCGAATTCTTGCTTTCACATGTTCTTGCATTCCAGGTATACATAGTCTGCCTTCAAGATGTTGTCTGCACAATTGCTCCGCAAGAGTCTTCAGAAATTCCCTCCTAGTGTTCCTTGGATTGTTCTTCCATTCAGGATTGGCCATTAAGATTAGAATCATGGCGTTAATGGCAGCATGGTCCATGATCGAAAACCAAAAGCGGAGTGGCCATCTGTTAGTACCTCTAGCTACAGTATATGAATTACATAACTTGTCAAATGTATCGGTGCCACTTTTCGTCACGTTGTAAGTCATGATCATTTCAGGTTTTCCAGAGTCCTTACCTACAGAGTCATCACGGTGCATAGTTGAAAGTAGCAGTACTATTTTATTGTTTCGTGGAGCAAAGGAAAGTAATGATTTCTCCTTGTCGAATGCAAATAATGCTGTTCACATTGCCTTCTTTGTCACAAAAATGGGAGGAATTTCCTTTTTGTTTTTCCATAGTGTGCTGAGAGTTGTAAGCTTGTACTCTTTCAGCATTCTTTCAGCTGTTGGTATAGATGAGAATCAGATATCGGTAGTTAAATTTCTCTCTGTTCCATGCACAGGTTCAAATAATTTGCGGACGTAATATTCGGGAACAGACTCATTATTTTGTTTTTGAACTGTACCAACATAGGGTTCAGCAGACAGCATGTAGTAAGTCTTACTGTCGTTCATCATAACAATTTTCATTCCGTACTTATCCGGTTTATTTGGCACGTAGACTATGAAAGGGCATCTACCCCGAAAACCAACGAGCTGCTCATCAATTGTAAGGTACTCGTGGGGACTGTAGCATTGTTTGCAGTTTGAAATGAAAGTTTCCCATATACCACGTATGGGTGCCAATTTGTCGGTTAGCCGTCTATCTGGTCGACTTTTCATCAAATCTTAGACAACGACACAGAAACTGAAAACGTTTGAGACTCATAGTTGCCCTGAATATGTCTATGTCAAAAAAAATCAGACCACAATTCATCTACATTTACTTTGCTGCCTTTTAATGTTCCGGCAGCATAATGCAAACCGAACAGGGCATTGATTTCAAATTCGTTAGTAAGCTTTGTGAAGCTATATTCTGAACCATGTAACTTACTGCGCTGAATCTCATATTTTGATCTTGTAGTTATTTCTTGTACAATTTCATCACTGATTAACAGCTTCCAAGAATCATAAGGTGATTTAACGTGCTTTGCATCATCTCTTACACGGGGTAAATGTGTCACAATATTATCTGCAACAGATCTTCTCCTAGTTGGCATATGACAACTCCAGCGATGACCGATTTTATCTTCAATAGATGGAGCAGAAATAATTATGTCACGTTCGCAATCACTAGCTTCTTCCACAGATTCTTCACTGTCACTGTTTTCGATAATTTCTTCACAGTTATCCTCTTCTTTGCTTTCAGGATCCAGTGAAAGATGTGTTTCCGCATCACAAACTTCGCCTTCGTTCTCAGTAGCTGAACTTTCCAACAGCCATTCTGAAATTTTACTCGTTGACGCCATCTTGTATGTTATATACTAGAGTAAATCTGAAAAATAAAGAAATGGTTATTGTTACAAAAAAGTCGCGTATATGCTACACCAGGGTCGGACAGACCCTATAAACACACTTTGATACTGATTTACGAAATTTACCTTCACTAGAGAAACGAAACGTGCACTCACTCACACGGTTAGACTCGTACTGAATTGTCATGGTCACCCCACCACTTACAGTAGCACAGTGCGCGTGCGCCAAACAAACAAAAATGCTTCAGGGTCTCACAGACCCTGGTATACCGATGAAGGGTTAAATATGCGCTCCTGCATATATGACTTGTATCGTCTCAAATGCAGGTAGTAAGGCCGTAAAAAACGAGAGAGGTTCGGCCGGTGCCGTGGATCGTGTCCCGGCATAGCTCGGTTGGAAAGAGCGCTCAGCGGGCAGAGCTGAGACGTCCTGGGTTCGATTCCCGGTGCCGGTACGGATTTTTCTCGTATTAAATAGTAATAATACATATTGGCTACTTCATAGTAGTCGTGAAATATTCAATTAGGTGGGCGAGACCTCATACAAAATGAATATGTGAGAAAATCATTGGCATAGATTAATACCGACCAGCCCAACTAAACTGAGGTTAAGCGAAGATCGGAATTCGAGCTGGGACACAAAATACGTGAAAGATGATGGACAGTCTGTTCAATCAGCAATTGTGGTAAAAACCAACTATCATTACAAAATCGTTGACCATGTACGTGTAGACGACGGAGAATTGGCTGAATTGCAGATCTCGCCGATGGAAGCGGGATAAAACCAGTAAATTCTGAGATCAATAATACAAAAGAAGAAAACATATGTGAAGAAATCAGAGAAGAGCGGCTAAAGTACAACAAATGCAATGAATTTAGTGATACGAATAAAAATTCAAGTTATTCGGGAAGTGATTTAACTAGATTAGTAGCAAGAAAAGCAGTGCCGAGAAGAGAAGTGAAATTGTGTCTGTGAGTGCAAGGGCTGATATGGAGAGAAGTGAAAATAAGAAAAAAAGATGAGTTTGTAACAGAAAATGGCGAAGTTGGATGTTTTTGGGCCAGAGACCGCTAAGGACATAGTAAGTAAAGTACCCAATGAATTAGAGGAGTGTAATAGGATGCTAAGAAAGACGATAGAGATAATGAAAATAGGTGAAGAGTATGGTGGAGGAGGCTAGCTAGGATGAAGAAGAATAATATGTCGAAAATTAGTGAGATCTGAAAATGGAATGTACACGAGAAACAGACATAATAACGAACATATTGGACAATGTTGTAGTATGGTTTAGTAACAAGAATTATTAGAAACAGTGTGTGTTCGATATAAGTGAACTGGACATCAAGAACGCAGTTGTAAAATTGTCAATTCTGAATGATCTAAAAAGTTAGGTTTTGAAGGTGAGATTACTGATCAATTTAGATTGGGTCGAAAGTCAAATTAAAAGAGCGTCTACATAAGGTATATCTGTAATGAATATAATTATGCCATCGGATACAAACATGTGAGGTCCACATCATATGGATGTAAATGTTGACATCAAATATATATTGTGACTTTTATTTGAAACAATAATGTAACTTTTATTTACAACGATTGTGGCTTACTATAGTTCAGAATTTAAACACTCCCGTCAACAATGGGTATTTCACTCCACACATCAACACAATATTCGTTATTGCACTACACAGACGACAATGACAATTCACTCGGATTATTGAGAACAACAATGTATTCCTAATATCAACTAATGTTCACAAAGCACTATTTACAACACAAAACTCTCAGTTCTCAGTTCACAGTTTCTTTTGCCTTGGCTAGTTCTTCTAGCTCATTCACTCAAGTTAACAGTGTATCGAACCCAAGAGTTGCAGACACACCCACTGAACTTCGAACTCAAGACTTCTGGAGACAGTCCACTGCACTCGAACTCAAGACTTCCAACTGCGTTGCTTCCCCTGGACGCTGCTCAAATTCACTCGCGTGTCGAACCCTAGACTCCTGGGCTCGCTGGCCCTCAATCCGAACTCGCTTTCCAATAATAACAACTGGCTGGCTCCTCCTTCGCGTCTCCTATTTATCACTAAACCATAGTTTCCAGAAAGTACTGGTTCCAGTGTCTTCCACCTGTTACTCGCGGCTTCTGTTTCCGCACGATTCTGTTCGGGAGGTTTCGTCCCTCCTTCACCTCGCACAGCGAAGCACCTGCAGCTTTTCATCTCCTTTGCTTCGTACCACACCGCACATGCCCATGCACTAGATGCGTGCGCAATATCCTTTGCCGCTCCCAGCGACCGCCGATCTCGCCCCTCCTTCTGCCGGACGCGTGTTCGACGACAGGAAAGAGCGAGAACATACCAGCATGGTTGCCACATTGCTCCCTCCTTAGGACTGTCTGTCCGAGGCAGTCCCTTGGTAGGCTGCTAATCGGTCCAGATGCACCATCATTATCTTGCCTTGGGGTTGTCGCTGGATGCGGTACACCTCGTCGTTAAAAGGGTCACCACGCGGTATGATCCATCCCAGACACGCTGCAGCTTCGGTGATTTTCCTTTGATCCTGGTAGGTCGATACAGCCACACCTGGTCCCCCTCCTGGAATCCTGCAGAGTTGGCTAGTCTGTCGTAATGCACATTCATCATGTCGCTGGCCATCTTGAGGTGCTCTCTAGCCAGCTGATGGACTCCATCCAACTTCTCGGTCATATCTACCACGTAGTCAGTCGCTGAGTGGCGTGCCAAACAGCAGATCACAGGGCAGGCGTAGCTCTCTCCCGAAGACCATGTTTGCCGGGGCCATCACTGTTGTATCGTGGATCGAAGATCTGTAGGCCAAGAGGAACAGTAGAACTCTGGCATCCCAGTCTCGCTGATGGTTGGACACCAACTTCCGCAGGTGCTCTTCAACGGTTTTGATGTAGCGTTCCACCATGCCGTCGGAATGTGGGTGGAGGGGAGTGGTCTTGGTTTTATGCACCCCAGACGCACGAACATTTCTCCCACCTGGTTGGTTTCGAAGTTGCGCCCTTGATCACTATGCAATTCCCGGGGAACCCCGAATCGGCGGATCAAGTTGTCAAATAGTGCGTCTGCCACAGTCGATGCCTCTTGGTTGGGTATCGCGTACACCTCTGGCCATTTTGTGAAGTAATCCATGGCGAAAAGAAGGTAGAGGTTCCCTCGATCCGTGGCCGAGAATGGTCCAGCAACGTCGATGGCCATTCTCTCAAAAGGAGATCCCAAGTTGTACTGCTGCATGGTTCCTCTGCTGCGTGTCTTTGGTCCGCGACTGGCTGCACATGTGTCGCACTTCGGCACCATTGTTCCGTGTCGGTTCTCTGATGCAGCCAGTTGAACCTTTGCCTTAACTTGTCCAGCGTCTTGTTGGCTCCCAGTTGGCCTCCAGTCACTCCAGCATGAGTTTCCTCCAGCAATTCCTTCACCTTTCTCCTGGGCAGGACAAGTTGTTCTATGCGGGTTCTTCCATCGGCAGACTCCCAAATCCTCTTCAGAATACCGTCCTTGACAGTGAAGTATTTCCACTGGGTCCAGTAGATCTTGTAAGTGGTGCTGCGGTTGGCGATATCGGTCCACACTGGTCTCTGACCGGACTACACGTCACGCAGTAGCTGTCTTATGTTTGGGTCCTCCAACTGCTCCATTTTATCCCCCTCTTCTACTTTCAGGCAGTGTTTGCAGCCGTCCGGGCACGGGCGTCGTGATAGGGCATCAGCGTTGGAATGTTTGTTCCCTTGGCGGTTTTCGGAGGTGAAGTTGTACTCTTACAGACGTTGTACACAACGGGCGGTCTGCCCCTCCAGATTCTTGAAGCCCAATAGCCAGGTGAGTGCAGAATGGATTGTCCTCAGATGGAATGCCTGGCCATACGAATATTTTTGCAAATGCTTCAGGACTACCACAATGGCAAGAAGTTCTCTACGTGTCACACAGTATTTCCTCTCAGCCTTGGATAGTGTTCGGTGAAGTAGGCTATCACCCTCTCTTGCCCGTCCTGTTCCTGAGAGAGCACTCCGCCGATACCTACGTTGCTAGCGTCCGTGTCGAGCGTGAACTTCCTTCCAGGGATGGCGCATCCCAGTACAGGAACAGTGCAGAGTGCTACTTTCAGCGACCGAAAGGATGACTCTTCATTATCCGTCCATTGGAATTGTCGTTTCTCCTCGGTCAGCTGGGTTAGAGGATTAGCGATGCTGGCGTACCCAGCTACGAACCTTCTGTAGTAAGTGCAGAGGCCGAGAAATCGTCTCAAATCCTGCTTATCCCTCGGTCTCGGTCAACCTCTGACGGCTTACAGCTTCTCCGCGTCCGTGGTCACTCCGTTGGTCCCTACTGCATGTCCCAGGCAGCCGACCTTCTTCTGGAATAGATGACATTTCTTCGGGTTCAACTTCAACCTGGCTTGTCGCAGTCTCTCGAACACTTTCCTCAGGTTCGACAGATGTTGGCCGAAGGTCTTGCCGAACACGATGAGGTTATCAAGGTACAGAAAACTGGTGTTGTATGTCAGGACTCTCATTACGGAATCGATTAGTCTCTGGAATGTAGCCGGAGCGTTGCAGATGTTGATACAGCGTCGTAAAATAACCCAATAAAAAATAAGATAGCTGGTTAGCGGTGTGTTTAAACTTGACTAGAACGCGCGAAGGGAGCCGAATTTGGAGACGTCCTACCCACCGCTGACAACTGTTTCGGCTGGTTTCGGCTGTATTGGAAGATCTCTCTCTTTCTCTCTTCTTGATTTTACAAAATTTAAGTCACGTGTTGTTAGTTTTCTCTCCCTGCGTAAAAGTTTTCTTTTATGCTGTTAGATAGAAATGCAGATTTGTCTCTAGCTTCTTCTAGTAGCAGTTGTTCAGTATGTTGTGACCTAATTGATCGGGTTGAGAAGAAATAGGATCGTCGAGTTAATTTGCTGTAAAATTAGACTGTGTAATAGTAATGAGCAAGACCCGGATTTAGTTTCTTAAAACCTATAAATTCTGCGCTTGGTAATGAGATACGTCGCAGGCCTTATATTTTTATATTTTCATCAGTCACGTCTTGGCCTCCTCAACTTTCAAACCCACCGTCCGCTACTGCCTTAAATACCACAAGGAAACCAGGTACAGTCTAAATTTAATTAAATTTTACATCTGTGCCCTCCCCCCTATCTCATCCTAAATGAGTCTCCATAGAGCCAAATGGGTAGTCTCTATTTTGAGACGATTCACCTAGACTCAAATCATAAATCAATCGACCTCCTACCTAAAAGCCAATTGGCTAGTCTCTTATATTGAGACAACTCATCCTGCCTAAGGTATTTCCGTGGTTTTCGTAACGCTTTAAGACTAATGTCGGGATGAGCCCTAAGAGAAATGGGCCACGGCCCTATATCCCCTTCCTCCTAAATCCCCCCTCCTAACAAACGACGTAACTGACCAAGTATAGAATCTATAAATTATCTGTTATATGGGCGAGGTCACTCGTCTAGTCGCATTGCGAAAGGACAGGGGACCTTTGAATTTGCAGATTAGAATTCACGGCGTCTCTTCTGACGGCCTTCACTTGCCTTGTCATCGAACAACAGACAACTGAATCTTCTGGACTCCACTTGCACTGAGAGATAGCAAAGCTACTTTCAATGTGCAAGATTACTCCTGTCATCCTAATGGCAAACAAACGAGTCTTATCGACTCCTCCCGTACTGCGAAATGACAGTTCCTTTCAATGTGCAGATTTACACCAGCCATTTCTTCCTCGTCCCGTCCCGTGATTACTTTGATCACATTTCCGTTCCCTCACGTACTTTCAATGTGCAAGATTACTCCTGTCGTCGTAATGGCAAACAAACGAGTCTTATCGACTCCTCCCGTACTGCGAAATGACAGTTCCTTTCAATGTGCACATTTACACCAGCCATTTCTTCCTCGTCCCGTCCCGTGATTACTTTGATCACATTTCCGTTCCCTCACGTATGCGGTGCCTAAGAGGTTACGTCCATTTTCGGTTTTTCCCCTTCAAAATTTTCTAGAGCTCCTTCAGTGGAGTAGCGTAATCCGGAGTGAGACAAGTGGCCAACAGGCCGGAGCTCACATATTTAGTTTCTTTCAGCTTCGAACCCCTTGCAAGGACCTGTTTTGCGTACCTTTTAAATTTATCCTCCCACTTCTCCTATTTCAATCCAATTCAATTCATCTACAGTCCCAGTCGTTACCGGCACGCAAAGGAGATCTTTGCGCTCCCGTATGCCACACCACTGATGATGTCTGCCGCAACAGCAGACGAAACGTATGGTAGCAACAGCGCCAACAGATCACGGACCTTTAGTCCGGATAACATCGATCCATATAACGCCGGCCGTGAATGCCTACATTCCAAGACTAGTCACCTCTACGGGGAGGATATCTACCGACTGATTCGACGACTGGAAGTTCTACGAAAGAAGAAGGCCCAATTATTGAGCTCCCTGACCTTCATACTAAGCTGCCGAGACACAGAAATCTTCCCACGATTATTAAGAATGAAATGCCAGCAGTATACGGCACAATCACATCGCATTTACAACCGCACGGAAATGTCTTTTCTCAGGGAACGGATACACTTAACGCGACGAGACTTAGCTACAAACGACAGGAAACTGTATACACTCCATTTACGTCAAAGGAGCCGACTTAATGATAAAGACTGGACAGATATCGACAACGCCACGCATTAAAGGTTACTTTAAATTTCCAATGGCCACAAGAAGAAGTTTTCCAACTACGCAGTGAACATGAAACCGCCCCCGACCCTGGACACCAGGCGGAGAGTTGTGAACCTCGCAGATTACCAACTTTCATCAGACAAAACGGCAGTTCTGGCGAAGGGAGGAAATTTCGCCATCACCCGTGGCCGTCTACCGATTGAAGAAATTATTGCCAAAGTGGAATCAGAAATGTATTTATGTATGTATTTATGCACACTGCAATAAGGGGACTAGTAGCAGACGCGGCAGAAGAACACCTTCGGGAAACGGCTAGAATTATTCAACACGCCAAGTCCCCGAAAAACAATCTGACCAACAAGGAAAGAGAGGCCTTAAAATCACTTAACGCCAACAAGAACATCATAGTCCTAGCCGAGGATAAAGGCAATGCAACAGTAATCCTCAACACCAAGGATTATGAGAAGAAAGTCAGAGATCACCTGGATCCAGGCACATACAGGGAACTGTCGCGGGATCGAACAGCAGTTATCCTGAAGAAAACTAACACCCTCATCAAGAATACGTCTATCCCGACTGATATGCAACGATCTATCAAGAAATCTGAAGCACTGCCACCAAGATTATACAGCCTATTGAAGATCCACAAACAGGAAGTTCCACTAAGGCCAATTGTTAGCGCGATTGGTTCCCCAACCTAAGAATTGGCAAAATATCTCTCCAGCCTATTGAAACCATATAGAGGCAATACGACCTCGTACGTAAAAAAATAAACCCATTTCATCGAGCAAGTCAAGAACTTGATTATACAACCGCAGGACATTCTAGTAATCTTTGGTGTGGTTTCTCTATTCACTAATGTACTAGCCGGCGACACCGTGGAACTACTCAGTAACATCTTTGCTGAAGACATTGTGGCTCTGTTCAGCCATGTGTTGACAACCATGTAATTCCTATGGAATCATGTTTTCTACGACCAAACAGACGGTGTGGCTATGGGGAGCCCGCTCAATCCTGTAATCGCCAATTTCTACATGGAATTCTTCGAAGAGGCGACATTGAAGTCTGCGGTATTTAAACCTGCCTGCTGGTATAGATACGCGGACGACACGTTCCTGATCTGGAGCAACGGAAGACAAGCATTGGAGGACTTCTTATTACACCTTAACTGCCATTATAAACAGATCCAGTTCACTGTGGTAACAGAGAATGATGGTCAGTTCTTCTTCTTGGAAGTATTCGTCTGCAGAAAGAAAAATGGTTCCCTCGGCCACAAAGTTTACAGAAAACAAACGCACACAGATCGCTATTTACACAAAGATTCTAACCATCACCGAAGACAGAAGCGAGCGATGATGAAAAATTTGTTCGAGCGGGCCAAGCGGATTTCCGATCCACAACACCTTGATCAAGAAATCGGCCATCTTAGATCTACACTGGAGGCCAATGGCTATTCTGCAAGAGAGATCAAAAGAGCCTTGAAACCTAGATTCCATACACTGCTCAGTCGGAATCAAGGCCCCAACAAGAAGGCCACCTTATTCCTGCAGTACTTTAAACAGGTCACAAATCGCATCAGCAAGCTTTTAAAAGAACACGACCTAAAGACAGTCTTCCTTCCAGCGAAACAGATCCGCAGTTGTTTACCTTTGGTTAAGGACAAACTGACAGATCATCGACTACTGGAATTTGTAGGATCCCATTCTCCTGTGGATCAGTATACATAGGGACGATTTTTTTTATTTCAGTTGGTTATTTAACGACGCTGTATCAACTACTCGGTTATTTAGCGTCGATGAGATTGGTGATAGCGAGATGATATTTGGCGAGATGAGGCAGAGGATTCGCCATAGATTACCTTGCATTCACATTACGGTTGGGGAAAACCTCGGAAAAAACCCAACCAGGTAATCAGCCCAAGCGGGGATCGAACCCTCGCCCGAACGCAACTTCAGACCGGCAGGCAAGCGCCTTAACCGACTGAGCCACGCCGGTGGCTGCATAGGGACGACCCAAAGTAGTTTCAAGACCCGAATTTCTGAACATAGAAGAAACTGATGCCTAGGCCATAAAGATAAGTCAGTAGTAGCAGAACACTCGTATACAGAGGGGGAGCACATCAGGTTCGAGGACACTGACATCCTAAATGGGACGCCACACTTTTATGTCAGACTACATCGAGAGGCCATTGAAATTTACAAACACAAGAATAACTTGAATCGGAAGAAAGAAGGCCTTATATTCATTCAAGCATGGTACCCAGCCTTGAGAATCAAACCCATTAAATCATTCATACAACAGATGAACACGACGGTAGCTCATAGCAACATGTCGGTCCCGGGTGCGGACCGCGGCGACAAATGCGTGGCACAATTCATACCAGCGTTAAATACCGCAAGGCAACCGATCAGTATCCCCTTTCCTGGAAAGAAGCACATGTAGTCCTCTTTCCAAAGCCCGGAAAGGATAAGACGAATCCAAGCAACTATAGGCACATTAGTCTCTTCAATTGTCACAGCAAACTGGCGGAGCGGGTCATACATGGACGCCTCACTAAAGTAGTGTTGCCCCAAATCAGGAACGAGCAGTAGGGCTTACAACCTGGTACAGGCACACCGCATGACGGAGGACATTACCTGGTCTATAAGCACGAAGCGTGTCGTAGCTGCACCTTATCTGGACATCGAGCGAGCATTTGACAAGGTTTGGCATGGGGGGTTCCTGGTTAAGTTACTGGACATGGGAGTCCCAGATGGAATGGTACGCCTCATTTCAGACTAAATCCGTGGCCGTACATTCAAGATTTATTTATTTTTATTATTGGTTTAGGTGTATTAATTTAAGTAAAGTTAATAGAAGATTAATTTACTGATGAGGAAGATAAATTATATTATCTTCCTCATCAGTAAATAGAAATGTATAAAAATAATCATACAACATATACGACGTGTCAATATCAGGCTGCTGTTTCAAATCCAAAATGGTGGTTTGACGAGAAATGTAATATTACGTGTCGTAGTAATCATGTTATTAAAATGTTCTTCCAATAATTACGTGTAATCCATGGAATCCTGTTGCAATAAAGAATGTAGAACCATGAACGGAGTGTGCGATCCAAGTAGGTACTAATATTTCCACCCCTCATGAAATTTTAGCAGGAGTCCCCCAGGGTTCGATTATCGGTCCCATATTTTTCAATATATTCATTAATGACCTCCCGTTTCGCTAAATGTACGTCAGAAGTAGTCATCTGGATATCTATGCAGATGACACTGCCCTCTTGTCTATTGGCAAAATATACAGGTTAGCGTCCCGTAGATTGCACTCGATCTTAGATCACTTCCATCCGTGGTTCCATGACTGCAGAATCAAGGACAGTATAAAGAAAATCAAGATAATTGTGAGGCCATACTCTTTTCACTAAGAGCGAGGCTCGAAGATATACCACCACCACCCACACTTTTCGGAAAACCAATGCCGTGGATGAACGAAATTAAATACTTAGGGATCATTATGTACTCTCACCTCACGTTCCGATATCATATCCATTCCCGTCTTCTTAAGGCAAATGGGTTGATAGACAATTTACATTCTGGCCGCCTTAACTCCTGACAACCTGGGGGTAGGACTTACCATGTATAAAGGAACTCATTCACTGTGTCATAACCCATGCCGCACCAGCATGGGGGTTTCCGGCAGCGACCCACCTCCGTAAACTCCAAGTTATCCACAACCAGGTTATTCGCATCATAATACATCTCCCGCGAGTCGTCTCGATAGAGAACTTCCACGATGAGCTATACTTGCCAATCGTAGACGAGTTTATTGCTCGACTGGCTAGAAATCGGTGTGAGGCCGCCCGTGCCAGCCCCTACCCGCTCATATCAAGCATTGACCGGTATGATTCTATGTTACGGCGAAGACACCAAACAGGTCCAGTAGCTACAGTAGCGTGCAAATTAATCCGAACAACGTAATTACTTATGCAAAAACACTCAAACGGGATAAAAAAAAAAGGTTCTAAGACATACCTCAGTAATCTATGTGGCCTCCCTTGTTCCTAATAACAGCTCTGAGACGATTTGGCATGGATTCCACTAATTTCCCACAAATATTCTTCACTTCTTCATCGCGAAACCATTCATCAATGAGGGCAGAAATCATCTTCTCCTTTGTAGAACAATCCATTTTTTGCATTCTTCTTTTGCAAATTGACCAATAGTTCTCAATGGGGTTGATGTCGGGTGAGTTGCCTGGCCAGAGGAGTACCTGAATATTCTTCTTGTTGAAGAATTCTGTAGTTTTTCGAGACGTATGGCATGGTGCCAGGTCTTGTTGGAACACACCTCTGCCATCCGGAAATGATTTTTGCAACTGGGGTATGATTCTGGTTTCTAGTAAGTGAATATATTTGTCAGAATTCATCATTCCCTTGATAGGTATTAATGCTCCAGGCCCTTTATGTGTAAAACAACCCCAAAACATTACTTTAGGGGGCATTTGAGTGCTTGTTGGAGATGAGCTGCTGTTACTTTTTCGGATCCTTTCCGTACGTAAGAAACACGGTGGCCGTGGACCTCGAAATGAGACTCATCGGAAAAAAGTACATTCTTCCAGTCATTCACTGTCCAGTGTTGATGTAATTTTGCCCACATTAAGCGTTTTTTTTTTTTTGTATATAACAGGGGTTAGCAGTTGCTTGTTAATAGGCTTACGAGCCCTTCGTCCAGCTTCCAAAAGTCTACGCCGCACTGTTGTGACGTGAATATTCGCCCCAGTGGTAGCCATTAACTCGCGGGTTAAGTCGACAGCAGTTAGTCTAGGATTTAATTTACTTTCCTGACAATTAACCGATCATCTGCAGGTGAAGTCTTCCTTTTCCGGCCACAGTTTCCTTTTTTCTGGGGTGTGATGGAGCCGGTCTCCCGGTATCGTTTTATGTTCGAATTAACCGTAGCCAAACCGATGTGACATTCTGCAGCAATTTGCCTTTGTGTCAGAGAAGAATGCTCTGCTAATGTTATAATTTTAGACCGTTTTCGTGGAGTTGCATCCATTTGTGAAGACGACAGAAAGTACACGGGATTATAGTATTAAGTCTTCAACACAACTGAAATGCTTATAAGAACAAAACGACAGGCAAAATGTCACATATTATAAAAAAATAATAACGATAGACCTTCAACAATGGAATTACACGTATTACAGATGTCAATTAAGCGGTATGAGCAGCTGTGAGGCCAACAATGAGAGAAAATGTAAAAATATGTCGTGCTCGGATTAATTTGCACGCTACTGTATTCTCATAAAACAGGAAGATAGGGAGGCAGGTGTCACCCCCAGGTTTAGGTATATGATTCATTATGACTTAATGGAATAATCAACGTCTGTGAAATGACCTTGCAGTGACTCGGGCTTTAGATCCAGTCTATCCCTCTTACATATCGACGGAGTAAAGAGTAAATTGGCTACTCTCCTGATCTGACGGAAATCATTAAAGTGCCTATTGGCTAATACCGTTTAGATGATTAAATAACATGAGCTAACATATCGTCCCCAATAATCCCGTTTTGCTGATCCATGGAGTTATAATAGAGCGAATCGGCTAGTATACATCCATCGAATCATAGTTCAATTTACCTAAGGCGCAACTTGCTAGTCTCTGAAATTGAGACATCTCATCCTGCCTAAGTTTTTTTCTGTGATTTCCTAAGGCGCTAAGACAAATGTTGGGATGAGCCCTAAAAGATGTGGGACACGGACCAGCATTAACTTCCCCAGACATTGGTGATGGCTCAAAATTAATGATTATTCACATCGAACTCGGGTTCTAACAGAAATCAATCGTCCCCTTCTACAGATCAATGGAGTCATCAAAGAGCCAATTGTCTATTACCGTTAGGTTGATTAATTTCAATGGGTTCGAATCTTCAAACACCCAAATTGGCTACTACATATTCATGCCTAGATTTCTGCCATTCTCCCCCTAGTTGGTACCATCGCGTTTCTATCTCCTCCGGATCAGGTCGCTGAAATTCTCCCTCTCCTCGCCGTATGTTGTAGCTAATCAGTTACGTTCAGTTTCGGCTTTCCCCCTCGAAATTTTCTAGCCCTCATTCACTGGGGCGGCGAAACCCGAATTGAGACAAGTGTCCAACAGGCTTGGAGCTCACATATTCAGTTTTTCACAGCCCCAATTCCCCACTTGTAAGGACTTGTTTTCACGTATCTTTAAAGTTACCTCCACCCATTTCTTCCCTCTCTCAATCGTTCATTCAGCCACAGTCCGGGGCCCTCTTTCTTGGACGTGCAAGAGATGAGATCTGCTTGGAGCTCTCAGCAGCAGCAGCAGCAGCAGTAGATCTTTGGTTTCGCAGCGAACACAGCTCATCGAAGAACTTCAAAGCAGGTGCTACAAGTTAAGACAGCGCAACAGCCCAGCAGCTCTCGGCCAGTGAGGCTCGAGTTGCCATTCACAGGACATCTTTCGGCAAAGCGTCGAAGAACCACGTGATCGACACTTCTTTAAAAAGGAGAAAAACTGGTCCACGTGCCATAAAGGCGCGTAGCGCGAAGATAGCCGCGCAGACCACGGAGGGCTGCGTGCACTAATCTTCCCTATGCCAGGCGAATCCCGGTCGGTGATTGGGTCCTCTCTCGAGGACACCCCTAGCCGTCCTTCGACTTTACGCAGGGTACCTGCTAGGGAGAGACTCCGTGCGTAAATGCTGCCCGCACTGCTTTGAGTGACGGTATCGGTACCGGAGTAAGGCAGGGCCCTCGGGCTAGTTTGCTTTCTGCTTTTTAAACTAATGTCCGGCCCTTCTCAGGGCTACGCTAAATTTTGTCCGGTCCTTCTCAGGGCCTACTAGAGAAAGCGAATCATACCGACGGTATCCGGCGTGCAACGCAGCGCTAGATACGGTAACTAACTTGGCTAATCTCCGGCGACCCGTCGGGCAGAACTGCTGGTCTTCCACGTCTAGTTAGACAGGGGCCTAGCAGGTACTTGCACTGCGGACGGCGTGCCTCTTAGGGACACCCCCTCCAGCAGGACTCGATCTTCTAGATCCAATAATGACCCGAGTTAGGTAAAAGAAGTTCATAAGCCCAGCTGAAGTCGGTGGCGTTCGGCGATGTTTACGTGCACTGATCAAGCAGGATCCACTGCGTCGTACTTGATAGTTCCCCCTGAACCCGCGGCTCATACTCCACATCCCACGAAGCGCCGAGGCCTGCGCTCGACGCGACCAGTACAGACACCGCCGATTCATGTGCAAGTCGCAGATATTCTAAATCTGCGGCCACCCCAGACTCTCCCAGTCCCTCTGGACTAGTTAGAAAGGCGGCTGACGAGCGCGAGCTGGCAGCTTCCAAAGTCGCAGACGCGACTGTTGCTGTGGTACCCTGTCCAAGTGCTCTTCACAGACCCAGTGACAAGGGCAAGTCGTCAGTGGAGCCGCAACCAGGCCCATCGGGCTCTTATGTTCCACGGGGCTAAAAGGAGGCCAATAAGAAGAAAAAGAAGGGCACATCTTGCCCCGAAGAGAGCGGCGTTCCCACCGCAGTTTCATTGAGTGAGGAAGAGAGAATTGCCCTATCTAACTTAGAGAAATTAACTGCCCCTCAGGCCAATAATTCTGTACAACGCGACGTGGTACAGGATGCAGAACTTTCCCCTGTTCCTGTAGTCCAACAGGAAAAGGATAATGCTCCTGAAGTAGTAGATGCTCCTCCGTGACACCCTTCCCCGTTCGTACTCACGTGTCGGTGAGTGAGGACGAGGATGATTGAGAAGGCGATTCAGAGACGGTCTTTACTAGGACACGGGGTGACATTCCCCCAGTCATAATTAACCCGGCATTTACAGGTTTATTAGGCCGATTGAACCTTGAGTTCAAAACGGTGTACGAACCGCTCGGCATGTGCTCATACCGGACTCGTGGCGGGACGGCTTTAAAAACCGTCTGCGACAGGGACTACGCAAATCTTTGCAGGTTCATGACAGATCGGGGAGTAGCGTTAAATCTGCTTCGCCCCAAAAATGCGTAACCTGTCCGTTTTGTACTGAGAGGAGTAGATATTCACACTACAGAGGACATCCAAGGCGACTTGGATTTCAAAGGTATCACCGTCGGACGTCAGACGAGGATGTACTCCTCTAGAACAAAGGCCAAACTTGCTATGATATATTGTTCATATAGAGGATACCCTCGAAGACCGGGGCACAATTAGAGCTCTGCGGCAGTGTTGCTTGATGAGGATTACGGTTGAGGACTATGTCCCCAGCAAGCGTCCTCCTCAGCGCAGCAACTGTCAATGGTATTACCATTCCTAGGCTAGTTGCAGAGCACAGCCAATGTGTTGGGCTTGCGCGGGCTCCCATAGAACTAGAGACTATCGCAAGCCCAACAATGTCCTTGCTACTTGCACACTCTGTGGCGGTGCTCACAGCGCTAACTACGGAGGTTAGGGATGTCATAGAAGGATTGAGCAAGACGGCTCGACGGAGGAGGGCAGAGCTCGAGGAACAGCGGGCACTCCAGTACGAGTGGTTCCGACACAGGCGGGTAGAGCGAGCTGCCAGGCAGCAGCAGCTGGTCCTAGAGCAGCAGCAGCCGCAGGGTTTAATATTACTAACAACAATAGTTGCGTAACATTAATTATATATATATATATAAGGTCCTATTTAGGTGCAGCAGGCTTGCGTCTCTGTGAGGGAGCCCCGTGCGGTGCCACGCATGGAACTCGGGCGAGACCGTCAACAGCAGCAGCAATCGCAGCAGCAGTAGACGGTCATCCCTCCTCCGCTAGATATGCCCGTCGCGCCTCTGTGATCGACCGTGACAGCGACAATCCCTAATCCTGCTGACAATAGTGCAGGACAAATGTCACAACGCCTTAAACGCAACAAGAGCAGCAGAAATGCCACTGAGACTAACACGGCGCAACCCACCTCAGCCCCTCTACCACCAGCCCAGCAGAAAGCTGTTGCAAGGACCTCGTAAGGCATAACCGATGAAGGTGCTAGCCTCGAGCAAGTTCAGAACTTTGCCGAGGCGGGGCAACTAGCTAACTCTAACCTACCTCTCGCCCCAACCGTACAAGTATTAACAAGAGTTATATTTCTCTTATGAAATAGGCGTAAAGAATGTAGACATAGCGTTTGTAACGGAAACGTTCCTGACATCCCAAGTAAATTTAGATGCGCAGGGTTTAAAATCTATAGATTGGATAGACCAGTTAGAAGAGGTGGAGGTGTAGCGGTGTTCGTTCTATCTATGATCGCGCACTGTGGGTAACTCCTTCCCCAGCTAGCGACAATAGAGTCAGTAGCTATTGCAGCCTACATAGGCAGAATTCCCTTTCTGGTTATGGCTGCCTACAGTCCCCCGAGCACACTCACTGAATGGGATTTATATATAGTGACAAGTCTCTCAGACAGGTTTGTAGACGCTGGCGACTTCAATGCGAAACACGCGAGCTGGAACTGTAGATGTCCAATTGGGAAGGCAATAGATTTTTTCAAACTTCCGCAGGAAACGGGTACGTTGTGATGGCCCTAGGGACAGTACACACGTTCCCGATGCTGCTAACCAAGTTCCTGATATAATGGATATTGCTCTGGTGAAAGGTCTCACAATCCGGGCGAGACCAACCACCCTGGATGATCTTCCATCCGACCACCTACCGGTGATCATAGAGATCATGCACCCAGCCGAGCTCTCCTCCACCGCTGAGAAATTCAACTACAAGGCGGCAGACTGGGTGTTCTTTCAAGACCAGGTAGCCGCTACGCTTACACCAGTCCCCCCGAAGTCACTCCATCAGGGATAGATAAGTCACTTAGCGACCTTACGGAGTGTATTGAGAAGGCAATGGATGCAGCAATACCGAAAAAGACTTCACAACCAGGACAGATGCAGCTCCCAGCCTGTATGAGACACCTAAAGATCGTCCGCAATAGAGACAGGACATTGTGGAAGAGTACTAGGCTAGATGAACATAAAGTAGAGATGAACCGATTGCGCAGACGGATCGGTGTGGCGTGCCACGAATCGGTCGTGGATGCTTGGAAATCCAAAGTTGAGACGATGGACAGTAGAAACATGTCAGATATCTGTCGTGTATTTCGAAATCTGTCCAATCCGCCTCAACCTATCCACCCAGTTATATATACTCCGGAGGAGAAAGTTACCGCACTGGCAAACGTTCTTGAACCAATTTCCAACCGGTGGACCAAAATTTAAACTTGTCCCATATCGGAGCTGTCGAGGAATCGGTTCAAGACCTCCTCAGCAGGGAGCCGAAAAATAGGATATGACGTACGAACACCCACGAGGTCGCCCATATCATTCATTGCCGTCGCCCTCATAAGGCTCCAGGAACCGACGGTAACCAAGGAATTATATTGCAGCATCTTCCAAGGTCAGTTATGAAGCGCATAACAGAGATAATTAATAACATCTTGGCTTACGGTCACTATCCCATTCCCTGGAAAGAGGCACATGTAGTCCTCTTTCCAAAGTCCGGAAAGATAAGATGAATCCAAGCAAATATAGGTCCATTAGTCTCCTCAGTTGTCTCAGCAAACTGGGGGAACGGGTCATATATAGGCGCCTCACTGAAGTAGTGTTGCCCCAAATCATGAAGAAGCAGTTCGGCTTTCACCCCAGTCGTTCCACTACTCTCCACACACTCCGCATGACAGAGGACATTACCTGGAGCATGAGCACAAAGCGTGTCGTAGCTGCAGTTTACCTGGACATCGAGCGAGCTTTCAACAAGGTTTTGCTTGAGGGGCTCCTGGATGATTTACTGGGCATGGGAGTCCCGGATGGAATGGTACGCCTTATTTCAGATTGCCTGCGATGCCGTACATTCAAGATCCGAGTAGGCACTAGTTTCTGTCCACCTCGTGAAATTCGAGCAAGAGTCCCGCAGGGATTGATTATCGTCTCATACTTTTCAATATATTCATTAATCACCTACCGTTTCGCTATATCCACGGAAGAAGTAGTCATCTGTATATCTATTTACGACTGGAAAATCAAGGTCAATGTAGATAAATGTCAGGAAATACTCTTTTCATTAAGAGCGAGACTCGAAGACATACTACCACCACTCACACATTTGGGATAACCAATGCCGTAGATGAACCAAAATAAAACAGAATCACTTCGGGTATTGTCAAATCACTACGCACAAGAGACAAACTAGCCAAAAAAGTAAAAAGTGAACTTTTGAATGAAGATTTATCAAAAAAAATAAAAAAGGTCCAGAAATATCTTAACTTGCGATATAATAAATATGAATGTTAGTTACTACTCAGAGAAATTTGTTAACAATAGGAATGATCCCAAAAGATTTTGGCAGACTATTAATGAAGCTACCAACGTTTCAACAAATTAAAGCTGCGGTATTATGGAAATAGTAAATAAAGATGGCTTAATTATTAAGAATCATTATGATATTGCAAAGGAAGTTGAGTTAATTTTACAAACATAGGACACAATATAGCTTAAAAATAAACAAAAACACAAGACTATCTTCTTCTTTTTTTATCCATCATCATCATCATCAACAACAACATCATCGTCACCATCATCATCAATATTCATGTTTCCCGTTAGTGATAAAGGAATTATAACTATTGCTAAAACTTTAAAAATACTGTGGCTCAGAGTATTGATGGTATCACTACTAGAACACTCAAAATGATTATTGAACCTATATCGAAATCACTAACATATGTCTTTAATTTGTGTTCACCACAAGGTGTATGTCCAACTGATCTAAAATGTGCTGCAGTAATACCTATATACAAAACCGGGGAGAGATATACAATCTCAGTAACTACAGATCCATCTCACTCTTACCAAGTCAATCTAAACTATTAGAAAAATGTATTAAAAGCAGGCTAATTAATTTCTTAGAGAAAAAACAGTCTATTAAGTCAAAAGCAGTTTGGCTTCCGTACTAAAATGAGCACGGACGACGCTATTATGAACATAACATCAAGGGTTATTAAATAATTAGACTGGGGTAAAAATGTTTAGGAGTTTTTCTAGATATTCAAAAATCCTTCGATACTGTAGACCATAATATGCTCGCTTCTAAACTTCATGCCTAGGGTATTAAAGGAATCGCTTTAAATTTATTTAAGTCATACTTAAGCAACACATCCCAATTAATGAAATTTAATGACCATCACAGTGAAATTCGTAATATAAATATAGGTGTGCCACAAGGTACAGTTTTAGGCCCTCTACAATTTTTAATTTATAGCAATGACTTGCTAAATATTGATATAGGAAACAAATCTGAAAATATATTCGCATATACCGATGATACAGTGGTAATTTTTAGTCGGTCGAATTGGAATGATGCCCACCTAAATGGTAATAGAGGTATAAATACAATTAAGAAATGGTTAGATGAAAATTTGCTCTCTTTGAACATTTCAAAAACAACTGCAGTTCCTTTTACATTAACGGCTTCTAGTCTGAGAAAAATCAAACTGGATAAGGAAACAAATTTAAAAATGAACGATTGGATACTTTAAACAACAAAGGTGGTAAGTGCCAAAATTGAAACTAATGAGATATTATATTAGAATGGTGCTATGTACCAAGCTTTATCATCTATGAAAAGTGCTATGTTCCAAGGCCTCTGCCAGTAGTTGAAAACTGTGTCACAAGATGGCACGAATGTGAACTTCCGAAGATGTTTTGCAAGAAAGGTGTCGCCAGACTGTATACATTAGCTGCTTGTGACTGTTTTTAGTTGGTTAAAAAAAATCATTTGTGGTGATTGTTAAACATTGTGGTAAGTAGGACGTTATGTTGCAATGTACTGCTATATAATATAAATTTGTGGAATATTTTCAAGAACAATCTTAGCGACTCTCTTATCTTACTGTCTTGGTGCCTTTTGCAGGTTATAGCTGATAATACGCAAGTTCTGTGCAGCTTATGGCTGTTGTTCTTAGTTGTTTGAACCAACAAATTATAATTTGAGTGATTGGTGTAATTTTTGGTAAGTATAATGTTGTGTAACATGCTACAATATAAAAGAAAAGTATAGAATGTTTTCAAAACCAATATTGGCTGCCCTCTTATACTGCCTTGACGATCATTTTAGGTTATGGATGATAATACACCAGTGAATAACAAGCACCGCAAGAAAGGCAGTGGTTCATAAAAAAAGCGAAGAAAAAAACTGAAGACCAAGGGCGTATCGTATAGAACTGGAAAACATGTTGAAATTCCTCCAAAGAAAGCTCCTACATCAGAGGTTAGAATTTTATATATGCTTAACTTGTTGTTTTGTATATTATTACAATATTCTAACGATGTATGTTATTAGTTTTTTTTAAATTCTTGATGCTTCTAAATTAAATTAATTTTTAAGAAGTGATTTAAGTTAAATAAATGATTATGGACGTTACTTTAGTTTCATTATATTTGTAATAAACATTTGCATTTTCATATCTGACTAGGTGACGTCCAAGTGCAAGTACAAATTCAAAGACCTTAGTCCTGACCAAAAGCGTGTGAGAATTTACGAAGTTCTATGACCAGGATCATTCTATACAAGAGACAGTTTTGATGGTCCTTATTCATGTTGGGTCAGTAATTCGTCGCTGGCATGGAACATATGAGGATCCTGCTTCAAGTCGTCACCAAGGATCAGTTTTCTACTCCCTCCTAAATGGCACAGGTGACATGTTACGTGTTTGCAAATGCACATTCATGGATGTATTTGCGCTTGGTCGGAAACGACTTCATGTCATAAAAAAAAGAAATTTGGTGAAACCACATTCAAGGATATGCGTACCCAACATGCAGAAAATAAGTATGAAGAAGACAGGAAGCAAGTAAATGAACATATAAACTCATTTCCCCGTGAAGTCAGTCATTATACCACAGTTAGGTCCCATAAGGAGTATTTGAGTCCAGATTTAAATATAAGCAGGCTTCATTCGCATTTTAAGAAAATAGTTCCTGAGACAAGAGTTACCTACATGTTTTATCGCAGCATATTCTTGGAAAAATTTCCACACCTCTCTGTTCAGAGACCCAGGAAAGACACATGTAAGATATGTGATGTCTTGAATATTGAAACCAAAAGAGGAACTTCAGCCTCTAGGAATGCAAAGATGAGATTAGAGTTACATCATCGGAAAGCACAGAAAGCACAGGACCTTCTAAAGGCTGATATCAGTGCATCTCAGCTTCCCGACTGCAGAACGTGCTGCATTTCAATGGATTTGCAGCAAGTGATGTTTGTGCCAACTTTTACACACTCCGAAATGTTTTATCGACGTCAGCTGTCATGCTACAACTTTGGCATCTCCGTTGGTGACATCCTTCAATCGTAGATATGTATATGGGACGAGCATATAGGAGGCAGAGGAAATGAAATTGCATCTTGGCTCTTGAAGGTATTGAATATTAGAATCACTGAGAAGAAAAGACTGATAATATGGCGTGACAACTGCGCTGGACAAAATAAGAATCACATGATGGTATTTATGTGCCTCTTCTTGGTGGCAGTTGGATTGTTTGAATACATAGAGCAGCGGTTCCTTGTGAGTGGGCACAGTTTCCTCCCATGTGATTCAGATTTTGCATTGATAGAGAGAAGGAAAAAAGTTACAAAAGCGTATATCCCTAGCGAACTTCAACAAATAGTGCAAGAAGCTAAGATGGTGAAGCCAATCCAAGTTGTTTCCTTGCAAAGTATGGATTTCCTCAACATTCAAACTGTGGCGGACAACATAATTTGTACCAAGGCTCTTAATATTTCCAAAGCAGTGAGCAAAACATTGATTGTAGCGATTTAAATTCAATCACTGTTAAAGAAACTCACAGTGATATTCATATTGGAAAAAAGGATGAAGTTTTGAAGAAAGCGAAGAGGATGAAAGATATAACTTCAGCTCCCTTTGAGGCTATTCCTCCAGAGCACTCAATTTCGGAAGAGAAATTAAAAGATTTGAGAGCTATGATTCTATATCTACCTAAGCAAGAACATCAGGAATTCTACAGCAATCTTTGTAGTAAATAACAAATCCAACAGGTACAAAGACGAGACACATAACACTATTAATATGAGAATGGTACATATCACTTTTCATAATTTTATTAAGAAAAAATTTTTTTTTTTCAAGTATTATTAATGTTTGCTTGAAGTATTCACTTCCAGCATATTGATTCACGGACACACCACTATCTTCAGAGAAATTGTCTTGTATGTATTGCGCAAACTTTATCAAATAAACAGTTTTCTTAATGTAACTCAGAATCATTAATTTGGCACTTAGCACCTTTGTTATTTAAAGTATCCAATTGTAGTAACATAAACTTGATTGATTGCAATTGCTCTACTTTGACAGAATCCACGCAAGTAAAATACTTAGGTGTTGTCATTGATCAACATTTAAGATGGAATATGCATGGAACATGCATGGAATCTAGAAGATAAAACATTGTAATAAATATAAATAGATCATTTTCATAATTAAGAACAGTATATATCTCCAATAAATGATTCCTTAGCATCGCCGCAGATACACTTAATTGAAGGGTACACGGGAAAACCGAACAATGTCACAATGCTGTTAAGGGTGATGTCATTATCTAATTCACTGAATTACTGCAAACTTTAGTGTTATTTTTACCAAAAGTGGTAAAGGAGAATTAAAACCTCGTATACATTCATCATTTCCTTCATTTCAAGTAGAAACATCAATCAATTTTGCAGTAATGTACTGAAATAGATCACTATCTGACCTTTAATGCAAATGTGATTTTGTTCGTTCTTCCCGTATACCCTTCAATTGTACTTGTCACTATCTCTGTCACTAGAGAGTTCTTGAAATTTATATTTTCCCCGCCATTCATGAAATATTTTCATATGTTACCTCTTGCACAAAAGGGGAGATCTATAACTGAAACTTGATTAATATATTTAAGTATTATTTATATTTATCCTAGTAATAATGAACAGTTTGACTCGTTGACATTTTGTTTTTCAACATTAACTTCCCATGATTATATGAGAAGATTCCAAGAGAACCGCAGTTACGTAGACCTTCGACTCCCCCCTACTACCAATAATGCATAACACAATGTCAATACGGCGGTTGCTGTCGTCTGTGATACAACGAACTTTTTTGCTGATTTTCGAGATCGTCATTTTTTTCCTGGTTATTATATGCTTATTTAAGTTGTGTTAACTCTCGCTAAGTGGTTTTATATTTTATTTTATCAGTCTTAGTATTTATTTTATTATTGTAAATATTTTATTATTATTATTATTATTATTATTATTATTATTATTATTATTATTATTGTTACTATTATTTCTATCATCAACATTATTATTGATCTCTGTAAAATTTATGTAGACTACTGGACTGTACCCGAGCACGAGCATATGCTAATTTCGGGTATCTATTCATATGTATTCATTTACAATATAAATTGTGATTAAATTTGAAATTTGAAATTTGAAATACTTAGGGATCAATATGGACTCTCATCTCACCTTCCGAAATCATATCCATTCCCTTCTTTGTAAGGCCAATGGGTTGATAGTTAGACACTATTCCATTCTGGCGGCCTTAACTCCTGACAACCTGGGGTTAGGATTTAACATGTATAAGTCCTCATACGCTCTGTCATAACCTATGCCGCACCCTCATGGGGGTTTCTCGGCAGTGTCCCATCTAAGTAAACTCCAAGTTATCCAAAACCAGGTCTTTCGCATCATAACACAACTACCACGAGTCGCCTCGAGAGAGAAGTTCCACGATGACCTAAACTTACCAACCGTAGACGAGTTCATTGCTCGACTGGCTAGAAACCTGTATGAGGCCGCCCGTGCCAGATCCAACCCGCTCATATCAGACTTTGACCGGAATGATCCTAGGTTACGACGAAAACACCAGACAGTTCCACTAGCTATTCTCTTAAGACAGGAAGACAGAGAGGCAGGTGTCACTCCCAGATTTAGGTAGATAGTATGACTTAATCGTATAAGCAACCACTGTGAAATGACCTTGCTCTAAATCGGGCTATAGATCCATTCTATCCTTCTCATAGTTCCAAGGAGTAGAGAGTAAGTTGACTAGTCTCCTGATGAATAATTCCTACGCGTTCGAATATGCAAACAGACAAATAGGTTGTTATCATTTCGTGCCTAGTCTTCTACCACTTCTCCTCCTAGTTGGTACCTGCGTTCACTCCCCCAATCATTGGTGACGGCTGAAAATTAACGATTATTCACATCGAACTCGGGCTCTAAGTTAATTTAGTCCTCCCCTTCTACAGATCAATGGAGTCATCAATGGGCCAATTGGTTGGTCACTATCACCAATCTCAACGACGCTAAATTACCTCGTAGTTGATACTGCGTCGTTATATAACCTACTAAAAAATGTAGAATACAGTGTCTGCTTTGTTTTCAGAGTATGAAGTGAATTTGATGTAGAAATTCATGCTCTAGATATTATATAATGTATGAATAAAGAGAGAAATGTTCAAGAATGTAACTTTCACAACTGAACAGACTTATCAGCAAGATGAAGAGAAGAAGAAAGAGGAGTGGGAAATTGAGAAAAAGGAAACAGGACAAGAGAAGAAGCATGAGAATGAGGTTGAAGAAGAGAATAATAAGGAAATGGATTGTTCAGATTTTGCGAAAAATGAAATAAATTAAAATAAAAGACTGGTGGGGCAAAAGTATGTTGGATTTCAAGAAGTTGGAAATGAAATGCTTCAAAATTGTGCCAGAGAACCTAGGAAACTTTCACCAAAGATGCAAATACACAAAGGTTACAAGAATAATTGAAAAAAAAGTCTTCAGAGTGCTGAAATTACAGAAGAGGCCTGGAATAAATCATGTAATTCATTCTGGAAATTCAGATTATGAAGTGGAATAAAATATATCTAGGATATAACTAACTAGGATAACTAGGAGAAATAATTTACGAAGACAATATCAACATATGAAGAAACAAAGAAAAACATTGACCGTGGCATAATTTTAAATACCCCAATAGGTAAAAAAGCTGTTGTGCCTAACTCTTTTCATTACCTCTATAGGAACTGATGAATACATGCTCAAGCGGTGGACAAAGGACAATGGCAGTTTCTCTCAATGTGATGAAATGGGCAAACTGTAGATGTTGAAGATGACAGTATAATTGACATGTTAGAAAGAAAAATACGTGTTCATGGAAGTAGTAATGTGAAGAGTTTGTTCGATTCGCTACCGAAAATTTTAAGCCATTACTGCAGCGACAACACTAAGAAGACATACGTAAAATCATATTTTCTTTCGGTCCTCCACATGTAGGAAATGTATGTGACATGGGGCAGAGAAAATGATGAACAATATGTTGGAGATAGATAGTTCACTGAAATTATGAATGAACAAAATATAGCCATACATGCACCAAGAAAAGGACAGTGCGACAAATGCTGTGGCTACAAACTCAAAAGTGTCAGTTCAATTCAATTCAATTTATTAAGCCATTAAACATACAGTGATAGGCTTCGTCACAATAACAGAAGGGGGGAAAAAAAAACATAATTTCATAGTACGCATAAATTGAAAACAGTAAAGTTTAATTAGAATGAAAACATAAAACATTTTGAAACTCTAAAAATTAATGAAAACACTTCACTCTTAATCTAATATTTATAACTAAATGTAAATAACTCTATTTATTAAAAAACAATTTCATGTCAATTTACGTTAAGGAACTCATGTACAGAGTAGAAAGGATTAATTAAAAGCCAATTATAAAATCTAGCTCTGAAACTATTGGTTGGTAACTTATAATATTGATTGGAAATCTTATTGTAAAGTTTCATCCACGTGACAGAAAAATTTGTACTAGTTTTATGTAATCTCAGTATGTGAAGATGATTACCAGAATCATACAAGATGGAAGAATTAAACTAGAGAAATGAAAAATCAATTGAAAGAAATTGCCTCAGAAGAGAAACTTGTCACGACAAGACGTGCTCTACAGAGTGCGTTCCTATGTCCTAGACTCCGTTTCTAAGACATATTAAAGTAAAAGTTGCAGCTGCATAATTTCGAAATATATGAAATACACAACCAGGACGTCAGTTGCTATATATGGCATAAAAATAATGGAGGTGCGTATTTAAATGAGTTTGCATCCTGCATTGTGCATTGTACTGAACATATTTCCGAAAAACAAAGCACGTTATCCTAATATTAGACGAATGTGCGTACCAAAACCAAAATAAAATTTTAGAAACTGCACTGAGCGATGCATCAAAGACGAGCGGAACTGTAATTGAATAATTTTTTCTTGAGAAAGGTCATACGATGAGGGAAGCGGACAGTGTGCATTCCAATCTGGAGCAGTACCTTAAATCGTCCATATACTCATCAATCGATTATAAAAAGTCCCTGAGAATGGCCTGGCTTAAAAAACGACACAATTTAATTGTGAATGATTTTCCTCCTGCAAAATTTATGAAGCCTTCAATCGAGTGGCTCAGTGCCAGAGTTGCTTAAACCTCAAATTCTTTAAGCCTCTGATTTCTGCATAGAATGACTATAAATCATCATTTATATGTGTACCAAAGTACTTGTACTAGATAAATATAAGATTAAAGTAAAGGAGAAATGATTTCAAATTGAGAGAATATATAATTAAAAAAACGACGTCTACGTTTAGATTTGAATAACCTTTTTTGTGTAATTGCGGTTCAGGCAACTCTAGCACTGAGTCACTCAATTGTGTTTTGCCGTTTTTCAGATCTGGCAAGGAAGCAGGAGACCCAATTGTCCATGATCTAAGAATGCTAAAATATTGTGCGAATGGTGAAATATTTCACAAAATAAATTATTCTGAGGAGTGGTACTTGTTGCGACAGAGACGTGAATTATGTTGTCACAACATGGTCAATCATTTGTACGAGTCACAAATATCAATTACTCAATGCAAATATAAGCACCTTCTATAGCGTAAATCAGTAGCTTAGTATTTAAATATCACCATTCATTGTGTGACTCTTAAGTACAAATCATGGAAAGATTACAATTTGAGCAATTTAAATTGTTTAATTAAACGCAAATTGTCAATCTCATGATAACTGTGTAGAAAAAAACAGTGTTTCTCTTTATTTATGTATGAGTATTATTGTCGTTTGTTATGTAGCCTAGGTAATGCATTTCCTCCCATGTGATGTGGAGGAGTAATTAAACCTCCTATGTGAATATTAAGCATATATTTTTGCTTGTGACACTGGCTTCATTAATGCATATTATTGTTACTAATTATTTAATCTGAATTAACATTGAGATTATTTAAATGTGTGTCATAAATAAATGCACAAAATCGCACTAATAAATGTGTTTTTTCTTCTTACTGAAAAATGTTATATTTTGCATATTGAAGTTTTTGCTGGAACAACGACTATATGAAGAATATAACTCGTATTTTTCAATTTTCTAAATCACTAGTTTACTGACATAGTTCAATAATTCTTGTATTTCAGTCTCTAAGACCAAATTGAAATGGTTAATTAATTTGCCTACCGAATCTCCTCAGAAATTACCAATATATTCATTCTACACTTCAGGACATTTACTTTAAATACGAGAACATGACTGTAGGGATATTCACGGCCTTCTATGTCTGAAACCACATTTTCAATAAATTCATAATTTCCATGTACAAAAGCAGCTTGTGCTTTTACTAAGCCGAAAAATCTTACAGATTCTACTTTTTAAACCAATTTGATACAGGTGCACTTGTGAAACTCGATTGAGCGAAACATGTTTTCAAAACGTCGAAGTATTTGTATAAGTAGTGTACAGATTTATACGAAGTGCCCCATCTAGTTAGAACTACTTCTGGGTAAAAAGGAATTTATTCTACACCATTGTTTTCATCTAGATATGAGGGGTACATGTATTTATTTTCCTGAACAAGTGAAAACTATTTTTTTTGGAATACTATTGAATTAAGCTCACTTAAATTATTTTCTAAAATATCACCAAAGTTACTAAATTTGTTAGCCAAACAAGTCACATGTATCAGGTGATCACCCATGATTCCTTTCATCAATTGAAAACATTTTACCATATAGGGGGCAAAATCTGTTATAAAATAATTCATATCTTGTTTACACAACTTTTAAGATTATAGCCTGGTTGGCACAGTTGGTATAGCGCTGGCCTTCTATGTCTGAGGTTGCGGTTTCGATCCCGGGCCAGGTGAGTATTTTCACCATATTTTCACTGTTGTCTGAAGATTACAGAGAACTGGTATGTTGTCCATAGTCTAAGAAGACATTCTGGGAAAATGAAACTGAATATTTTGTCCTTAGCATAAAGATTGCACTTTTCAAAAAGAAAAGTTTTATTGTGTCTTTCATCTAAGTATCACACTGTGGGCAAAGAAAACTGGATATTTTTTTTTTTCTTAGCCGTATGTCCAACCCATTCTTCATGAACATATTTTGAACACTTTACACACAGTCTCATGTCACCAATACAATGTTTTCTGCATAAATAGCAGAACCAACTTTCTTTTCTCACTCTTTTAGTTTGAATGCCACTCGGTCCAGCTTCAAGAAGATCTTTCACGGAAGACACAGGTCACATTTTCGTGTTCTGAGCTGTCTTCACGCTCAAACGTTTAGGAGTAGTGGCACCATTCTTATCCCTTTCGTGGTCCTCTGTAGGCCTATGTTCTTTTGCAGTTTTAACTGATTTAGTCTTCCTTGACTTGAAACAATTCCTAGTTACCTCAACTGCTTGGTAAGTAAGGGCTTTTCATCGCGGGTTTGTATGGTTTTTCTTCATTTCACGGGTACGAAGAATGTCTTTAAATGAAGTTTCTAATATTCCTTCATTATCGCTGGAGATATGGGAAAAGTCACTGGATTCGTCATGAATAGAGAGAAGATGACACTTGTGAAGCTTGATCCGAAGCTTAAGTGCCCTGAATCTCTTTGTTTCGGAACTCTTTTCTGGGTTAATGCTTCAACTTGATTTGGCTGATGCATGGGCAATTGGGATCCAGATTGTGATTGTAATGGGGTTTCTTCAGGCTTTTCTCTCCTGGTGAGTTTGGAAGGAGCGAAGGCACTCAGGGATAGTACTAGAGTCGAACGGATAAATTCCAGTAGCGCTAAACCCACTTGATACATTAGGAGGAGTAGCAGCTCTTGGCCAAACCTTACTAAATATTTTCCCAAATATCCGTTTGTTTACTGTACGACTTTCAGCACCTTTCTGCTTTGACCAGTAAAGCAAGACTTCATCATCCCAGAATGCTTCGTAAGGTCCAAGCACGGACTTATCGAATGGCGCTGCAACTCATGTTTGGTATTGCTAGGTAAGCAGAACAACGTACAATGCCTCATAAGTCTGCTACATCTAAAATGCCAGCGTCCAAATGCGATGATGCCTCATCAAAGATTAATTAAACTTTTACTTGGGTGTTGAAGTTAGCGAGATGATGTATCCATTTGATGAACGTTGCTGTGGTCATTGAATCTTTATCAGTTTTCTCAACCTTGGTGCCAGGTGGAAGGTTATCTTCCCATACGGGATTTAATATTTTTTTTCTTTAAAAAGGATCATAGGCGGTATAACTTGACACAGTGCGTTGTCACATGATACAATTTTCACCATGCTCAGAGGCTACACCTTTTCTCATCTTTCTTTGCATAGCCAGTTTGCTGTTTGTGGAGGAAAATTGTACAACATTTCTCGTCCATATTATAGATTAGTTAGGGTATATCGACGATACCTAAGCGAGCCATTACCTTCTTCAGCTTAACAAAATAGTCGTTAACAATGAATTTATTGAGTTTTGCAGCCCTACCAGGATTCATACTCTGCGCCTTTCTTCCTGATACTTCTGGATGACATCGTAAAAACAGTTCCACCATTTTCTCCCAGCAAGTCCACTTAAATTGTTGAAAGGGTTTTCAGTGTTATTTTCATCACAAAAAGTGTATACTGAGCGTCCAAGTACTTTGCCCGTTACTAGCATGCCCATCTGTGCTAGTCTAAAAATCCTGTTGCAGAGATCCTGTTTTTGAGCAGAGGTAAAAATTGATGGTCTGCCTAACATTTTTGCATTCTTTCCAATAATTTGGTGTTTTCTTAATGTCCTTCGTGGGATTTTAAATCGCGCTGATGTCGTCCATACAGGCATTCCTTGAGCTATAGTCTCCATTGCCTGTTGCAATTGCTCTTCGGAACAAAGTGCTCTCGTTTTCTTTAGCTTTTCCATCTAAAAATAATAAGAAAATGATATTACTAGAGATACGTAGTTTTCACAAACCAGGGATTCGCCAAATGCAGTTTTTCAGCTGAAAAAAATCAAACCTTCTATGTCTCAAGTCCTTTCGAGTCAAAATAACGCAAGTTTAAGGTCTCTAAATAACTCAAACTTTTGTGTTTAGGTATTACATACCGAAAGAATTAAAATATTATATTTTAACAAATAAACACACTTATTATGCTAAAATAATTAATTAAATTACCAATTTAGAATAATTATCGCAACTTTGATAATTGTCTTCACAATTTTCTGATAAATAAATTACTGTATGTTACAGAACGTCTTTATGAGGCTCAAAATAAGAAAAATCTTGAAGATAATTCATGTTCCAAATAAGACCTATGGGCCTTGTTTAGCTCTTCTATAGAGGGCCTTATTTGGAGCTCCATGTCAATCCACACTTTCATTCGCAGGTTTACTAAGGGATAAATAAATATACGTTAAGTGGAAAATAGCAATACAGTATCTTATACTACTAATCATATGCTTTGAAATGACATACACCATGTTCATTTATGTTAAGTTACCAAAAAATGCACAAGGTTTATTAAAATACCTCGAAATAATAGCGACAACAGCTTCAGACGTCGTTCACTGTTCAACTGAAGCAAACATGGGGAAATCGTTCACTTAAACTGTTGTAGTTTCTGGTCTAGCTATTAGAGGCCAGGAACTGTCAGAAACATTAAGAAACTATTGGAAATTGTAATGTTATCTTAATTAAATGACAGATGGGCCTCATTTAGAACCGGGCCTTATTTGGCTCATGTACCTTAATAGCCAATTTGGCTGCTTGAAGATTCGTACGGGTAGGAATTAATCATCTTAATGGTAATAGCCAATTGGCTCTTTGATGATTTTTCTCAGATCATGAGACCAACCAATTGGCCCATTGATGACTCCATTGATCTGTAGAAGGGGAGGACTAAATTAACTTAGAGCCCGAGTTCGATGTGAATAATCGTTAATTTTCAGCCGTCACCAATGATTGGGGGAGTGAACGCAGGTACCAACTAGGAGGAGAAGTGGTAGAAGACTAGGCACGAAATGATAACAACCTATTTGTCTGTTTGCATATTCGAACGCGTAGGAATTATTCATCAGGAGACTAGTCAACTTACTCTCTACTCCTTGGAACTATGAGAAGGATAGAATGGATCTATAGCCCGATTTAGAGCAAGGTCATTTCACAGTGGTTGCTTATACGATTAAGTCATACTATCTACCTAAATCTGGGAGTGACACCTGCCTCTCTGTCTTCCTGTCTTAAGAGAATAGCTAGTGGAACTGTCTGGTGTTTTCGTCGTAACCTAGGATCATTCCGGTCAAAGTCTGATATGAGCGGGTTGGATCTGGCACGGGCGGCCTCATACAGGTTTCTAGCCAGTCGAGCAATGAACTCGTCTACGGTTGGTAAGTTTAGGTCATCGTGGAACTTCTCTCTCGAGGCGACTCGTGGTAGTTGTGTTATAATGCGAAAGACCTGGTTCTGGATAACTTGGAGTTTACTTAGATGGGACACTGCCGAGAAACCCCCATGAGGGTGCGGCATAGGTTATGACAGAGCGTATGAGGACTTATACATGTTAAATCCTAACCCCAGGTTGTCAGGAGTTAAGGCCGCCAGAATGGAATAGTGTCTAACTATCAACCCATTGGCCTTACAAAGAAGGGAATGGATATGATTTCGGAAGGTGAGATGAGAGTCCATATTGATCCCTAAGTATTTCAAATTTCAAATTTCAAATTTAATCACAATTTATATTGTAAATGAATACATATGAATAGATACCCGAAATTAGCATATGCTCGTGCTCGGGTACAGTCCAGTAGTCTACATAAATTTTACAGAGATCAATAATAATGTTGATGATAGAAATAATAGTAACAATAATAATAATAATAATAATAATAATAATAATAATAATAATAATAATAATAATAATAATAAAATATTTACAATAATAAAATAAATACTAAGACTGATAAAATAAAATATAAAACCACTTAGCGAGAGTTAACACAACTTAAATAAGCATATAATAACCAGGAAAAAAATGACGATCTCGAAAATCAGCAAAAAAGTTCGTTGTATCACAGACGACAGCAACCGCCGTATTGACATTGTGTTATGCATTATTGGTAGTAGGGGGGAGTCGAAGGTCTACGTAACTGCGGTTCTCTTGGAATCTTCTCATATAATCATGGGAAGTTAATGTTGAAAAACAAAATGTCAACGAGTCAAACTGTTCATTATTACTAGGATAAATATAAATAATACTTAAATATATTAATCAAGTTTCAGTTATAGATCTCCCCTTTTGTGCAAGAGGTAACATATGAAAATATTTCATGAATGGCGGGGAAAATATAAATTTCAAGAACTCTCTAGTGACAGAGATAGTGACAAGTACAATTGAAGGGTATACGGGAAGAACGAACAAAATCACATTTGCATTAAAGGTCAGATAGTGATCTATTTCAGTACATTACTGCAAAATTGATTGATGTTTCTACTTGAAATGAAGGAAATGATGAATGTATACGAGGTTTTAATTCTCCTTTACCACTTTTGGTAAAAATAACACTAAAGTTTGCAGTAATTCAGTGAATTAGATAATGACATCACCCTTAACAGCATTGTGACATTGTTCGGTTTTCCCGTGTACCCTTCAATTAAGTGTATCTGCGGCGATGCTAAGGAATCATTTATTGGAGATATATACTGTTCTTAATTATGAAAATGATCTATTTATATTTATTACAATGTTTTATTTCTGGATTACATGCATTAGGAAAATACAATAAATATTAGTACCATATAATGCTAGTAACACTTAAAATAATAATAAAATTTATCAAATATCATACAAACATTTTCACTTCATTTTTAAACTTAAGAATGTGTAAATTGCTTAGGTCTGGATTATTTTTCAGTACTGAATTATATAGGTCTGTGTTATTTTCCAATACTGAATTGTATAATATTGGTCCATAATTCCTACTGTGTCTTAATCCAGCTGTAGTAAGGCATTTAGTTTCTGCCAAAAGAGTTGGGACATTTCTTCTGGTGTTCTGTATGTGTTTCTCAGTTATAAAATTCATTCCATTTTTGTGAAAATAAATTAGTGCTGTATGTTTATATATTTTCTCAGTTTTTAGTACTTGGAATTCAGAATAAATAAATTGTGTCGGATAATCACGTGGTTTATTCTGGCAAATTTTGATGATACGTTTTTGTAGTAATATTAATGGAGTTAGGATAGTCTTTGTCATTCCACCCCACCCTATTATTCCGTATTGAATGACTGATTGAAACAAGGCTAGATAAAAAAACATGAAGAACATAGATAGGCATATATGCACGAAGGGTTATAAAGTTGTGAATTGTTTTCCGTAACCTATTACATATATATGTTCCATGCATATTCCATCTTAAATGTTGATCAATGACAACACCTAAGTATTTTACTTGCGTGGATTCTGTCAAAGTAGAGCAATTGCAATCAATCAAGTTTATGTTACTACAATTGGATACTTTAAATAACAAAGGTGCTAAGTGCCAAATTAATGATTCTGAGATACATTAAGAAAACTGTTTATTTGATAAAGTTTGCGCAATACATACAAGACAATTTCTCTGAAGATAGTGGTGTGTCCGTGAATCAATATGCTGGAAGTGAATACTTCAAGCAAACATTAATAATACTTGAAAAAAAAAATTTTCTTAATAAAATTATGAAAAGTGATATGTACCATTCTCATATTAATAGTGTTATGTGTCTCGTCTTTGTACCTGTTGGATTTGTTATTTACTACAAAGATTGCTGTAGAATTCCTGATGTTCTTGCTTAGGTAGATATAGAATCATAGCTCTCAAATCTTTTAATTTCTCATCCGAAATTGAGTGCTCTGGAGGAATAGCCTCAAAGAGAGCTGAAGTTATATCTTTCATCCTCTTCGCTTTCTTCAAAACTTCATCCTTTTTTCCAATATGAATATCACTGTGAGTTTCTTTAACAGTGATTGAATTTAAATCGCTACAATCAATGTTTTGCTCACTGCTTTGGAAATATTAAGAGCCTTGGTACAAATTATGTTGTCCGCCACAGTTTGAATGTTGAGGAACTCCATACTTTGCAAGGAAACAACTTGGATTGGCTTCACCATCTTAGCTTCTTGCACTATTTGTTGAAGTTCGCTAGGGATATACGCTTTTGTAACTTTTTTCCTTCTCTCTATCAATGCAAAATCTGAATCACATGGGAGGAAACTGTGCCCACTCACAAGGAACCGCTGCTCTATGTATTCAAACAATCCAACTGCCACCAAGAAGAGGCACATAAATACCATCATGTGATTCTTATTTTGTCCAGCGCAGTTGTCACGCCATATTATCAGTCTTTTCTTCTCAGTGATTCTAATATTCAATACCTTCAAGAGCCAAGATGCAATTTCATTTCCTCTGCCTCCTATATGCTCGTCCCATATACATATCTACGATTGAAGGATGTCACCAACGGAGATGCCAAAGTTGTAGCATGACAGCTGACGTCGATAAAACATTTCGGAGTGTGTAAAAGTTGGCACAAACATCACTTGCTGCAAATCCATTGAAATGCAGCACGTTCTGCAGTCGGGAAGCTGAGATGCACTGATATCAGCCTTTAGAAGGTCCTGTGCTTTCTGTGCTTTCCGATGATGTAACTCTAATCTCATCTTTGCATTCCTAGAGGCTGAAGTTCCTCTTTTGGTTTCAATATTCAAGACATCACATATCTTACATGTGTCTTTCCTGGGTCTCTGAACAGAGAGGTGTGGAAATTTTTCCAAGAATATGCTGCGATAAAACATGTAGGTAACTCTTGTCTCAGGAACTATTTTCTTAAAATGCGAATGAAGCCTGCTTATATTTAAATCTGGACTCAAATACTCCTTATGGGACCTAACTGTGGTATAATGACTGACTTCACGGGGAAATGAGTTTATATGTTCATTTACTTGCTTCCTGTCTTCTTCATACTTATTTTCTGCATGTTGGGTACGCATATCCTTGAATGTGGTTTCACCACATTTCTTTTTCTATGACATGAATTCGTTTCCGACCAAGCGCAAATACATCCATGAATGTGCATTTGCAAACACGTAACATGTCACCTGTGCCATTTAGGAGGGAGTAGAAAACTGATCCTTGGTGACGACTTGAAGCAGGATCCTCGTATGTTCCATGCCAGCGACGAATTACTGACCCAACATGAATAAGGACCATCAAAACTGTCTCTTGTATAGAATGATCCTGGTCATAGAACTTCGTAAATTCTCACACGCTTTTGGTCAGGACTAAGGTCTTTGAATTTGTACTTGCACTTGGATGTCACCTAGTCAGATATGAAAATGCAAATGTTTATTACAAATATAATGAAACTAAAGTAACGTCCATAATCATTTATTTAACTTAAATCACTTCTTAAAAATTAATTTAATTTGGAAGCATCAAGAATTAAAAAAAAACTAATAACATACATCGTTAGAATATTGTAATAATATACAAAATAACAAGTTAAGCATATATAAAATTCTAACCTCTGATGTAGGAGCTTTCTTTGGAGGAATTTCAACATGTTTTCCAGTTCTATACGATACGCCCTTGGACTTCAGTTTTTTTCTTCGCTTTTTTTTATGAACCATTGCCTTTCTTGCGGTGCTTGTTATTCACTCGTGTATTATCATCCATAACTTAAAATGATCGTCAAGGCATTATAAGAGGGCAGCCAATATTGGTTTTGAAAACATTCTATACTTTTCTGTTATATTTTAGCATGTTACACAACATTATACTTAACAAAAATTACACCAATCACTCAAATTATAATTTGTTGGTTCAAACAACTAAGAACAACAGCCATAAGCTGCACAGAACTTGCGTATTATCAGCTATAACCTGCAAAAGTCACCAAGACAGTAAGATAAGAGAGTCGCTAAGATTGTTCTTGAAAATATTCCACAAATTTATATTATATAGCAGTACATTGCAACATAACGTCCTACTTACCACAATGTTTAACAATCACCACAAATGATTTTTTTAAACAACTAAAAACAGTCACAAGCAGCTAATGTATACAGTCTGGCGACACCTTTCTTGCAAAACATCTTCGGAAGTTCACATTCGTGCCATCTTGTGACACAGTTTTCAACTACTGGCAGAGGCCTTGGAACATAGCACTTTTCATAGATGATAAAGCTAGGTACATAGCACCATTCTAATATAATATCTCATTATTTTCAATTTTGGCACTTACCACCTTTGTTATTTAAAGTATCCAATCGTTCATTTTTAAATTTGTTTCCTTATCCAGTTTGATTTTTCTCAGACTAGAAGCCGTTAATGTAAAAGGAACTGCAGTTGGTTTTGAAATGTTCAAGGAGAGCAAATTTTCATCTAACCATTTCTTAATTGTATTTATACCTCTATTACCATTTAGGTGGGCATCATTCCAATTCGACCGACTAAAAATTACCACTGTATCATCGGTATATGCGAATATATTTTCAGATTTGTTTCCTATATCAATATTTAGCAAGTCATTGCTATATATTAAAAATTGTAGAGGGCCTAAAACTGTACCTTGTGGCACACCTATATTTATATTACGAATTTCACTGTGATGGTCGTTAAATTTCATTGAATGGGATCTGTTGCTTAAGTATGACTTAAATAAATTTAAAGCGATTCCTTTAATACCCTAGGCATGAAGTTTAGAAGCGAGCATATTATGGTCTACAGTATCGAAGGATTTTTGAATATCTAGAAAAACTCCTAAACATTTTTATCCGATCTAATTATTTAATAACCCTTGATGTTACGTTCATAATAGCGTCGTCCGTGCTCATTTTAGTACGGAAGCCAAACTGCTTTTGACTTAATAGACTGTTTTTTCTCTAAGAAATTAATTAGCCTGCTTTTAATACATTTTTCTAATAGTTTAGATTGACTTGGTAAGAGTGAGATGGATCTGTAGTTACTGAGATTGTATATCTCTCCCCGGTTTTGTATATAGGTATTACTGCAGCACATTTTAGATCAGTTGGACATACACCTTGTGGTGAACACAAATTAAAGACATATGTTAGTGATTTCGATATAGGTTCAATAATCATTTTGAGTGTTCTAGTAGTGATACCATCAATACTCTGAGCCACAGTATTTTTAAAGTTTTAGCAATAGTTATAATTCCTTTATCACTAACGGGAAACATGAATATTGATGATGATGGTGACGATGATGTTGTTGTTGATGATGATGATGATGATGATGATGATGATGATGGATAAAAAAAGAAGAAGATAGTCTTGTGTTTTTGTTTATTTTTATGCTATATTGTGTCCTATGTTTGTAAAATTAACTCAACTTCCTTTGCAATATCATAATGATTCTTAATAATTAAGCCATCTTTATTTGTTCATTAATAGTCTGCCAAAATCTTTTGGGATCATTCCTATTGTTAACAAATTTCTCTGAGTAGTAACTAACATTCATATTTATTATATCGCAAGTTAAGATATTTCTGGACCTTTTTTATTTTTTTGATAAATCTTCATTCAACAGTTCACTTTTTACTTTTTTGGCTAGTTTGTCTCTTGTGCGTAGTGATTTGACAATACCCGAAGTGATTCTGTTTTATTTTGGTTCATCTACGGCATTGGTTATCCCAAATGTGTGAGTGGTGGTAGTATGTCTTCGAGTCTCGCTCTTAATGAAAAGAGTATTTCCTGACATTTATCTACATTGACCTTGATTTTCCAGTCGTAAATAGATATACAGATGACTACTTCTTCCGTGGATATAGCGAAACGGTAGGTGATTAATGAATATATTGAAAAGTATGAGACCGATAATCGATCGCTGCGGGACTCCTGCTCGAATTTCACGAGGTGGACAGAAACTAGTGCCTACTCGGATCTTGAATGTACGGCATCGCAGGCAATCTGAAATGAGGCGTACCATTCCATCCGGGACTCCCATGCCCAGTAAATCATCCAGGAGCCCCTCAAGCCAAACCTTGTTGAAAGCTCGCTCGATGTCCAGGTGAACTGCAGCTACGACACGCTTTGTGCTCATGCTCCAGGTAATGTCCTCTGTCATGCGGAGTGTGTGGAGAGTAGTGGAACGACTGGGGTGAAAGCCGAACTGCTTCTTCATGATTTGGGGCAACACTACTTCAGTGAGGCGCCTATATATGACCCGTTCCCCCAGTTTGCTGAGACAACTGAGGAGACTAATGGACCTATATTTGCTTGGATTCATCTTATCTTTCCGGACTTTGGAAAGAGGACTACATGTGCCTCTTTCCAGGGAATGGGATAGTGACCGTAAGCCAAGATGTTATTAATTATCTCTGTTATGCGCTTCATTACTGACCTTGGAAGATGCTGCAATATAATTCCTTGGTTACCGTCGGCTCCTGGAGCCTTATGAGGGCGACGGCAATGAATGATATGGGCGACCTCGTGGGTGTTCGTACGTCATATCCCATTTTTCGGCTCCCTGCTGAGGAGGTCTTGAACCGATTCCTCGACAGCTCCGATATGGGACAATTTTAAATTTTGCTCCACCGGTTGGAAATTGGTTCAAGAACGTTTGCCAGTGCGGTAACTTTCTCCTCCGGAGTATATATAACTGGGTGGATAGGTTGAGGCGGATTGGACAGATTTCGAAATACACGACAGATATCTGACATGTTTCTACTGTCCATCGTCTCAACTTTGGATTTCCAAGCATCCACGACCGATTCGTGGCACGCCACACCGATCCGTCTGCGCAATCGGTTCATCTCTACTTTATGTTCATCTAGCCTAGTACTCTTCCACAATGTCCTGTCTCTATTGCGGACGATCTTTAGGTGTCTCATACAGGCTGGGAGCTGCATCCGTCCTGGTTGTGAAGTCTTTTTCGGTATTGCTGCATCCATTGCCTTCTCAATACACTCCGTAAGGTCGCTAAGTGACTTATCTATCCCTGATGGAGTGACTTCGGGGGGAGTGGTGTAAGCGTAGCGGCTACCTGAACTTGAAAGAACACCCAGTCTGCCGCCTTGTAGTTGAATTTCTCAGCGGTGGAGGAGAGCTCGGCTGGGTGCATGATCTCTATGATCACCGATAGGTGGTCGGATGGAAGATCATCCAGGGTGGTTAGTCTCGCCCGGATTGTGAGACCTTTCACCAGAGCAATATCCATTATATCAGGAACTTGGTTAGCAGCATCGGGAACGTGTGTACTGTCCCTAGGGCCATCACAACGTACCCGTTTCCTGCGGAAGTTTGAAAAAATCTATTGCCTTCCCAATTGGACATCTACAGTTCCAGCTCGCGTGTTTCGCATTGAAGTCGCCAGCGTCTACAAACCTGTCTGAGAGACTTGTCACTATATATAAATCCCATTCAGTGAGTGTGCTCGGGGGACTGTAGGCAGCCATAACCAGAAAGGGAATTCTGCCTATGTAGGCTGCAATAGCTACTGACTCTATTGTCGCTAGCTGGGGAAGGAGTTACCCACAGTGCGCGATCATAGATAGAACGAACACCGCTACACCTCCACCTCTTCTAACTGGTCTATCCAATCTATAGATTTTAAACCCTGCGCATCTAAATTTACTTGGGATGTCAGGAACGTTTCCGTTACAAACGCTATGTCTACATTCTTTACGCCTATTTCATAAGAGAAATATAACTCTTGTTAATCCTTGTACGGTTGGGGCGAGAGGTAGGTTAGAGTTAGCTAGTTGCCCCGCCTCGGCAAAGTTCTGAAATTGCTCGAAACTAGCACCTTCATCGGTAATGCTGCTGTTGACGGTCTCGCCCGAGTTCCATGCCTGGCACCGCACGGGGCTCCCTCACAGAGACGCAAGCCTGCTGCACCTAAATAGGACCTTATATATATATAAATAATTAATGGTACGCAACTATTGTTAGTAATATTAAACCCTGCGGCTGCTGCTGCTGCAGGACCAGCTGCTGCTGCCTGGCAGCTCGCTCTACCCGCCTGTGTCGGAACCACTCGTACTGGAGTGCCCGCTGTTCCTCGAGCTCTGCCCTCCTCCGTCGAGCCGTCTTGCTCAATCCTTCTACGGCATCCCTAACCTCCGTAGTTAGCGCTGTGAGCACCGCCACAGAGTGTGCAAGTAGCAGAGACATTGTTGGGCTTGCGATAGTCTCTAGTTCTATGGGGGCCTGCGCAAGCCCAACACATTGGCTGTGCTCTGCAACTAGCCTAGGTATGGTAATACCATTGACAGTTGCTGCGCTGAGGAGGACGCTTGCTGGGGACATAGTCCTCAACCGTAATCCTCATCAAGCAACACTGCCGCAGAGCTCTAATTGTATCCCGGTCTTCGAGGGTATCCTCTATATGAACAATATATCATAGCAAGTTTGGCCTTTGTTCTAGAGGAGTACATCCTCGTCTCACGTCCGACGATGATACCTTTGAAATCCAAGTCGCCCTGGATGTCCTCTATAGTGTGAAAATCTACTCCTCTCAGTACAAAACGGACAGGTTACTCATTTTTGGGGCGAAGCAGATTGAACGCTACTCCCCGATCTGTCATGAGCCTGCAAAGATTTGCGTAGTCCCTGTCGCAGACGGTTTTTAAAGCCGTCCCGCCACGAGTCCGGTATGAGCACATGCCGAGCGGTTCGTACACCGTTTTGAACTCAAGGTTCAATCGGCCTAATAAACCTGTAAATGCCGGGTTAATTATGACTGGGGGAATGTCACCCCGTGTCCTAGTAAAGACCGTCTCTGAAGCGCCTTCTCAATCATCCTCGTCCTCACTCACCGACACGTGAGTACGAACGGGGAAGGGTGTCACGGAGGAGCATCTACTACTTCAGGAGCATTATCCTTTTCCTGTTGGACTACAGGAACAGGGGAAAGTTCTGCATCCTGTAACACGTCGCGTTGTACAGAATTATTGGCCTGAGGGGCAGTTAATTTCTCTAAGTTAGATAGGGCAATTCTCTCTTCCTCACTCTATGAAACTGCGGTGGGAACGCCGCTCTCTTCGGGTCAAGATGTGCCCTTCTTTTTCTTCTTATTGGCCTCCTTTTAGCCCCGTGGAACATAAGAGCCCGATGGGCCTGGTTGCGGCTCCACTGACGACTTGCCCTTGTCACTGGGTCTGTGAAGAGCACTTGGACAGGGTACCACAGCAACAGTCGCGTCTGCGACTTTGGAAGCTGCCAGCTCGCGCTGGTCAGCCGCCTTTCTAACTAGTCCAGAGGGACTGGGAGAGTCTGGGGGGGGGCCGCAGATTTAGAATATCTGCGACTTGCACATGAATCGTCGATGTCTGTACTGGTCGCGTCGAGCGCAGGCCTCGGCGCTTCGTGGGATGTGGAGTATGAGCCGCGGGTTTAGGGGGAACTATCAAGTACGACGCAGTGGATCCTGCTTGATCAGTGCACGTAAACATCGCCGAACGCCACCGACTTCAGCTGGGCTTATGAACTTCTTTTACCTAACTCGGGTCATTATTGGATCTAGAAGATCGAGTCCTGCTGGAGGGGGTGTCCCTAAGAGGCACGCCGTCCGCAGTGCAAGTACCTGCTAGGCCCCTGTCTAACTAGACGTGGAAGACCAGCAGTTCTGCCCGACGGGTCGCCGGAGATTAGCCCAGTTAGTTACCGTAGCAAGCGCTGCGTTGCACGCCGGGTACCGTCGGTATGATTCGCTTTCTCTAGTAGGCCCTGAGAAGGACCGGACAAAATTTAGCGTAGCCCTGAGAAGGGCCGGACTTTAGTTTAAAAAGCAGAAAGCAAACTAGCCCGAGGGCCCTGCCTTACTCCGGTACCGATACCGTCACTCAAAGCAGTGCGGGCAGCATTTACGCACGGAGTCTCTCCCTAGCAGGTACCCTGCGTAAAGTCGAAGGACGGCTAGGGGTGTCCTCGAGAGAGGACCCAATCACCGACCGGGATTCGCCTGGCATAGGGAAGATTAGTGCACGCAGCCCTCCGTGGTCTGCGCGGCTATCTTCGCGCTACGCGCCTTTATGGCACGTGGACCAGTTTTTCTCCTTTTTAAAGAAGTGTCGATCACGTGGTTCTTCGACGCTTTGCCGAAAGATGTCCTGTGAATGGCAACCCGAGCCTCACTGGCCGAGAGCTGCTGGGCTGTTGCGCTGTCTTAACTTGTAGCACCTGCTTTGAAGTTCTTCGATGAGCTGTGTTCGCTGTGAAACCAAAGATCTACTGCTGCTGCTGCTGCTGCTGCTGAGAGCTCCAAGCAGATCTCATCTCTTGCACGTCCAAGAAAGAGGGCTCCGGACTGTGGCTGAATGAACGATTGAGAGGGAAGAAATGGGTGGAGGTAACTTTAAAGATACGTGAAAACAAGTCCTTACAAGTGGGGAATTGGGGCTGTGAAAAACTGAATATGTGAGCTCCAAGCCTGTTGGACACTTGTCTCAATTCGGGTTTCGCCGCCCCAGTGAATGAGGGCTAGAAAATTTCGAGGGGGAAAGCCGAAACTGAACGTAACTGATTCGCTACAACATACGGCGAGGAGAGGGAGAATTTCGGCGACCTGATGCGGAGGAGATGGGACCGCGATGGTACCAACTAGGGGGAGAATGGCAGAAATCTAGGCATGAATATGTAGTAGCCAATTTGGGTGTTTGAAAATTCGAACCCATAGAAATAAATCAACCTAACGGTAATAGACAATTGGCTCTTTGATGACTCCATTGATCTGTAGAAGGGGACGATTGATTTCTGTTAGAACCCGAGTTCGATGTGAATAATCATTAATTTTGAGCCATCACCAATGTCTGGGGAAGTTAATGCTGGTCCGTGTCCCACATCTTTTAGGGCTCATCCCAACATTTGTCTTAGCGCCTTAGGAAATCACAGAAAAAAAATTAGGCAGGATGAGATGTCTCAATTTCAGAGACTAGCAAGTTGCCCCTTAGGTAAATTGAACTGTGATTCGATGGATGTATACTAGCCGATTCGCTCTATTATAACTCCATGGATCAGCAAAACGGGATTATTGGGGACGATATGTTAGCTCAGGTTATTTAATCATCTAAACGGTATTAGCCAATAGGCACTTTAATGATTTCCGTCAGATCAGGAGAGTAGCCAATTTACTCTTTACTCCGTCGATATGTAAGAGGGATAGACTGGATCTAAAGCCCGAGTCACTGCAAGGTCATTTCACAGACGTTGATTATTCCATTAAGTCATAATGAATCATATACCTAAACCTGGGGGTGACACCTGCCTCCCTATCTTCCTGTTTTATGAGAATACAGTAGCGTGCAAATTAATCCGAACACGACATATTTTTACATTTTCTCTCATTGTTGGCCTCACAGCTGCTCATACCGCTTAATTGACATCTGTAATACGTGTAATTCCATTGTTGAAGGTCTATCGTTATTATTTTTTTATAATATGTGACATTTTGCCTGTCGTTTTGTTCTTATAAGCATTTCAGTTGTGTTGAAGACTTAATACTATAATCCCGTGTACTTTCTGTCGTCTTCACAAATGGATGCAACTCCACGAAAACGGTCTAAAATTATAACATTAGCACAGCATTCTTCTATGACACAGAGGCTAATTTCTGCAGAATGTCACATCGGTTTGGCTACGGTTAATTCGATCATAAAACGATACCGGGAGACCGGCTCCATCACACCCCAGAAAAAAGGAAACTGTGGCCGGAAAAGGAAGACTTCACCTGCAGATGATCGTTTAATTGTCAGGAAAGTAAATTAAATCCTAGACTAACTGCTGTCGACTTAACCCGCGAGTTAATGGCTACCACTGGGGCGAATATTCACGTCACAACAGTGCGGCGTAGACTTTTGGAAGCTGGACGAAGAACTCGTAAGCCTATTAAGAAGCAACTGCTAACCCCCGTTATATACAAAAAAAAACGCTTAATGTGGGCAAAATTACATCAACACTGGACAGTGAATGACTGGAAGAATGTACTTTTTTCCGATGAGTCTCATTTCGAGGTCCACGGCCACCGTGTTTCTTACGTACGGAAAGGATCCGAAAAAGTAACAGCAGCTCATATCCAACAAGCACCCAAATGCCCCCTAAAGTAATGTTTTGGGGTTGTTTTACATATGAAGGTCCTGGAGCATTAATACCTATCAAGGGAATGATGGATTCTGACAAATATATTCACTTACTAGAAACCAGAATCATACCCCAGTTGCAAAAATCATTTCCGGATGGCAGAGGTGTGTTCCAACAAGACCTGGCACCATGCCATACGTCTCGAAAAACTACAGAATTCTTCAACAAGAAGAATATTCAGGTACTCCTCTGGCCAGGCAACTCACCCGACATCAACCCCATTGAGAACTATTGGTCAATTTGCAAAAGAAGAATGCAAAAAATGGATTGTTCTACAAAGGAGAAGATGATTTCTGCCCTCATTGATGTATGGTTTCGCGATGAAGAAGTGAAGAATATTTGTGGGAAATTAGTGGAATCCATGCCAAATCGTCTCAGAGCTGTTATTAGGAACAAGGGAGGCCACATAGATTACTGAGGTATGTCTTAGAACCTTTTTTTTTATCCCGTTTGAGTGTTTTTGCATAAGTAATTACGTTGTTCGGATTAATTTGCACGCTACTGTAGCTACTGGACCTGTTTGGTGTCTTCGCCGTAACATAGGATCATACCGGTCAATGCTTGATATGAGCGGGTAGGGGCTGGCACGGGCGGCCTCACACCGATTTCTAGCCAGTCGAGCAATAAACTCGTCTACGATTGGCAAGTATAGCTCATCGTGGAAGTTCTCTATCGAGACGACTCGCGGGAGATGTATTATGATGCGAATAACCTGGTTGTGGATAACTTGGAGTTTACGGAGGTGGGTCGCTGCCGGAAACCCCCATGCTGGTGCGGCATGTGTTATGACACAGTGAATGAGTTCCTTTATACATGGTAAGTCCTACCCCCAGATTGTCAGGAGTTAAGGCGGCCAGAATGTAAATTGTCTATCAACCCATTTGCCTTAAGAAGACGGGAATGGATATGATATCGGAACGTGAGGTGAGAGTACATAATGATCCCTAAGTATTTAATTTCGTTCATCCACGGCATTGGTTTTCCGAAAAGTGTGGGTGGTGGTGGTATATCTTCGAGCCTCGCTCTTAGTGAAAAGAGTATGGCCTCACATTTATCTTGATTTTCTTTATACTGTCCTTGATTCTGCAGTCATGGAACCACGGATGGAAGTGATCTAAGATCGAGTGCAATCTACGGGACGCTAACCTGTATATTTTGCCAATAGACAAGAGGGCAGTGTCATCTGCATAGATATCCAGATGACTACTTCTGACGTACATTTAGCGAAACGGGAGGTCATTAATGAATATATTGAAAAATATGGGACCGATAATCGAACCCTGGGGGACTCCTGCTAAAATTTCATGAGGGGTGGAAATATTAGTACCTACTTGGATCGCACACTCCGTTCATGGTTCTACATTCTTTATTGCAACAGGATTCCATGGATTACACGTAATTATTGGAAGAACATTTTAATAACATGATTACTACGACACGTAATATTACATTTCTCGTCAAACCACCATTTTGGATTTGAAACAGCAGCCTGATATTGACACGTCGTATATGTTGTATGATTATTTTTATACATTTCTATTTACTGATGAGGAAGATAATATAATTTATCTTCCTCATCAGTAAATTAATCTTCTATTAACTTTACTTAAATTAATACACCTAAACCAATAATAAAAATAAATAAATCTTGAATGTACGGCCACGGATTTAGTCTGAAATGAGGCGTACCATTCCATCTGGGACTCCCATGTCCAGTAACTTAACCAGGAACCCCCCATGCCAAACCTTGTCAAATGCTCGCTCGATGTCCAGATAAGGTGCAGCTACGACACGCTTCGTGCTTATAGACCAGGTAATGTCCTCCGTCATGCGGTGTGCCTGTACCAGGTTGTAAGCCCTACTGCTCGTTCCTGATTTGGGGCAACACTACTTTAGTGAGGCGTCCATGTATGACCCGCTCCGCCAGTTTGCTGAGACAATTGAAGAGACTAATGTGCCTATAGTTGCTTGGATTCGTCTTATCCTTTCCAGGCTTTGGAAAGAGGACTACATGTGCTTCTTTCCAGGAAAGGGGATACTGATCGGTTGCCTTGCGGAATTTAACGCCGGTATGAATTGTGCCACGCATTTGTCGCCGCGGTCCGGACCCGTGACCGACATGTTGCTATGAGCTACCGTCGTGTTCATCTGTTGTATGAATGATTTAATGGGTTTGATTCTCAAGGCTGGGTACCATGCTTGACTGAATATAAGGCTTTCTTTCTTCCGATTCAAGTTATTCTTGTGTTTGTAAATTTCAATGGCCTCTCGATGTAGTCTGACATAAAAGTGTGGCGTCCCATTTAGGATGTCAGTGTCCTCGAACCTGATGTGCTCCCCCTCTGTATACGAGTGTTCTGCTACTACTGACTTATCTTTATGGCCTAGGCATCAGTTTCTTCTATGTTCAGAAATTCGGGTCTTGAAACTACTTTGGGTCGTCCCTATGCAGCCACCGGCGTGGCTCAGTCGGTTAAGGCGCTTGCCTGCCGGTCTGAAGTTGCGTTCGGGCGAGGGTTCGATCCCCGCTTGGGCTGATTACCTGGTTGGGTTTTTCCGAGGTTTTCCCCAACCGTAATGTGAATGCAAGGTAATCTATGGCGAATCATCTGCCTCATCTCGCCAAATATCATCTCGCTATCACCAATCTCATCGACGCTAAATAACCGAGTAGTTGATACAGCGTCGTTAAATAACCAACTGAAATAAAAAAAATCGTCCCTATGTATACTGATCCACAGGAGAATGGGTCAGTTTGTCCTTAACCAAAGGTAAACAACTGCGGATCTGTTTCGCTGGAAGGAAGACTGTCTTTAGGTCGTGTTCTTTTAAAAGCTTGCTGATGCGATTTGTGACCTGTTTAAAGTACTGCAGGAATAAGGTGGCCTTCTTGTTGGGGCCTTGATTCCGACTGAGCAGTGTATGGAATCTAGGTTTCAAGGCTCTTTTGATGTCTCTTGCAGAATAGCCATTGGCCTCCAGTGTAGATCTAAGATGGCCGATTTCTTGATCAAGGTGTTGTGGATCGGAAATCCGCTTGGCCCGCTCGAACAAATTTTTCATCATCGCTCGCTTCTGTCTTCGGTGATGGTTAGAATCCTTGTGTAAATAGCGATCTGTGTGCGTTTGTTTTCTGTAAACTTTGTGGCCGAGGGAACCATTTTTCTTTCTGCAGACGAATACATCCAAGAAGAACAACTGACCATCATTCTCTGTTACCACAGTGAACTGGATCTGTTTATAATGGCAGTTAAGGTGTAATAAGAAGTCCTCCAATGCTTGTCTTCCGTTGCTCCAGATCAGGAACGTGTCGTCCGCGTATCTATACCAGCAGGCAGGTTTAAATACCGCAGACTTCAATGTCGCCTCTTCGAAGAATTCCATGTAGAAATTGGCGATTACAGGATTGAGCGGGCTCCCCATAGCCACACCGTCTGTTTGCTCGTAGAAAACATGATTCCATAGGAATTACGTGGTTGTCAACACATGGCTGAACAGAGCCACAATGTCTTCAGCAAAGATGTTACTGAGTAGTTCCACGGTGTCGCCGGCTAGTACATTAGTGAATAGAGAAACCACACCAAAGATTACTAGAATGTCCTGCGGTTGTATAATCAAGTTCTTGACTTGCTCGATGAAATGGGTTTATTTTTTTACGTACGAGGTCGTATTGCCTCTATATGGTTTCAATAGGCTGGAGAGATATTTTGCCAATTCTTAGGTTGGGGAACCAATCGCGCTAACAATTGGCCGGAGTGGAACTTCCTGTTTGTGGATCTTCAATAGGCCGTATAATCTTGGTGGCAGTGCTTCAGATTTCTTGATAGATCGTTGCATATCAGTCGGGATAGACGTATTCTTGATGAGGGTGTTAGTTTTCTTCAGGATAACTGCTGTTCGATCCCGCGACAGTTCCCTGTATGTGCCTGGATCCAGGTGATCTCTGACTTTCTTCTCATAATCCTTGGTGTTGAGGATTACTGTTGCACTGCCTTTATCCTCGGCTAGGACTATGATGTTCTTGTTGGCGTTAGTGATTTTAAGGCCTCTCTTTCCTTGTTGGTCAGATTGTTTTTCGGGGACTTGGCGTGTTGAATAATTCTAGCCGTTTCCCGAAGGTGTTCTTCTGCCGCGTCTGCTACTAGTCCCCTTATTGCAGTGTGCATAAATACATACATAAATACATTTCTGATTCCACTTTGGCAATAATTTCTTCAATCGGTAGACGTCCACGGGTGATGGCGAAATTTCCTCCCTTCGCCAGAACTGCCGTTTTGTCTGATGAAAGTTGGTAATCTGCGAGGTTCACAACTCTCCGCCTGGTGTCCAGGGTCGGGGGCGGTTTCATGTTCACTGCGTAGTTGGAAAACTTCTTCTTGTGGCCATTGGAAATTTAAAGTAACCTTTAATGCGTGGCGTTGTCGATATCTGTCCAGTCTTTATCATTAAGTCGGCTCCTTTGACGTAAATGGAGTGTATACAGTTTCCTGTCGTTTGTAGCTAAGTCTCGTCGCGTTAAGTGTATCCGTTCCCTGAGAAAAGACATTTCCGTGCGGTTGTAAATGCGATGTGATTGTGCCGTATACTGCTGGCATTTCATTCTTAATAATCGTGGGAAGATTTCTGTGTCTCGGCAGCTTAGTATGAAGGTCAGGGAGCTCAATAATTGGGCCTTCTTCTTTCGTAGAACTTCCAGTCGTCGAATCAGTCGGTAGATATCCTCCCCGTAGAGGTGACTAGTCTTGGAATGTAGGCATTCACGGCCGGCGTTATATGGATCGATGTTATCCGGACTAAAGGCCCGTGATCTGTTGGCGCTGTTGCTACCATACGTTTCGTCTGCTGTTGCGGCAGACATCATCAGTGGTGTGGCATACGGGAGCGCAAAGATCTCCTTTGCGTGCCGGTAACGACTGGGACTGTAGATGAATTGAATTGGATTGAAATAGGAGAAGTGGGAGGATAAATTTAAAAGGTACGCAAAACAGGTCCTTGCAAGGGGTTCGAAGCTGAAAGAAACTAAATATGTGAGCTCCGGCCTGTTGGCCACTTGTCTCACTCCGGATTACGCTACTCCACTGAAGGAGCTCTAGAAAATTTTGAAGGGGAAAAACCGAAAATGGACGTAACCTCTTAGGCACCGCATACGTGAGGGAACGGAAATGTGATCAAAGTAATCACGGGACGGGACGAGGAAGAAATGGCTGGTGTAAATGTGCACATTGAAAGGAACTGTCATTTCGCAGTACGGGAGGAGTCGATAAGACTCGTTTGTTTGCCATTACGACGACAGGAGTAATCTTGCACATTGAAAGTACGTGAGGGAACGGAAATGTGATCAAAGTAATCACGGGACGGGACGAGGAAGAAATGGCTGGTGTAAATCTGCACATTGAAAGGAACTGTCATTTCGCAGTACGGGAGGAGTCGATAAGACTCGTTTGTTTGCCATTAGGATGACAGGAGTAATCTTGCACATTGAAAGTAGCTTTGCTATCTCTCAGTGCAAGTGGAGTCCAGAAGATTCAGTTGTCTGTTGTTCGATGACAAGGCAAGTGAAGGCCGTCAGAAGAGACGCCGTGAATTCTAATCTGCAAATTCAAAGGTCCCCTGTCCTTTCGCAATGCGACTAGACGAGTGACCTCGCCCATATAACAGATAATTTATAGATTCTATACTTGGTCAGTTACGTCGTTTGTTAGGAGGGGGGATTTAGGAGGAAGGGGATATAGGGCCGTGGCCCATTTCTCTTAGGGCTCATCCCGACATTAGTCTTAAAGCGTTACGAAAACCACGGAAATACCTTAGGCAGGATGAGTTGTCTCAATATAAGAGACTAGCCAATTGGCTTTTAGGTAGGAGGTCGATTGATTTATGATTTGAGTCTAGGTGAATCGTCTCAAAATAGAGACTACCCATTTGGCTCTATGGAGACTCATTTAGGATGAGATAGGGGGGAGGGCACAGATGTAAAATTTAATTAAATTTAGACTGTACCTGGTTTCCTTGTGGTATTTAAGGCAGTAGCGGACGGTGGGTTTGAAAGTTGAGGAGGCCAAGACGTGACTGATGAAAATATAAAAATATAAGGCCTGCGACGTATCTCATTACCAAGCGCAGAATTTATAGGTTTTAAGAAACTAAATCCGGGTCTTGCTCATTACTATTACACAGTCTAATTTTACAGCAAATTAACTCGACGATCCTATTTCTTCTCAACCCGATCAATTAGGTCACAACATACTGAACAACTGCTACTAGAAGAAGCTAGAGACAAATCTGCATTTCTATCTAACAGCATAAAAGAAAACTTTTACGCAGGGAGAGAAAACTAACAACACGTGACTTAAATTTTGTAAAATCAAGAAGAGAGAAAGAGAGAGATCTTCCAATACAGCCGAAACCAGCCGAAACAGTTGTCAGCGGTGGGTAGGACGTCTCCAAATTCGGCTCCCTTCGCGCGTTCTAGTCAAGTTTAAACACACCGCTAACCAGCTATCTTATTTTTTATTGGGTTATTTTACGACGCTGTATCAACATCTGCAACGCTCCGGCTACATTCCAGAGACTAATCGATTCCGTAATGAGAGTCCTGACATACAACACCAGTTTTCTGTACCTTGATAACCTCATCGTGTTCGGCAAGACCTTCGGCCAACATCTGTCGAACCTGAGGAAAGTGTTCGAGAGACTGCGACAAGCCAGGTTGAAGTTGAACCCGAAGAAATGTCATCTATTCCAGAAGAAGGTCGGCTGCCTGGGACATGCAGTAGGGACCAACGGAGTGACCACGGACGCGGAGAAGCTGTAAGCCGTCAGAGGTTGACCGAGACCGAGGGATAAGCAGGATTTGAGACGATTTCTCGGCCTCTGCACTTACTACAGAAGGTTCGTAGCTGGGTACGCCAGCATCGCTAATCCTCTAACCCAGCTGACCGAGGAGAAACGACAATTCCAATGGACGGATAATGAAGAGTCATCCTTTCGGTCGCTGAAAGTAGCACTCTGCACTGTTCCTGTACTGGGATGCGCCATCCCTGGAAGGAAGTTCACGCTCGACACGGACGCTAGCAACGTAGGTATCGGCGGAGTGCTCTCTCAGGAACAGGACGGGCAAGAGAGGGTGATAGCCTACTTCACCGAACACTATCCAAGGCTGAGAGGAAATACTGTGTGACACGTAGAGAACTTCTTGCCATTGTGGTAGTCCTGAAGCATTTGCAAAAATATTCGTATGGCCAGGCATTCCATCTGAGGACAATCCATTCTGCACTCACCTGGCTATTGGGCTTCAAGAATCTGGAGGGGCAGACCGCCCGTTGTGTACAACGTCTGTAAGAGTACAACTTCACCTCCGAAAACCGCCAAGGGAACAAACATTCCAACGCTGATGCCCTATCACGACGCCCGTGCCCGGACGGCTGCAAACACTGCCTGAAAGTAGAAGAGGGGGATAAAATGGAGCAGTTGGAGGACCCAAACATAAGACAGCTACTGCGTGACGTGTAGTCCGGTCAGAGACCAGTGTGGACCGATATCGCCAACCGCAGCACCACTTACAAGATCTACTGGACCCAGTGGAAATACTTCACTGTCAAGGACGGTATTCTGAAGAGGATTTGGGAGTCTGCCGATGGAAGAACCCGCATAGAACAACTTGTCCTGCCCAGGAGAAAGGTGAAGGAATTGCTGGAGGAAACTCATGCTGGAGTGACTGGAGGCCAACTGGGAGCCAACAAGACGCTGGACAAGTTAAGGCAAAGGTTCAACTGGCTGCATCAGAGAACCGACACGGAACAATGGTGCCGAAGTGCGACACATGTGCAGCCAGTCGCGGACCAAAGACACGCAGCAGAGGAACCATGCAGCAGTACAACTTGGGATCTCCTTTTGAGAGAATGGCCATCGACGTTGCTGGACCATTCTCGGCCACGGATCGAGGGAACCTCTACCTTCTTTTCGCCATGGATTACTTCACAAAATGGCCAGAGGTGTACGCGATACCCAACCAAGAGGCATCGACTGTGGCAGACGCACTATTTGACAACTTGATCCGCCGATTCGGGGTTCCCCGGGAATTGCATAGTGATCAAGGGCGCAACTTCGAAACCAACCAGGTGGGAGAAATGTTCGTGCGTCTGGGGTGCATAAAACCAAGACCACTCCCCTCCACCCACATTCCGACGGCATGGTGGAACGCTACATCAAAACCGTTGAAGAGCACCTGCGGAAGTTGGTGTCCAACCATCAGCGAGACTGGGATGCCAGAGTTCTACTGTTCCTCTTGGCCTACAGATCTTCGATCCACGATACAACAGTGATGGCCCCGGCAAACATGGTCTTCGGGAGAGAGCTACGCCTGCCCTGTGATCTGCTGTTTGGCACGCCACTCAGCGACTGACTACGTGGTAGATATGACCGAGAAGTTGGATGGAGTCCATCAGCTGGCTAGAGAGCACCTCAAGATGGCCAGCGACATGATGAATGTGCATTACGACAGACTAGCCAACTCTGCAGGATTCCAGGAGGGGGACCAGGTGTGGCTGTATCGACCTACCAGGATCAAAGGAAAATCACCGAAGCTGCAGCGTGTCTGGGATGGATCATACCGCGTGGTGACCCTTTTAACGACGAGGTGTACCGCATCCAGCGACAACCCCAAGGCAAGATAATGATGGTGCATCTGGACCGATTAGCAGCCTACCAAGGGACTGCCTCGGACAGACAGTCCTAAGGAGGGAGCAATGTGGCAACCATGCTGGTATGTTCTCGCTCTTTCCTGTCGTCGAACACGCGTCCGGCAGAAGGAGGGGCGAGATCGGCGGTCGCTGGGAGCGGCAAAGGATATTGCGCACGCATCTAGTGCATGGGCATGTGCGGTGTGGTACGAAGCAAAGGAGATGAAAAGCTGCAGGTGCTTCGCTGTGCGAGGTGAAGGAGGGACGAAACCTCCCGAACAGAATCGTGCGGAAACAGAAGCCGCGAGTAACAGGTGGAAGACACTGGAACCAGTACTTTCTGGAAACTATGGTTTAGTGATAAATAGGAGACGCGAAGGAGGAGCCAGCCAGTTGTTATTATTGGAAAGCGAGTTCGGATTGAGGGCCAGCGAGCCCAGGAGTCTAGGGTTCGACACGCGAGTGAATTTGAGCAGCGTCCAGGGGAAGCAACGCAGTTGGAAGTCTTGAGTTCGAGTGCAGTGGACTGTCTCCAGAAGTCTTGAGTTCGAAGTTCAGTGGGTGTGTCTGCAACTCTTGGGTTCGATACACTGTTAACTTGAGTGAATGAGCTAGAAGAACTAGCCAAGGCAAAAGAAACTGTGAACTGAGAACTGAGAGTTTTGTGTTGTAAATAGTGCTTTGTGAACATTAGTTGATATTAGGAATACATTGTTGTTCTCAATAATCCGAGTGAATTGTCATTGTCGTCTGTGTAGTGCAATAACGAATATTGTGTTGATGTGTGGAGTGAAATACCCATTGTTGACGGGAGTGTTTAAATTCTGAACTATAGTAAGCCACAATCGTTGTAAATAAAAGTTACATTATTGTTTCAAATAAAAGTCACAATATATATTTGATGTCAACATTTACATCCATATGATGTGGACCTCACATGTTTGTATCCGATGGCATAATTATATTCATTACAGATATACCTTATGTAGACGCTCTTTTAATTTGACTTTCGACCCAATCTAAATTGATCAGTAATCTCACCTTCAAAACCTAACTTTTTAGATCATTCAGAATTGACAATTTTACAACTGCGTTCTTGATGTCCAGTTCACTTATATCGAACACACACTGTTTCTAATAATTCTTGTTACTAAACCATACTACAACATTGTCCAATATGTTCGTTATTATGTCTGTTTCTCGTGTACATTCCATTTTCAGATCTCACTAATTTTCGACATATTATTCTTCTTCATCCTAGCTAGCCTCCTCCACCATACTCTTCACCTATTTTCATTATCTCTATCGTCTTTCTTAGCATCCTATTACACTCCTCTAATTCATTGGGTACTTTACTTACTATGTCCTTAGCGGTCTCTGGCCCAAAAACATCCAACTTCACCATTTTCTGTTACAAACTCATCTTTTTTTCTTATTTTCACTTCTCTCCATATCAGCCCTTGCACTCACAGACACAATTTCACTTCTCTTCTCGGCACTGCTTTTCTTGCTACTAATCTAGTTAAATCACTTCCCGAATAACTTGAATTTTTATTCGTATCACTAAATTCATTGCATTTGTTGTACTTTAGCCGCTCTTCTCTGATTTCTTCACATATGTTTTCTTCTTTTGTATTATTGATCTCAGAATTTACTGGTTTTATCCCGCTTCCATCGGCGAGATCTGCAATTCAGCCAATTCTCCGTCGTCTACACGTACATGGTCAACGATTTTGTAATGATAGTTGGTTTTTACCACAATTGCTGATTGAACAGACTGTCCATCATCTTTCACGTATTTTGTGTCCCAGCTCGAATTCCGATCTTCGCTTAACCTCAGTTTAGTTGGGCTGGTCGGTATTAATCTATGCCAATGATTTTCTCACATATTCATTTTGTATGAGGTCTCGCCCACCTAATTGAATATTTCACGACTACTATGAAGTAGCCAATATGTATTATTACTATTTAATACGAGAAAAATCCGTACCGGCACCGGGAATCGAACCCAGGACGTCTCAGCTCTGCCCGCTGAGCGCTCTTTCCAACCGAGCTATGCCGGGACACGATCCACGGCACCGGCCGAACCTCTCTCGTTTTTTACGGCCTTACTACCTGCATTTGAGACGATACAAGTCATATATGCAGGAGCGCATATTTAACCCTTCATCGGTATACCAGGGTCTGTGAGACCCTGAAGCATTTTTGTTTGTTTGGCGCACGCGCACTGTGCTACTGTAAGTGGTGGGGTGACCATGACAATTCAGTACGAGTCTAACCGTGTGAGTGAGTGCACGTTTCGTTTCTCTAGTGAAGGTAAATTTCGTAAATCAGTATCAAAGTGTGTTTATAGGGTCTGTCCGACCCTGGTGTAGCATATACGCGACTTTTTTTGTAACAATAACCATTTCTTTATTTTTCAGATTTACTCTAGTATATAACATACAAGATGGCGTCAACGAGTAAAATTTCAGAATGGCTGTTGGAAAGTTCAGCTACTGAGAACGAAGGCGAAGTTTGTGATGCGGAAACACATCTTTCACTGGATCCTGAAAGCAAAGAAGAGGATAACTGTGAAGAAATTATCGAAAACAGTGACAGTGAAGAATCTGTGGAAGAAGCTAGTGATTGCGAACGTGACATAATTATTTCTGCTCCATCTATTGAAGATAAAATCGGTCATCGCTGGAGTTGTCATATGCCAACTAGGAGAAGATCTGTTGCAGATAATATTGTGACACATTTACCCCGTGTAAGAGATGATGCAAAGCACGTTAAATCACCTTATGATTCTTGGAAGCTGTTAATCAGTGATGAAATTGTACAAGAAATAACTACAAGATCAAAATATGAGATTCAGCGCAGTAAGTTACATGGTTCAGAATATAGCTTCACAAAGCTTACTAACGAATTTGAAATCAATGCCCTGTTCGGTTTGCATTATGCTGCCGGAACATTAAAAGGCAGCAAAGTAAATGTAGATGAATTGTGGTCTGATTTTTTTGACATAGACATATTCAGGGCAACTATGAGTCTCAAACGTTTTCAGTTTCTGTGTCGTCTAAGATTTGATGAAAAGTCGACCAGATAGACGGCTAACCGACAAATTGGCACCCATACGTGGTATATGGGAAACTTTCATTTCAAACTGCAAACAATGCTACAGTCCCCACGAGTACCTTACAATTGATGAGCAGCTCGTTGGTTTTCGGGGTAGATGCCCTTTCATAGTCTACGTGCCAAATAAACCGGATAAGTACGGAATGAAAATTGTTATGATGAACGACAGTAAGACTTACTACATGCTGTCTGCTGAACCCTATGTTGGTACAGTTCAAAAACAAAATAATGAGTCTGTTCCCGAATATTACGTCCGCAAATTATCTGAACCTGTGCATGGAACAGAGAGAAATTTAACTACCGATATCTGATTCTCATCTATACCAACAGCTGAAAGAATGCTGAAAGAGTACAAGCTTACAACTCTCAGCACACTATGGAAAAACAAAAAGGAAATTCCTCCCATTTTTGTGACAAAGAAGGCAATGTGAACAGCATTATTTGCATTCGACAAGGAGAAATCATTACTTTCCTTTGCTCCACGAAACAATAAAATAGTACTGCTACTTTCAACTATGCACCGTGATGACTCTGTAGATAAGGACTCTGGAAAACCTGAAATGATCATGACTTACAACGTGACGAAAAGTGGCACCGATACATTTGACAAGTTATGTAATTCATATACTGTAGCTAGAGGTACTAACAGATGGCCACTCCGCTTTTGGTTTTCGATCATGGACCATGCTGCCATTAACGCCATGATTCTAATCTTAATGGCCAATCCTGAATGGAAGAACAATCCAAGGAACACTAGGAGGGAATTTCTGAAGACTCTTGCGGAGCAATTGTGCAGACAACATCTTGAAGGCAGACTATGTATACCTGGAATGCAAGAACATGTGAAAGCAAGAATTCGCCAGGTTCTTGGAAAGGCTGCATCCAGTAGTGACACAACCCACACGACTCCAGCGCTGGAAGGAACAAAAAGAAAAAGTGCCATTTGTGCCCCTATGCAAAGGACAAAAAAACTAGATTTACTTGCAGTAAATGTACTAAGCCATACTGCTTGGAACACCGGGGACAGCTATGTGCAAACTGTGTGGAATAGACGCTAGACAAACCTAAAAAGTTATCTGTTACTGAAATTGTAGTGTAAATCTGTTGATGAAATATGGAGACATTTGTGAACTTGTATCCATATAATTTTGCCAGATTTTGCTTTGTTTACTTTGTAATTGATTTTCAGTATCGATTTTCTAAGTTAAGACAGTAATTTACATTTAAGTTAATGTTAGGAAATTAAATAATAAATCTTAATACAATGTATGTTATTCAAACACTGTATCTTTCTATTTTGTTGTTTTTTCTTTCATAATTTTTTTTTAAATATTAGTTTCAATTGCCATAATAAACAAAATACAATGAAAGTCTACATGTGATTTAATAAAACGAATAAAACAAAAAAGAACACACAGATTTGACATTTTCTAACAGAGGGTCTGAGAGACCCAGGTGTACCGAATGAAGGACAACTCATTAGGTGTACCAATGGAGGGTTAAATGACTTTGTGGCCATATTCAACATCAGTTTGTGACAACTGCTAACAGTTAATACATCTCGTATTAAATAGTAACAATACATATTGGCCACTTCATAGTAGCCGTGTAATATTCAATGAGGTGGGAGAGACCTCATACAAAATGAATATGTTCGATTCCCGGTGGAGGTACGGATTTTCCTCGTATTAAATTGTAACGATGATTCTCTTCCATTTCCCTACATTCCAGTTTGTGCGATAACTGAGGTTGCTTCATTTTATTTTTCTGTTGACCATTTTCTTCCTCTCGATAGTAATCCCATCAGTTTGCCCATTAGTACTTTGTGACCTCGTGTCCATTTCTTCAGATTTCCTTTGCCCTTTTTCATATTTATGTTCTCGTTTTTTCGTATTTAATCCAAACGTTGGAAGATCTTCATTTGCCTTACTGAATTTTACATCACAGAATTTCCCATCGATTTTTAATTTGTCTTCATATAACTTTGCAAAGTGTCCATTCGCTCTTGCCGCATTCATGAAAGTTAGTAGTAGCTTCCTTTCACATTTGATCTCATAGCTCAGGTCTTTTTCAAATCTCATTCTCGTTCCTCGCACTCTGTGTAAGTTCCTTAATATATTTTTTTTCTTTTGTTAGCCTACTATATTTGAGAATCTTATCACAATTAACCTGTTACATCCTAATCCAATTCTATAAATTTCTTCGAATTCTTCTGCTCTTATCTTCAGTTTGAAGATCTCGTAGCATACTCTGCGTAGTGCCTCCCCAGTTTCTAGTGCGAATTCACGTATCTTTACTTCTACTCTGAAGAATAACAATGTACTTTTTATTTGACTTATTTCGTACTGCTTAATTTTCCTCTTAATTTGTTCTATTTCTTGTCTCAACAATTCAGTCTCCTCACTGTGTCCCTCTATGTTTATCTTAACCCTTTCAATCTTCTGTCTGTTGTAACTTGATTCATTATTATTTCTCCTTTCTTCATTATTTACAGTTCCTGCATTCCGACCTACTAATTCTTTCGCCCCTGTTAATATTTTCTGTTGTACATTCCTATACATTTTCACTTTCTTGTATTGAATCTCCCGTAACATTTCCTTAGGCCAATGTCTCTCTACTTGCAACGTCAGAATCGCGCTCAACTTCCGTCCGTTCACTACCAGTGCTTACTGACAACTGCCTTAACTAATAGCTTTTGTAGAGTGAAGGATTATTTCACATTATAATTAATCTGTCTTCAACTAGTTCTTTTACCTTTTTTCCATCTAATTTTGATTCTGAAAAGAAATTTACCTAAGTTATTAAGCTTGTTAATGTTTAATGGCCCACTTGGTCTTATGAAGGCTATTTTCTCGTTTGTCTTCCAAAATTTATTATCTATTCCCCTAATTGTGAGGTCAATGGTCGCTGTGCATTTTAATAGTCTATGTATTGCGTCTTCCAAACACCCACATAGGAGACAAATATCCTTACCCACATTACCTCTTCTATTTTTGAGTCTACAAATACCTAATCTCCACCAGGACAATCCCAGTCTCACTTCCCTTGTGTTTAATCTAACATACTCCTCCTGTTCTCAGAAAGTTTTCATTTCTTCATGAATCCAAGTTCGTTATATTAGTAAAAAACCTCCTGTCTTGAGATTTCGTATTCTCTGTCTTTTGATAGTTTTACCAATAATCTTGACATTTAGAGTCCATATTTCTTTCCATAACCAATTCAAACCTAATATACTTACTTCTGATTGTAATTCTTTTAACCATTTCGATTTTAGCTCACTTTCATCTAGAAATATAATACGTTTTTTTAAGATCGACGTATTATCCCTTAGTATAATGTGACCTTAATATTTTTTTTTCTTTCCATGATTATTCCTAGACTACTATCCATCCCCATCTGCAGTCTCGCTGCCAAATTTGACGCGTTCCAAGGTATGCCTATAATTTTTTTGCACACTTTAGCTCTTAACTTATCGATATTTATACTAGTCCCTCTATTGCCCCATATTATATAATATTTTCGATTCTATTAATGCCCTGTACACAATTAGAAAATCCTCCACTCCCAAATTAGACCACTTAAACATTTGTCTGCTGCTTGTAGTGCATTCTTTCCTTTATTTATCGCTGTTTCATTTTGCACTTTCCAATTTCCCCAATTATCTATAACTACTCCTAGGTACATGAATCTGGAAACGCATTCAATATGTATCCCATTCACATACCATTTCTCTTTCCTACTCTGAATATTCCCCTTTCTACATATCAAAACTTTGGAATTCTTTTCATTTACTTTTAGATCCCAAATTTTACAGAAGTTATTAATTTCATCAATTGCTTTTCTGCAGACCCCTCACCGAAAAAGCGTGGATTGCACAATCGTCAGCAAAGAGTAGGCCTGGAATAAGTATATTTTCTACTACTGGACAATGAGAATTTATATTTACAATATTGTCTAAACTATCTTTCATAAATACAATGTGGTTGTAATTAAACTGACGGTGTTCAACCTGGCACAGCACGGACTTTAATGATCGTAGGAGTGTGAAACCTCGTAGATATGCTAAATAATTAATGCGCTTGCGAATTACGCCAAAAATAATAAGAGCCAAACCTCGCCACCAGGTGTAAATATGGCGCTGTAAGCAGTCCATATATGACACATTCAATGTACAGCCAGATCGGATTCCTGAATCCACTGAAACTATTCGAGCCAACACGAACGCTTCCGAAGTTGGCCGGGACTGCAGCATATCGCGTTTGGCGCTCGTAAACGAGATGCAACAAAAGATCAAACTTGCAACTGCGGTCAGTTTTTACAAACGGTGGAGGTGGAGAAACTTCTTCAATCTTGGCACAGTGACACATGTAAATTAACAACACATGCAATCATGCACCATTTAGGAAACAAGTTAGATAATTCGATGGCTTAGGAAATTAATGTTCATGCTTTGTATTGACTTGTAACTTCCCTTTCCTGAGAAATTACCCTCACTGTCTATGTGAAATGTCAATAATGAAAATATATCTTCGCGAGGAAATGTCAGTATTTGGTTTACATTAGAAATGGGTGCGTTAGGAGTAAAATGGGAGATAAATGGAGATTGTGTTAGATATATAAGTCTGCTAGATATGCAGGGGCAATAGCAGCGCAAGTTACCTTGACAAGTAGCGGACTGGCGAATTAAAACCTTTCATCGTTTTTGCCTTTCTGTTCGGCTGAATAGCATTGTTAGCATAATTTTATTTTTCAGAAAGAAAAGAACTAAAGGTTAATATGTTTAAGGATCGAGATATTTAATCAATGTAATCAATTCATTTATTGAAACGTACTGCAGAGTCCTTATGGGCTAGTTTCTGTCGGATGCTTTTCCAATTCACTGTGGGCTAAAACAGGGAGATACACTATCACCTTTACTTTTTAACTTCGCTCCAGAATATGCCATTAGGATAGTCCAGGATATCAGACAGGGTTTGAAATTGAAAGATTACATCTGCTTCTTGTCTATCCGGATGACGTGAATATGTTAGGAGAAAATCCACAAACGATTAGGGAAAACACGGGAATTTTACTTGAAGCAAGTAAAGCTATAGGTTTGGGAGTAAATCCCGAAAAGACAAAGTATATGGTTATGTCTCGTGACCAGAATATTGCAAGAAATGGAAATGCAGTATAAAAATTGGAAATTTATCCTTCGAAGAGATGGAAAAATGTAAATATCATGGAGCAACAGTAACAAAAAATATAAATGGCACTCCGGAGGAAATTAAACGCAGAATAAATATGGGAAAAGCCTGTTATTATTCGGTTGAGAAGCTTTTGTCATCCAGTCTGCTGGCAAAAAGTCTGAAAGTTAGAATTTATAATTTTTTTCCTCGCTGTTATTTATAGTCGCTTTAACATTTTTGGTCATATATCCCGAGTTAATCTTTTCGGTGAAATACGAAAGCCTGTGTACTATTGTTGAGACTAGTTCTATTGTTGTGAACTAGATGACGACTGTATTTGTATTACTGATTTGTTATGAATATGATTTCGGTGATGAATGAAGCCGGTGATATTCAGGGATGTTGTGCCCCGAATTTCCTGCCATTTGCCTTACGGTTAAGGGAAAACTCTGAAAAACCTCAACCAGGCAATTCAACCCTACTGGGGATGAAACCCGGGCCCTCTGCGTAAGAGACCAGCGTGCTGAGCCCTACACCACAGGGGTGGTCACAACAGTTATATTACCTGTTGTTCTGTATGGTTGTTAAACTTGGACTCTTACTTTGAGAGAGGAACAGAGATTAAGGTGTTTAAGAATAAGGTTCTTATAAAAATATTTGGGGCTAAGAGGGATGAAATTACAGGAGAATAGAGAAAGTTACACAACGCAGAACTCCATGCATTGTATTCTTCACATGACATAATTAGGAACATTAAATCCATACGTTTAAGATGGGCAATGCATATAGCACGTATGAGCGAATCCAGAAACACATATAGAGTGTTAGTTGTGAGGACGGAGGGAAAAAGACCTTTGGGGAGTCCGAGCCGTAGATGGGAGGATAATATTAAAATAGATTTGAGGGAGGTGGGATATGATACTAGGGACTGGATTATTCTTCCTCAGGATAGGGACCGATGGCGGGCTTATGAGAGGGCGGCAATGAACTTCCGGGTTCATTAAAAGCCATAAGTTTGTATTTAGGTACCCAAGTAATCGATTCATTTATAATCTGAATCATGTTATATTTTTAATTAATTGTATAAAGAAGAATTTTAATAAACAGACTCATTAACACACTGAAAACAAACTGAAAAGATAAAATAAAACGAAGTACTATCTTGGCTGAATTACTACATAATAAAAGATTTAAAAACGTCTTAAAATGTTAGTGGTTTATTGTTATAATTAATGGTAATAACAATTGTATGGTATTTAGTAGTAATCATCATAACATTAATAATAACCATACAATAACAAATATACCGGACACAGGGGCCACATTTGCCCTACCCTGGTTTACAAGAATCCGTTTTATCAGCACCGGCAGTGAAACGAATACTCTTGTTTTGTAATAATATATATGTAAAATTCTTTAATAATTTGTCAAACAAAACGAATCATTGTCTTGGCTGACGGTACTTTTGATTATGTTCTCAACCATTTCTATCAAATGTACACCAAACATTCTTGTGTTAATGTTTTCAGCATTCCTGTGGTTACTTCTTTTTTGCCAAATACTAATACCATCAGTTGTCATCAACAATATTTCTATACCTTATACCTGTACTGTTAAAAATTGAGGTGTGTATTTTGACGAAAACTTACGTTGAAACAATCAGATTACAAATATTACAAAAAAAAAAGTATTGTCAGTTTTCCACTTCCTAATCCACATAGAACAACTCATCCCCTTTTCTCGGAAAAAAAAAAATCCTTATCCAGACTCTTATAATGTTCTATTGACTGATATCTCTTCAAATTAGCCATAAAGCTGCAGCGTGTCCATAATATGTACATAGTAATTGAAATGTATAATTTGTTTCGTAAATGACGGTTATTAAATAAAATTGTGGAACATAGAAACTTTGAACATTTATTTTAACAAGTACAGGCGTATACATCTTGATTACGTACACAACTTTAAACAGTAATATCACTTCGGATCCGAAGTAGAGGCGTGCTGTGTGACTTGTGAGTGTTTCCTTCGCACATCGAGATCAGTATTCGTGAATTACGACTTCGGCTGCTCTCGGTTATATTCGGTGGATTTGGGAAGCTGGCCTGGCTGTACATTGAACGGCTCGTGTCAAAATGTGCAATTGTATGTAACTCTGACGTCAGTATGTTCTTCCGGTTGCATTGCATTGTGTCAGTTTCCTGTTGCTTGGTGACGCGTGTAGATTCCATTAGTGAAGAGAATGTTCGTTGAAAATTTAGAAGGTTGAACTTTTCCTTGTGAAACGCAATGGCTCTTGAGAAGAGAGCCCGTGCACTGCTAGTGAAGTTGTTTTACCAGAATGGCAGCAATAGCAACGTTGCATTGCTGGACTATCGCCGACAGAAACAGTTGAGAAGAGGTCCCATGTAAATTAATGGACTGAAGAACATGGTGAAAAAATTCGAGGAAACAAGTGAACTAGGTGTCGCACCAGGGAGAGGACGACCTAACCTAGAAACTAGCATACGAAAACATGTCGCTCTGATTTCACCAGATATGCTGCAAGCAACTGTCGACCATGCCGTGTTAAGAGTGCAACATGTTGCTGAGGTGGGAAGCCATGTTGAACAGTGTTTGTAACCATAGTTCCTAGTAAAAGTGCCGTTATCATGTGTTTGACTTTTCCTGCCTTTTTCCTGCAACCATACCACGTTCTGACTGGTTATAGCGCCATATCTTCACGCGGTGGCAAGATGTGGAACTAATTATTTTTTGGAGAAATTCGCGAGCGCATTACTTAATTAGCACATGTACGAGGTTTCACACTCCTACTATCATTACAGTCCGTGCTGTGCCACGCTGAACACCGCCATTGTGGTTGTAATTAAACTGACGGGGTTTCAATTGCTGCACAGTATGAATTTTGTAGGGATAACAGTGTAAAATGCACAGCAAAATCTTGCGAACTGTTGACCACGGGAGCGACAACTAACGTGACACAGCTCGAGCACTGATTGCAGAATTTGAGTCATCTGTTGCACGGTCAGCTACAGCTACAGAAACTTCGTCAACGACTTCCATGGGAATGTCCCGCCATCCTCTCCCTACTTCGCCATCTATTTCATCTGTTTCCTGGAATTTTTTCATTATTTTCTTCAGCCCATTAATTGACATGGGACCTCTTCTCAACTGTTTCTGTCGGCGATATTCTCGCAAAGCAGCATTACTATTGCTGCCATTCTGGTGAAACAACTTCACTAGCAGTGCACGGTCTCCCTTCTCAATAGCCATTGAGTTTCACAAAAGTTCAACCTTCTAAGGGTGCTATTCACAGACATTTCGCTAGCCCGCGCTACGAGCATGCTAAACTAGCCCCGGCTATCGACTGGTTACTTGTACGGGATTCATATCATATCATATCGCTAACACTGGTTTATTAATACGAAAAACGTAATCGGAAGCCCGCGCTAAGAATGTCTACGAATATGGCCCTAAATTTTCAACAAACATTCACTTGAATAACGGAATCAACACGCGTCACCAAGCAACAGGGAACTGACACAATGCAATGCAACGGGAGAACATACTGACGTCAGTGTTACAGATAATTGCACGTTTTGACTACTTATAGCGCCATATTTACACCTGGTGGCGAGACTTGGAACTAATTATTCTTTGGCATAATTCGCGAGCGCATGGGTTATTTTAGCATTTCTACGAGGAATTCACTCCTACGATCATTATAGTCCGTTCTGTGCCATGCTGAACCAACCTGTATATTGAATAAAAAGGGACTCAGATTACAACCTTGTCTCATTCCTCGCGTTTGGTTAACCATTTTACACAAATTTACATTTTAGACAAATTTACATTTTCCAATTTAATTCTAAATCCTACTTCTTTATAAAGTGTTTTTATATTCTCTAGAAATGAAGAGATAATCCCATTGTTTTTCCATTTTATACCGTAACTTCTCTCTATTCACTAAATCGAATGTTTTTTCCAAGTCAATAAAACACCAATACATAAAACCTCTTTTAGAATCTAGATATTTATCTATAATCGTCTTAATGATCAAAATATTATCATGTGTTCTCCTCCTCTCTAAATCCACTCTGAAATTCCGAAATAATGTTGCAATTTTCCAACCACTGTCTTAATCTTCTTTCTGATAGTCCTGCATAAATATATTTTTCCTAGACTCGGCAGGAGTGAAATCTCCCTATAATTATTCGGTTCTTTCTTAGTACCCTTCTCTTTATAGATTGGTAGTAATATCGCCGAAGCCCATGAATCAGGGATCCTGAACCTTTTCTTTATTTTATTAATCATATTTAAAATAATTACTAGTCATTCAACATTCTTACTCATTTCTTTCCAGCATTTCACTTGAATGCCATTCATATCTGCTGATTTTTTACTTTTCAGTCTACTCATTGTAATTTTAAGGTCTTCAAGTTCAATATCTTTATCTCATAACTCATTATATCTCAAATTTTGAACCGAACTTTGTAATTCTATAGATTCAATTACGTTAAATTTCATCAATTTATTAAAGTGTTCCACTCATATTTCTTCTACAATTCCATTACTCTTGTCCTCCCATTTCATTACCCTATTTACTCGTATTTCTTTCCATACTGCCGCCATATTATAATTTCTAATTAGGTCATTAAACTTATTATTAAGTTCATTTTTATCGAAATTTTTCTTTTTCTCAAGAATTAAATCCTTATACTCTTCTTTTTAGGTCCAGAAATGCTTTTTTATCATCTATACTGTTACTTTTTCTCCATAATCTATAAGCTCTCCTATATTTATTCTTACTTTCTTTGCATTCCGCATCATACCATCTTACCTTATCATCTAATTTTTTCCCCTTCTGCTTATGCGTCATGTTTCTACTTGCTCTTCCCACACTGTGACAAAGTATGTTCTATGCTAAGTCCAAGTTGTTTGGTAATGTTTCCTTTATTCATAGCTGTAGTAAAGAGCTCGTTTTATCCTCTAATAAACTTGCAGAATTTTCCTTTTCTTTTTCTTTCAATACAATTTTCATAGTCCCCCTCTTTTCTTTATTACTCTCTTCAACTCCTTTTCCCGATTCCCTTTCATGTTCGTTCATCGTCTCCATTATAATTTATACTTTTACTGACATGTGGCTACTTATGAACCGGTCTTCAATTCTAAAATTATTAATCATAAATCTCAAAACATCTGTTATTAATATATAATCGATCACACATTGCCCATTTGTGCCAACGAAAGTGAAATTATCTTAATAGTCCTCTCCATATTTACCATTTAATAAATTGAAATTTTCCTCCTCGCAAAATTTTAATAATTGTCTACCTTCCTCGTTAATCACTTTATCTTTACTATTTCAAACATTCACGTTTTCCTCATCCCATAGCGTTAAGCTTTGCACATCTTCCTCTGCCGTTCTTCCATTAAAGTCCCCCATTAATATTTTTTTCATTTTGTACTCCTCTCCCACTTCCCTTACTTCCCCTTTTAACTTGTACCAAAAATTCTTGTTGGCATATTTTGAGTTCTTAGGTTGCACATATGTGCATCTTACTACAAATTTTACTTTCTTCTTTCACCCTAACACTCCGATCCACAACATTTCATCTAATTTAGACTTAGTTTCTACAATCCTACTACTCAGTTCTTTTCTAATTGTAAATGCAATTCCCCCGGATTTCTTCCCATTTCCCATTGTTTCCATTGTTTTACTATAGCATATACAATCTTTTATTACTAACTTATCATTATTATTCAACCATGTTTCCGGTACCCCTAGAATAAAATAATCACCTAATTATAGTTCAAGATCCCTTCTATATTTATAAAGTCACATTTAAGTATTTCATTGCCCAGTTTAGTATTCTATTTTCTCATACCTCTGTTTACGTTTCCATTTCCAGTCAAACACAAGTTTCGCAGATTGTAACTCTTCTGCTCTCTTTCTGATGCTAACGTCAACAAACTGCCATTCTGAGATGAAACAGTAATTTCGGTAGACCTGTTCCGGGACCCTTCGCCGCCCTCAGATGATCGACTACTCCTGATCTCCTTTCTTGTCCTCGTTCGGTCGTCGCTAGCTCCAGTCATCTATTTCTTACTTGCTGACTCGAGAGCGCTGCGTTTCCATACGTTGAATTGTTGTTTTGGGTATTTTATCCATAGACTTACTAAATAACCGCTAGACCGCTCACTGGCGCTAGTGTTATGCTCTCAACCAACGAGTTATATACCACAGTTTAGTACAGCGGTTCCCAAACTTTTTCAGCGACGGAGCCCTTTTTGAAGCAAAAGTTTCTCGTGGAGCCCCAAGAAATGTTTGCTTTTTAGTTTTATCTGTCTACGTTGTATGAAGCATATTTCACACGATACATAAACGGATGTATGAATTATATATATAAAGGAAACAGTAGTAAAAAAGTACTGGATATAATTTATTTAAATCTACAAAATTATATTAACAAGTAGTTAAGATATTTAAAAAATGTTACAATATTAGACTACACGTACACCCGAAGTTAATGTGAAGAATGTGCCTGTTTCTTGCGACAGAGTTTGTCAATGTCCGGTGTCATAGAAGTCAGTTGACGACTTAGGCCTATATCGTCTTCTGTGTCCAAACAAGTTCGATATTTTGTTTTTGTAGCCGTGTACCTCGAAAAGGTCGTTTCACTGAGGTACACAGTACCAAAAGGCAATGAGAGAAATTTAGCTTTTGAACTTAATATCAAAAGATCCTCCCCTAACTTAGCCTAAAATTTGGGAAATGGTTTGCTTTTAAATTATGCCTGACAGTGGCTGTTCGAAATCATGTCTATAAGGACCTCATATCTGAAGCAGTGAGGGCTGCTGGTTTTGACATCACTGGAAATGGATCTACAATCCACTCATATTTCTTTAGAATCGATTCCTGAGTGTCCCTTGGAAAGTATGAATTCATATTTTGAAGCAAATTGTCAAGGTATTCTTTCATTATTGCTATGAATTAGACATTCATTGTTATGTTTTTTTTTTCTTCTTCTATCAAGTTTGAAGTCAATTAGAAACATAAGATCCTTATTGTCGACACTTTCTATGTTGAACGCTACCTTTTTCTTCAGTGCGACAATTTCGTTATCAGCATCGAATATAGTCTTCCGTTTACCTTGTATGTGTGTGCTGAATTCATTTCTTAAAAAGTCTACCAAGTAACATAATTTGTACAACCATTCCGGATCATTCAAATAATCTGCTAGCAAACTGTTCTGGTAATTCAAAAGTGAATAAACTTCCGTTCGAAGTTCATGTAATCGGGACAACGCTTTACCGCGCGACAACCATCGCACTTCTGTATGTAATATTACTATAGTCGCGAGGCTGTTATTCCCGGCGTGAATCCTCCTCTTTGCTTACGTCTTAGGAAGTGAAGGCTCTATAAAGTCTAAGTAGGTAATATCGTTCGCCATTTTTGTTCTTTCGTTGCCGAGCTACCAGACGAGGAATCTATTTGCCACACAGTTAAACATTATCATGTCGTAGTTCCTATGATAATAAATCAAACGCACTGTAATTCAGCAAATAATTGAGCGGAAAATGACGTCCTCGTGTGCTTTCTGCGAACGCCAACGAAAGAGCCAAAATGGCGGGCGATTATATTAAGCCTTAGGAAATGTATGGCATCATCATCAGCGAATCACAAGACGCACACGTTTAAATGTAGCCGACCTGCAACGTGATTAGCTGCCGGAAATAAGAGAGACGGGACTATAACAATGACTTGTGTATGCTACCCAAATCTTCGCACAGGATTTTAAGTAGTCTACACTGCGAAGGTCGTGCCTTAACAAAGTTGATAATTTTGACGGCGTTGTCTAGTACCTGCTTTAATAAGCTGGCATTTTTTCGTTGCGAGGGAGTGTTGGTGTAGTACACAGTGACTACTTGTTCAGTTCTTAATCCTTGTAACAGCGCCAGCAAGGCCATGGTAGATCCTTACCATGGCCTTTGCGCCATCTGTGCACACATCAATGCAATTGTCCCACGGTATCGAGTTCTCAATGAAGAAGAAAAAATTTCAGTACCGCTTGTAGAGGATGACAATGGCTGCAGAACAAAATATTTCATGAAAAAACCTGAAAATTCATACCGCACAAACATCATTAACATAGCTAATCCGGCAAAGGCCGTGGATTTGTCAAGTTATAACGAAAATTTCGTTTAACTGATACAGAAAATCATGATTTTTTTACGTCTTTTCATATGTTCTGGATTCCATAATGCATAGTGTTATTTGATAAGGGTACTAGAGTCGGGCAAACAGCCTCTTACTCCCGCTCGTCTCGTAGGCGAGACTGGCTGGCCGATAACGCCAGTTCCGAGAATCGTATTCTCGAGATTGGCACTCTCGGGAACGAGGAATACCGGGTCCCGGCCTGTTATCGCACGACCGACTTATCGTTACGAAATGCGTACACTGACTGCCGGCTTAATTGCCGCTCATCACTGAAATTCGTGACTCTTTCTGAAAAATATTAATGTTCATGAAGTAATTTAAGAAGGCACAGCAGTGTGGTATGCAATAATACAGCACATTATGATTGTCGACATTCTTACAGAAGGCACACTATTTTAATGAACTACTTATTGCCTTTCTGGAGAAGCAAAATAATGCAGCACTTTCAGTCGTTACCTAATCCTAAGCTAGTCTAAAACAATAACAAGTTATGGTTGGAGCTATGATATACTTTCTCGCTATCAGCATTTCGTTGACATTGCATATTTAATCATTCGATAGCGTTTTGTGTACGCTATAGTAATGGATAACACACGACTGTATTATTATATTGCGCGTTCACATCTGGATGTTTCGTTGTTATGCAACGGCATCTTCATCAGCATGGGTAATTATTGTGCTGTGTAAGGACGAAATAAAATAATTAATACTTATTTATATTATTATAAAGGACCAAAGACTCTGACAAAAGATATTTTTGTTTCCCAACTGATAAAATGCTGCATGTGAAATGGAAACACTTTTGCAAGAGGAAGGACAGAATTACGAAACAGAGTAGATCCTTTCACAAATTGATCATAATTACTTACAAATGCATTTTAAGGAACCCGGAGGTTCATTGCCGCTCTCACATAAGCCCGCCATCGGTCTCTATCCTGAGCAAGATTAATTCAGTCTCTACCATCATATCCATTTTTATATTATCTTCCCATCTACGTCTCTGCCTCTCCAAACGTCCTTTCCCTCCGGCCATCCAACTAACACTCTATATCCATTTCTTGATTCGCCCATACATGCTAGATGTTCTGCCCATTTCAAACCTCTGAATTTAATATTCCTAATTATGTCAGGTGATAGTACAATGCGTGCAGTTCTGCGTTGTGCAACTTCCTCCATTCTCCATCCCTCTTAGCCCCAAATATCTTCCTAAGATTCTTATTCTCGAACACCCTTAACCTCTGTTCCTCAAAGTGAGAGTCCAAATTTCACAACCATACAGAACAACCGGTAATGTAACTGTTTTATAAATTCTAACTTTCAAGTTTTTTGAGAGCAGGCTGGGTGACAAAAGCTTCTCAACCGAATAATAACAGGCATTTCCCCTCATATTTATTCTGCGTTTCCTCCTGAGTGTCATTTATATTTGCTTTATCATAACAACAGAGAATAAAAGAGGGTTATTATTATTATTATTATTATTATTATTATTATTATTATTATTATTAAATTAGTTACTTTACGACGCTTTATCAACTGCTATAGCTATCTAGCGTCTGAATGAGATGATAATGCCAGCGAAATGAGTCCAGGGTCCAGCGCCGAAAGTTACCCAGCATTTGCTCTCAATGGGTTGAGGCGAGAAACCTCAGCCAGGTAAAGGCTGGTTCACAATAAACCGGGAACGGAAACGACAACGAGAAATAATCTATACTAATAATAAATCTGTAAGCGAAATTTTTCTGGTAATTTTCGCTTTTCCAAAAATAATTGGTGTTAACATATATAATTAATTAATCATCCTGAAACCGAAAATCGCTTTTTTGAAATTTTTGTTTGTATGTCTGTCTGTCTGTCTGGATGTTTGTTACCTTTTCACGCGATAATGGCTGAACGGATTCCGATGAAAATTGGAACATAAATTAAGTTCGTTGTAACTTAGATTTTAGGCTATATTCAAAATACTTTATTTAAAAGGGCGGTTGTAAGGGGGCCTGAATTAAATAAACCGAAATATCCCGCTTATTATAGATTTTTGTCAAAAATGTTACATAACAGAAGGTTCTTCAAAAATGATTGTCGATAAGTTTTATTCCAGGCAAAATTTTGATAGGTCTGATATTTAAGGATATAAAAGAGTTTTAAAATAGCAATACAATACATTTTCACCGCCGCCTCAGATTATAGCGTCGTTGTTCCGTAACTGCTATGTGCAAACTATTAAATTTTTTAGTAGGAAGAAAAACAAATTTATTCGTTCTATGGCAGTAGTGCATAGGAGATCGTGAATTCTTACATTTTTACACAATCAACTCTATTAATTTGGAGTGATTTATTAAAGGATGCATTCGAGACTAATTTAGAAAAATGTTAAACGAGTTTTATTTGCACCAAATGAATGGTCTCTGGACCAAAATGATAGCATTTTAATTATTTAAATACAATTTAAATTAAGTAACATATTAAACGATTTATTCTTCTATCAAACACGAATGTTCCCTGGACCCAATGTTCTATTTTAATTATGTAATTACTTTATATTTATTTCTAATAAGTGCAGCGGAGCGCACGGGTACAACTAGTGTTAAAATAAATGTATTTAAATGTGAACATTCACAATTAACGAGAAGATTGCCGGAGCCCGGAAACGGGAACGTGAAAGTTAATTGTGAATGCTCACTTTTAAATGTATTTATTTTAACAATATTTCCGTTATCGTCGTTTCCGTTCTCGGTTTATTGTGAACCAGTCTTAACTTGTCCCAACCAAGATTCGAACCGGAAGCCGATCGTTTCACAGTCAGGTGTGCCAACCGTTACTCTACAGCGATTATTATTATTATTATTATTATTATTATTATTATTATTATTATTATTATTAGTATTACTGTTATCATCATCATTATCGTAATCATTAGGATGATTAAGATTATGATTATCAGGATTATTATGATGGTTATTATTTATTACTGTCTTGTAAGTTATCATTAGGTACAAGTATTAGAAATCTGATTAATTCTTAATTTGTTATTCTCGTTCCTATAACATAGGATAATTATTGTAAATCATATAGGCCTATATAATTTTATATTGTAACATGGCTAGAATACAATAATGATTGTTCTGTAACAATAATTTATAACGTGCACACCAATAGAAAGTGTAGTTTTCTATAGTATAGGCTGGTTCACAATAAACCGGGAACGGAAACGAGAACGGAAATAATGTTAAAATAAATGTACAGTATTTAAATGTGAGCATTCAGAATAGTTAATTGTGAATGCTTACCTTTAAATACATTTATTTTAAAAATATTTCCATTCTAGTTCTCGTTGCCGTTTCCGTTCTCGGTTTATTGTGAACCAGCTTTTAATATTTTCATGTTTCATATCATTGTTTTACAAACAATTTTTTTATTTAGTTGCTATAAAAGATAGCCTAATTACTATAAAGTGTAAACCATCTTGGACTATATAGCCTCATTTTCAACTACCTTTATTAAAATACCAATTAATACTATCCATACACTAACGAGTTTTCATGCGTTGAAGGGTTCCGTACAAATTTTACGGAACAAACGTTTGAGTCATGAGTCCTGCGCTAACAGGTTAACTCGCCGTTATTCGAGAACCAGTAAAAATTTTGAGTGGCCATCACTTTTAAAAGTAATTTCCATCCTTTCTCAACATTTCTCTCGCTTTGACCCCCCCATCTAACGTGAAAAACAAAAAAGTTTTCAGCCTACAAAGGTGAAGTTGAAAATGTCTATTCTGAACACATCAATCTCCATCGAAGTTAATATTTTTTTTCTCACTTTCCAAAAAATATTTTCAGTTCGATTTTTTTCCTATGTTTTCCTTAGACATTGAGCTATCAATCCAAAAAATTACAGCGCGATTGATCAAGTATTATAGGAGCTACGACATGATATATATTTAAAGAACCGGGAAATGTATAAGCCAATGCTTCCTATAGGAGCGCGGCCCGAGCGATATCGCTTGCTTATCAGTACTACAGTCCCGTCTAGACCTCCGAGACTGTCGGGAGTGATCTAGTATCGGTAATCTCGGGACCAAGAGAATCTCGTGTTCTCTGTCAATGAGTCATTTGGCTACATTCGGTACGCGCGCACTAAGCGAGACTGTGGAGATTACACAACCGAGAACGGGCGATAATATGAGGCAGTCTGCCCGACTCTAAAGGGTACACTGGAAATTAAGTTTGCACTTTTCTCGTTCACCATGCACTTCACTACCTTCACTAATAGTGGTTTCATAAGAGTTTCAGCAAGGGTGAGGTTTACTAGCAAGAGCCTGGTCATGACTAACCAAGTACGAAGTTTTCAGTGCTTTCTCGTTTGTTTTTACACGAGGTAAAATTTCGTCTGAACTGCATGGAGTTCGTCACTTTTTCTTTCGAAGTAGTCTGCAGGTTTACTTGTGAATTTTTTAATTGAGAAATGCCGTCTAAGTTTGGCAGGGAACATAGAACTATTGGGAAAATCTCTGTTACATATCACACACTGTGGACGTTCATCAGCAAACTCACTGAATCCAATGTCCAAATATAAATCACAATATTTTCGTTTGTTACTTTCAATACCTCTACACTAGGCATCGTAGACTCAGAGACAGGATCATGTTCAACATATTCGCACTATCTTCTTTGAAAGTAAGGTTATAGCTGTTGTTATCTCCCTTTGACTGAGCACTGCTTGATGGCTAATGATTCTTTGGTCTTAAGGTTCATTCACAATGAAAATTAAACATAACGTAAGCGTTAACTTAACTTTAGAGTAAAATCAAGAAGTCATACCATCATTCACGATGGGAACACAAACATAACAGCAAACATACTTGGTAACCATGGAAACATAACGACGACGCCATTTCCTCATATTCTGTCGTATACGTCAGCGCTCTACGATTGTGTTCTGTTTGCAAATCACGTAAGCATAAGCATGAAAGTTTGTAGTTTGCAAACTTTCATGTTAACGTCTTACTGTAATATTTATGTCAATGCTTATGCGAATCATTGTGAATGATCCCATTTGGTAGACTGGGCGCAAACTTCTGTGTTTATTTTACGGTTGTTTAATTTTCATTGTGAATGGGCCTTTAGGGAGCCCGTCTTAAGCCACAGTTCCGGTTCAACGATAGTTTAGCTATCACATCTGCTATCAAATTAACATGCAGGTATACAGTATTTATATGTTTTGAGGTAACGTAACAGTCAATAGATTGTAGATTCCACGTACCACGAATAACAAACACTGCCTGCCCAGTATATAAAAAATAAAATAAATTTCGAGAATCATTAAGTACTTGGCAAGCAAGAAAGATCGAGATAGTTCCAGTGACAAGTAGATCTAATATTAATGCTTCCATGTAGCAAGAAGAACGCAAACTACTTTCTCAGAAAGTATTTTTCGCTTGATGGAAGTAGTTTCCGTTTCCCCCGCTAGAGACTAGATGGAATTAGCAATTTTTGTCATCTTCATAATTTCCGTGGACGGAGCCCCTGAGAATTATTCGCGGAGCACACTTTGGGAACCGCTGGTTTAGTATATACAGTTGCGAAGCAATATGCAAACATAGACAGTTTATGCATCCATAGATGGTTGCTAGTCACCAGGATCGCTACTATCGCCTCATCACAGACTCTTTCCCTAGCAGACGATAAAATGTATTGTACTTTTGATATCGTGTTCTTTTGAAAAATTAACACCTTCTTTCCACTAGTGAAATACGAAATACATAAGATTTATATATTATTTTCATAAAGTATATATTATATTTTATAAACTCATCTTCCTGGATCTTTCGGAAGGATAACTATGACCTCTTTTTCTTAGAATTTATAGTGCAACAAACGTCTCCTTGTCCCATATTATTACTCAAATTATTGTATTTTAGCCATTTACAGTTATTACAACCTATAACGAACATTTCACAGTTTACACAACTTTTCACAACAATGCGAAATACGGCACAGTCAATGCCTTTTCGATCTAGACCAGGCCGTAATATATGTTCGGGTTTTCTATTTCAGTGTATGGAGCTCAGTGAATTATTATATTGTAACTTTATTGCGTATCATAGCCAAGTTTTATTTCAGGTAATGTGTCCGTAAGTTCCCTTTACTTCTTGTTGCATAATATGTTGCAGAAATAATTACAAAACTGTGTTATTTTAATGTGAAGATAATTTTACATTTAACATAATCTTTTCGCATCAACATTTTAAGTTTAAAATGGAAGCTATTTTGAGTTTTAATAAAAAAGAATTATATTGTGATTTTAATATAGCACATCTACCTTCCTTGATAAAGACAGAAAATTATCATACCACTCTTATGAAATTAGTGTACCTACGTACGATTGTTACTTCGTCTCTTAGGTAGTAGATAAATACAATAATTCAATACTCAATTGTAGTACTAAAATAGAGACAAATTGAATGTGCGGAGTATCATGCATGACATTATGCTTAATTATAATGTATAATTGCGAATTTAGCAATTTAAGATATAGTAAACATAACCTATAATATTTCCATATGAATGGCAGGGCACTGGGGACCACTAAAATTAGACAGAAAGGAACAACTGGGACAGTAAACATAACCTATAATTTCAAAATATCTAAATATTCGTGCGGTGCAACTGAAAATGATTGAATCGTGCATAAATGAATGTATAATAATTTCGCAATATTTAATCGAAATAAAGGCAGGTAGGTCTATTACACATACGAACAACGTAATTTTCACACAAAAAATAATATTACACATTAACTAGCAAGGAATTATGTCTGAAGTGTCTCCTAATCTTTGTTTTAAATTTTATTAATGCAATTACACTACATTTTAGAGAAATATATGTTGCTTTTTATGCATTCCAATCAATTTATATGGTTGAAACGCCGCCCATCGTGATCGGGTTAAGCGAGTCACATGGTCTGCCTTACGGCCTGTATTAGATCACGATGGCAGTGACACAGTCTATTGTTCCTAGTACACACAGCGCTCCAAGCGGCTAGCATCTATCGTGAGAAATGCAAAAAATCACCCCAAGCTTCGCGACTGTATATACTAGACTGTGTATATACTGTAGAGTGGCAGTATACATTTGATAAGCGCTCCCTGCGGAGGCTGGCGGTGCAATGGATCGTACCAAACAAAACCACAAGAGTCTAGGGAGCGTAAGCAATTCTGCTCCTCGCAATGCCGAATGAGGGCGGAAAGAGGCGAATGCTATACATACTATGCTGAATGACAACGACAGCCGTAGGAGAGGAAGCAGGCAATAGTGCTCCTCGGAATCCCGTGCTGTGTGGAGATTTTGTATTTTAAATTAAATTAAACTTATCTTTAAATACCTGGATTTCAGCATCTGCGTACATATGACATGATTCACCATCATTGTGTTTGTCCGAAGATGAGAAGGGAAATTCTGCACGTGCTCACCGATGTAATAATATAGTTTTTATGTTAAAATATATCTTGAGGTAGGCGTAACTGAATTTTCGGTCACTGTCTGTATTATAATTAAATACAAATAAATCTAATTACAATTAAAATGGCAATGTTAAAAGAGCTCTGTTCCCTATATGTATGTAGAGAAAACATAAACATATCTCTGGACCACGGAAAATCTCCCCTGTCACCATCGACTTAATTAAATTCCTGGACTTAGTTTGCAGAGTAACATACCTGATTTCTGCGCGATGACTGATTATTTCAACTTCCTGCGCTTCATGAGTCACTGTTTGTAAAGTTCACTGAGTATAAAATGTGTACATCTAAATTAAATTTCACTAAATGTGAGTCACTGTATCGCACTGTTTAAGAATAGAAATATAATATTAACATGACACTGATTACATTGTTTTTATCACAGTACAGTTATTATTTACACAAACCAACAACAGTAAATGAAAAAGAAATTTCGCTTATCTATAGTAGGCCTATCACTTTTCTTGCAATAAAGTTAAGGTAATATTCTGAGCTTCTACAGGGTTGAGTTTGGCCATAGCATTAATTTTTCTTTCCTTTTGTTTTTTTTTTTTTTACAGAAAACAGTCTTCTCTGAGGAACTATATATCTTTTCTTTGCATGGTTTATACTGGAATTGCAGATTCCCATAGATTCACATTCAATTTTGGAACGTACCGCAGCAAGTGTTGCCTGCAAGGATGCTTTGTGTCGTTTCAAAACTTCAAGTTCACTTTCTGTCATTACTGAATCTATAAGGTTAATTAATTCAGCTTTCACTTTCTCTTTCTGATTTGTGAATGGCAAGGAAGAATGGGAATCTCCTTTCTTCATAATTTCAGATACAATTTCTTCTTGCTCAATATCATTTTCAGCATTCAAATTAATAAATAAATCATCATATTCTTCATTGGAGTGAACAGTATTAGGCCTACTTTCTTCAGCACTTTGGCTGGCTCTCAGTAAACAAACACTGTGGATGTGCTTACACATGTTCCATTTAATGGATGAATCCATACAGGTGCATGTGTACTGGTGAATGCAGGTGTTACATTCACTACAAAACAACTTGCAGTTGCAGCTAAGGGCTGATTCTTGTACAAAATACAAATCCTTCACATCGGAAGATGAAGGTATCGTCCATCCGTTTTCTTCTCTAATAATCAGGTCTTTGTCAAGTTCAGTTCCCGATTTGTGTCTGTTTCTTAGGTCTTTCAGCTTGCTCGTGATTTTACCTTTTGTGAGAATAACTAGTCTATCGAAAAGTTTGTCTCTTACAAAAGTCATCAGAGCATAAATTGCCTTATCTAACCGTTTTACATTTTTCCCATGTAAATAAACATATTTTAGCGTCCTATCTATATGCATATTAGTATTGATCTCGCTATGAAGTCTATAGCAATATGCCCAGCTTTTTACGTTCTTCAGGTAATTTTCTCGAAAGTATGTACCAAATTGAGTTGTATCAGGATCTTCAAGTAGTTTTTTTAGTACACTTGGTACCATCATGTCAAAAGTAGTGACATCACGTTCTTGCATTAACGTCCTCATAATTTTGTACACATCTACCTGTTTTTCTTTTCCTGAAATTTTAGAAATGTTTTTTTCCGCCAGGCCCTGTCTACATGCCATGAACAAAACAACCTCATAGTTGGTGGATCCATAATTATATTCCATGCATTGAAAAAAGATTCGGCCATGTCAGACATGAAAACTTTGGGGCATATTTTCCCCACCTCTTGTCTAATGCAGTCATTCTTTTGGGATATCCCTTTGATTTTTTCTTAAGGTCCCAACATATGACAAACTCCTATTTTTCAGCTCCATAGAGAGCTCAATAGATGAAAACCAGCTATCAGCTGTTATGTTCCTGTGTGTGTGGTTTATGGGCCCAGTGAGATGTAAAACAGACTGAGTTGGTTTTCTGAAATTCTTTTCCGCTTCAGACAGTGTTTTTCCATCACTGTCGTTGCCTGAGTAGATATAGCCATTTAGCAAGAAGTGCGTCTTTGCATCATTGAGAGCCATTACTTTTATGCCATACTTTCGAGGTTTTTGGGAATGTAAACTCTGAATTTATATCTGCCTTTAAATCCCACAAGCATTTCATCCACACATGTATATTCTCCGATGGAATAGAATCGTTGACAATTATTGATGAATTTCTCAAACACCCAAGAGATGGCAGCAGTGGGATCTGTTTTCTTTCTCTCTTCCCTATCAACAAGCATTGTCAAATCGGAGGAACAATAGAATAACGTAGACAAGCTTCAAAGACAATGTGCAACGGAAAGTATCCCGTCCTGTACCGTCTGTGGCAAACAATGCTTCACGGTCCTCAATATTAGATTTGAAGATTGATGTAAACACTATCGTCAAGTGGAATGAATGTACTGCCTAATAATAGATATATACGTATCAGCCCTGATTACGCATTTGTGATGAGGGATATCAGCCACAACCTCAATCAGAGGTAATCTTATAATTATAAATGTAAAAAAGTTTAATTGATACGTCCTTGTTTATTTTCTGAATTCAAATTACGTCAAATAAATTCTATTCCGTCGAGAGCAGGTAGTCGTCGAGAACAGGTTGTCTTAGAGAGCAGGTAGAATGAGTTGTGAACTAGCAGTGTACCGGGCGAGGATCGGTAGCTGGGCGGCGCGGACGGTGAAGTGGATCCCGGCAGCTTCGGGCCAGGGGAGTGCGGAACCGACACTGAGCAGTCCTGTGATCCTTATACTAGCCATGCTGTTGGTGATTGGAGGAGTGGAACTGAACCCAGGACCTGTGGAATCTGTGAAGTGCGGGGTATGCAGAAACAATTTGAAGACTGGCCTTCTGTGCATCACCTGTTCGACGTGGTTTCACTTCAACTGCCAAAAACTCAAGAGGGACCAGCGTATTGAGGAGAACTGGCGGTGTAAGGAATGTATGAGGGACATAGCTGTTGAGACCACGGACACAGAAATTGAGTCGCTGAAGAAAGAGGTGGCGGAACTGAAAGAAAAGCTGCAACAGACGGAAGAACGACTGAGAGAGATGGAAGCAGAGAACAGGCGACTACGCGAGGAATGACACGGGGAGGCGTGCGAGGAGAAGCAGATATTGGTGATCGGAGACTCCATGATGCGACATGTGGGACAGGAAAATAAGGACCTCGACGTGCTGTGCTACCCGGGGATACGAGTCGACGAAGTGAAACTCAAATTGGAGTAACAGGAGAAAAGGGACATAAAAACTGTAATATTACATGTGGGGACCAATGACCTGAGGCGACGATTTGAGTACGTTATGGGAGATATGTATGACTTGGCAGTAAGGACGAAGGAGCTGTACCCCAGGCAAAGATACTTATCAGCGGTATAGTGCGGCGACGAGATTTTCATTGGACTCGAATTGGGAGACTCAATGAGGCATTCGACTGGGTGGCAGATAGAACGTGAGCAACATTCGTGGATCGGTGACGGGGACCTGGGACGTGACGGAGTCCATCTGAATCGAAGAGGAGCGACGGGACTAGGATCGCTGTTCTCGTGGGCGATGGCAACGGAGAGGAGCAACGACCGGGAATGACGGCGGCAAATAGTATGTACGAGTACTATTACAACGGCGGAGGAAGCGGCGACGGCGCCGGCAACGGGAGAGACGGAGGCGGTAGCGGCGGCCACAGTGGAAACAGCAGGGATCAGAAATATTATGTGATGTAATGGTAAGTCTTTAGTAGTGCTACAGGTCAATTGTAGAATTATTTATTATAAATCAGTTGAATTCTGGAACCTAGTAGATTTGCATAATTCTGACGTCATAATAGGAACGGAATCATGGATTTCCAGCGAAGTAACAGACTCAGAAGTATTTAGAAACGATTATGTAACATACAGACGCGACCGTGTAGGAACAGGGGGAGGAGTTTTTATATATGTGAACGAGTGCCTGCAGAGCGCTGAAAATTTAAAAAACTCGGATTTCGAAATGTTGGGTGTAGACATAGCGGCTGATTATTCACGAAACATATTACACATCATCGGTTTATACAGGGCTCCGAAAGAAGCCTTGAACGTACTATGTAAAATAAGAGATATGTTGGAAAACAGACAAATCCGCGGACAATATGTTATCATTGCCGGAGACCTGAACTTGCCCCAGGTAAACTGGCAGGGTACAATAGAGGGAGGGATGGGTCAGGCCCAGTCATTAGTAAACTCACTCATCTGGAAACATAACTTAATGCAAGTAACAGATAGGGCGACAAGGGGAGATTCCTTACTAGACATATTTATTTTAAGACCCTCAGAAATAGTGTCAGGTATTGAAGTGATTCCAGGTATTAGTGACCACGACGCGGTAATTCTTGAAATATTATGGAATGCTAAGTACAAGCAAAGAGGAAAAAAGAACAAAAATATCTTGCAATATAACAAATCGGACAAAGAAGGCTTCCAAAATTATCTTAGAGAAAAGTACTCATCATGGGTAGTAAAGGGCAGTAGTGTAGAAGAATGCTAGGCGGAGTTCAAGCAGATTATATTAATAGCAATACAGAAATTTATCCCGGTTAAACGCTTATCAAACAATCCCGATCCGGAATATTATAATAAATATATACGGAAACTGAAAAGAAAACTAAGGAAATCCTACAGACAGCGCAAGGAAGGCTTTGCAAAACAAACAAAATTCACACAACTATCGAAAGAACTGCTTAATGTGGAGAAGATAGCGCAGGAAAATTACCTAAATAAACTTTTCAATGGTGAACAAAACGTGTGGGGGGAAATTTATAAATATGTGAAGAGACGACGCAAGGAAAACTATTCGAGCCTCCCCCTAAAAAATGACCGCAATCAATTTATCGTACAGGACAGCGAAAAAGTAGAAAAATTAAATTCCTATTATGCCACTGTTTTTGAGGTTGAGGACAATAATACCACACTTAGCTTCTGTGGAAAATACGGGTCAGTTTTCTATCAAGCTTAAGGACATAAGGAGAAGGATCTCTAAATTCAAAGCTCATAAATCAATAGGACCTGATGGTATCGCCGGAGACGTACTAAAATTGGGAGGGGAAGCCATGATTCCCTATCTAGTGCGTATATTTGAAATATCAATTAACAATGGTACTGTCCCGCAAGATTGGAAAGATGCAATAGTGGTGCCAATTTATAAGTCAGGGTCTCGCTCAGATGCAAAAAATTACAGACCGGTCAGCCTCACCACTGTGGTTTGCAAACAGGCGGAACACTTGATTTCAGCTTATCTAAGGCTGGATTGGGATGACTCAAATTGGTTACATAACTGTCAGCATGGATTTCGGGGGGGGGGATATTCATGTGAGAGTCAATTAGTAACTGTATGTCAGGATTTAGAAGACGGAATAGATTCCAGTAGCCAAGTAGATGCAGTCATTATTGACTTTTCACGCGCATTCGATGTAGTCCCACACGATATATTGTTGATTAAACTACAATCAACGGGGATTGACTCAAGAGTACTCCAGTGGATCAAGGAATTTTTAACTTGTCGCACTCAGAGATTACGGGTGGGGGAGGAATTATCGAACACAATTGAAATTACTTCCGGAGTCCCACAGGGGAGTGTCTTGGGGCCTCTTCTATTCCTGGCTCTTGTAAATGATCTGCCAGTTAATAGCTTGTCTAGGGTTCGCTTATTCGCGGATGATTGTATGGTATACAGGGAAGTATAAAGTTATGAAGATACTACTCTTCTTCAGAATGGCCTCAATAGAATAAACGATTGGGCTATAGCCAACAAAATGAAAATAAATTCTCTATGAAACCATTCAGGAAGTTAACAAATGTAAATACCTCGGAATAACATTTAGCAGCGATCTTGGCTGGGGGAAAACGTTACAGACACAGCGGGAAAAGCATGGAGAGCGTTACACTTTGTGATGAGGGTACTAAGAAAAGGCTCTGAAAAATCCAAAGAGATTGCATATAAATCACTAGTACGTCCAGTAATGGAATATGGTGCTGCATGTTGGGATCCTTACAGACTAGAACATATTAAGACACTGGAAAAGATTCAAAAAACGGGCTCTCTAGTATTGTCGGAAAAATTCACCATTAAAATGGGACACACTCACGGACAGGAGAACGCGAATTCGATTATGCGCACTGTACGAAACATACAGAGGTGAGTCTACACCTGTGGAGTAACGGACAGCGCGTCTGGCCGCGAAACCAGGTGGCCCGGGTTCGAATCCCGGTCGGGGCAAGTTACCTGGTTGAGGTTTTTTCCGGGGTTTTTCCTCAACCCAATACGAGCAAATGCTGGGTAACTTTCGGTGCTGGACCCCGGACTCATTTCACCGGCATTATCACCTTCATTTCATTCAGACGCTAAATAACCTAGATGTTGATACAGCGTCGTAAAATAACCCAATAAAATTAAATTAAATTACAGAGGTGAGCCTGCCTGGAGAGAAATAAAAAATAGTTTGCAGCCGCCAAATTACTCTTCAAGGAACGACTACTCTTATAAATTGAGAGAAAGAAGACAGAGGACGGACACTGGAAATTTTCTTTTCTCAATCGTACTATCAGGGACTGGAATGCTTTACCTGCAGACTTACTAAAGGCTTTACCAACAACCAAAAATGTATTTAAAAATAGGCTTAAGAACTTTACTAATAGACGATAATTATACACAGTATTTAAAGGGTGTAATTGATATTTTGTTATTGAAGTGTTCTATTAGTGAAGAATTATGTTGTGTCAGTGAAGTGTGTTGAGTAAGTGAAACGTGTTCCTGTCAGTGAAGCTTTATAGTTTATAGTGGCAGTGCAAAGTATTTGAACAGTGAAATGTTTTTGAAGTGTTAGTGGAATCAGGATAGAATCAGTGAAATGTGTCGTAGTTCCAGTGCAGTGAGTGAATTGACAGCGAAATGAGTGTAGTGTTGAAAGTTACTTGTGCAGATATGAACATGTCATACTCGTGGGTTTTAGTTCGAACATAGGTTTAAGGTACAAATTAGATTTACTTTAAATGTTATTTTAACCGATCGTGCTTCATTTAATTTAGGATGTTCCCTGTTGTTATTGTTATTATTATTATTATTATTATTATTATTATTATTATTATTATTATTAATTATTGTTAGTATTAATTGTAAGTATTATTATTAATTGTATTTTTTATTAATTGTGGATATTATTGTCTTGATTGAGTGTAATTAGTTACCACTGCCACCGGATACATACCCATTGCAGTGTGAATAAATACATACAACTGCCCAGAGGCCGTGCGTGCCTATGTTCGGGCTTGTTTGGAAACATAAAGTAGGCCTATATAGTCACTTGTTTGTTACTCAGTCTTAGATACTGTTAGGAAAAATTTTGTTATACTACGTATACTCAATTTCTGGGGCTTAACTGTAAGCTTCATTACTGAAACACGAAGAAACGTCGGTGCTAATTACACTTGCAAACTGAAGTACCATTCCCGTATAATAAGCAAAATGCATCTAATTGCTGAGACCTAAAATAGTTACGTACCTGGTGAGATGGGGTTTGGTGAACACCTGATGCACAACAGTGACGAAAATTCTTACACCAGCTGCAGTATACCACGTCCACTCACTTGGTAGACTGACTAAAAGCTAACTGGGATGTCGTAGCCCTCACCACAATATTTAAGAAGCAGTGGCGGTTTGTATTTTAGTTTGGGGTTCCACAAACCCCACCTCACCAGCTTGGGGTTAAATGTCAACGAACCCGCAACTTCGATCATAGAAGGCCAGCGCTATACCAACTACGCTACCGAGGGCGACCGCTTATTTGAAGAAGTACACAAAATTTAATTGCTGGAAAGCTGTACGTATTAGTACCATTTGCACATGACCCAAAACACAACTCAAAGAGGCAGTCTGTAACATATTTGAGAGATCTGTCTTGTAAAAGAATTGTGTTTTTTTACCAAATGAAGTCACTCGTTCTACTAACGGAGGCATCTTGCGGAAATAGTGTACTAGCCAAGACCCGTAATACCAGTATTGGTAAACGTGTGCTGTGAACGGTTTACTGGAACGCTATTGTATAGATTTTATTATTGAAGGAAACCTTTGGTCGAATATGAAATAAAAAAATATGTACTCTCAAAGAACGGTATTTTGAAAAGAGTATAAGTAAACACATCTATCATCCAAGTTCTCTTTTTCTTGGTTTTGTAGAATTCTTATTCGTCGTTGCGGCAATTTAAACTTGACCCTTATATCCCAAAATACAACTCAAAGTGGAAATGTCTTTATAACACAATAATATTTATAAACAATACTGATTTGTGACGTCTGTCCTGGAAAAGAATTGTACGTTTTTTAACCAAACAAAATTGCTGTGAAGTGTTTGCTAAAACGCTTTTGTATACATTTTATTATTGAAACATTCTTTAGGTCGAAATTGAAAGAAGAAAAATGTATGTACTTTTTAAAGAAAGATATTTTGAAGAGAGTTAAAAAATAGGGCACCTTAGTCTGGACTATACATAAGCGAAGCAATATTTATTGGCACCGTATTGTTAGTAAGAAAACATGTCATATATATTGGCATCGTATTGTTATACATCTGTCATGATAATAATTGCCCAACTGAAAGTCAATCTCCCTCTCTACTTCACTCCCTCATAAACACAAGTTGATTCTGTTGTTATGATTATATATACATACTGAGAATTTCAACCATTAAAAACACGGGTTTTCCTTCAAATTTGAGAATGCCTTTCTCCCATTGTACATCTTATCCAATGGAAAACAGAGTTCACTTTCTCTTAAATATGATAGATCACGTTTCTCAGATTATTAAATATCGGGGGAGGAGGAAACTGAAAGGTGAATCTTAGGGTATGTTACAGTCTCATGTCTCATATAGTTTTTGACAAACAAAAGCTATTTTTCTCTTAATTTTTTATTACATTGGGTTATTTTACGACGCTGTATCAATATCTAGGTTATTTAGCGTCTGAATGAAATGAAGGTGATAATGCCGGTAAAATGAGTCCGGGGTCCAGCACCGAAAGTTACCCAGCATTTGCTCGTATTGGGTTGAGGGAAAACCCCGGAAAAAACCTCAACCAAGTAACTTGCCCCGACCGGGATTCGAACCCGAGCCACCTGGTTTCGCGGCTAGACGCGCTGACCGTTACTTCACATGTGTGTACAACAAAATATATTCTAACGCTGTAAGATAATCGGAGTGGTATCAAATTGCGATATCTTATAGCTAATTCGAGAGACAAATTTCACTGCACTCATCAATGTCACTTTTATTTTTTAATACATTTGGCCTGAATAAAATGCCAAGGTGTTGTATGCCTGCCTGCAAATTCAATTACCAGAAGAGAACTTAGTGGCGATATTTACTTTTCCTTCTGGTGAAGTAACAAAAAACAGGAGTAAGCTTAAGAAAATAGTATTTAAAATTAGCTTACGCGTGTATCCATACGCATTTGTAAATACACACAGCACTAAATTATTGTAATTTTCTACTGTAAAGTGAATAACTTTGACTTTTTATTTCACTGTTTTTAAAGTCCTAATCTGTGTGTCCTTTACATGACATTTGAGTTTCGCTTTCTATCTCATTCCTAAAAAATTAAAGCATGGCCATTCATTTTACACGGTTGTTTGCGGGGGGGGGGGTTTAACTCAAATGATAGATGTTGGATGCTCATAGATGTTCCTTAGTTTGCCGCATGTGGTCAGGACAGCGCTGGTTGATTTCGATCACAGAGTTTGTAAAATTAGCAGTACAAAACTCTTTGGTTTCGAAAGTTCTTTGGTTATAAGTTTTGCCAATATGACAGTTTTAAACAGATATTATTAATATCCATTATTTACAGAATGTGTCAGTTTTATAACATTCGGATTATTATTACTATTACTATACAGCCAATTTGCATTTTCATTCGAGGACAAAGTAGCCATATTAGCCTACTGTGTATGACCTATTAACCTCATTTTTTCAGTTGATCAATTGTTGGATGTTGGCATTCCTATACTGTTTAAATCTTGTATAAATTATGGAATGGACTAACATGGCTGCTTAAGGAAGAAATTTGAACAGATCGAGTTAATTTAGATGTTACTGGTGCTTTCCTGCAACAAGAAATAATTCGCAACTTTAAAGGTAAGAAAGAAATACGTTTGAGATTACAAGACTTCACGTCATCTACACGGTTCAACTTTTCTTTCAACTTCACATATTCAAGTAATATGGTGTACCTTGTAGATAGAAAATCTTAATGTATCTTAATTCAACAAGCGCTTTAAACTTGATTCCTTCAATATTCGTCCCTGACTGCGTGCGTACGAGCATGAAAAACTGAACCGTGTAGATGCAGCTTAACTGCACCATCATGTTTTTTTTTTTTTTTAATTTAAACTGAATTCTTCCATCACATCTTAAACGCTTATTAAACTGAGATCTGTAATTGTTTTAAGGGATAAACTTCAGAACGCGATTACCTTCCTTCTACCACTACCACATGATGAACTGACTTCTGTGTTGAATTACAAGAGAGTATTAGGCCTAACTGCAATTACGCCAAGAGCTTTAAAGGTAAGCTAACAGAGTTAATATACACTTTGGGTATGAACGAACATCTTATTTTTGTATATAGCTAAGTTAAGTTGGTCAGACATCTTAAAATTCGTGGGACAGAATCTGAGGACAAACTCCAGAACACGGACTGGAATTTTGAAGTAAGAGGGAAACTCTTACTTCAAAATTCCAACCTCGTGCACACAAAATAAGTTATTGGCACTGAAAAGTGCCTTTTCGTAAATATAATGATGCGCATTCGACAAACGCAGACAAATCTGCTCTTTTTAGTATTTTAAGACATAATTTGGTAGGTGCAGTTCGTATTCTAAAATTTTCCCGCTTAAAAGGTAAGCAATGCCGTTGGCATAAGCTCAATGCAAAGATGTCCTTATATATCTTCAGTAAATAGTCAGGGTTGGTACACTGTAGTTATTTTTAAATTTAAGTGAGAATTTTTTGTCGAAATCAGATTTGTTTATTAAAATGAGTTTTTGCCTTCTTTTGTAATTCATTTAAACTTAATTTGTGCATTAGTTCCTACATAATTGTGTATTTTTTAATGTGCTCTTTTAAGTAATTAACAACATCGCTTCAAAAATAATTTACTATGTTTACACATAGGCCTCATTATTAATAATGAAGAGTTACAGCACTAAAAACCTGCACTTAATGATAATAATAATAATAATTAGCTTGGACTTAGGCAAGATATTATGCTCAGTTTGTTATTCATTAGAAAAGAATTCAACTATTTAGAGAGATTAATATTTACAAATAAATTTATCAGAAGAGCTTAGCATTGTGTGTTTTCCAAAGATATACGTAGTCCATTTCGCATTGTGCAACTTTTACTTTGAATATTGTTATGAGCTACAGCTATTCATTTCAATCCTCAGCATCATACTATGCTTTAATTAGGTGGTGATTCCGAAAGTAGGTTCTACTTGACTACCTGTACCAAGTGTTCTGTTGCTCCTTAATTAGGATTTAGGAAAAGACATATGAGAAGCAAAGTTTCAAAACCTATCCATTTCTTCAGAAAATGCTAGAATTATATGTCTGTAATAAACAAAGATTTTTCTATGGTGAAATTTTATATGAATTTCTAGGAAGAAAATATATTTCACCATAGAAAATATTTTATTCATTGCAGAGATGCAAGTTTTTGGCATCTGAAGCGTATTTTCTAAAAATGGACATGTCATGTTTTGGGAGTTTGCTACTTATATATATTGCTAATAGTTTTAAGAAGCAGCAGAACAGTCATATGTAAAAACGTTTATATTTTTTTCTTCAGGAAGTTAATTTCTCATCTTAACCATGTTAGTTGCATATAATTTTAATCTGTGATTTAAGTAGTAACAATTATCTGATGTAAATAAAATGAAAATTATTTTATTTACATCATGATTAAATCATTAATTTAAATTAATACCAATCCTGGTTTATGTATTTTTCGAAGATAATAATATAAACTTGATTGTAACAGGTACCAGATGTGGGCAGCTGTGGCAGAAAATCCTCATGCTTACAGAAGGGCCTATATATATGCGAGCCATTTTCGCAGTAATCAGTATAATGGTGACTTCAGGTACAACTTACTAAGGGCCTGTACTACGACTCTCGGATAAAGTTCTAGTTTAAACTTATCCGGCAGATGGCATATTTATCCGGAAGTTGGGTTGTAATTGCGTACTACGACTTTTGGTTATGTGCAATCTGGAGGCTAAACTTCCAGATTAGCAATCCGGGAGGCAGAGTAGCAGATTGGCGTTATCCGGAGGTTGGAACTCGGTGTTGAAATCAAGATGGCTGCACGTCGTACAGCTGGTGATTTGAAGGATCAATTTAATTTTGGGAACAACTGGATAATACGCACGGCAGACCAATATCGATAGTCGACTCTACTCGCTGGCCACTAGTCACCGGGCCGTACCGAGCCCTATCAAACAAAATATAATCGAAATGGTGGTAGTCAAATTCGCGACTATATTCTTAAATAATTCACTCCATTAGTCAAGTTCAAGGTTTTATGTAGTACAACGGCGGTTTTTTAATGCATTAAATGAAAATGAAGATGTAATAAGATAATAAACTAGGTTATCACAAGGAAATTAACAGGAAAAAAGGCGTGTTTCACGGAATACAATTAAAATGACGGAAAGTAAATTTCCGGTTAATGTTCGCCAAAGCGTAAAGTACGTAATTATGACGGCGTTGCTGTTTTATTTCTGGCCTATAGAAAAATACCTAGCCTTTTACGGAAAAAAATTTAAGGACCATGAAATTATTCACCGCTTTCATTATAGGCCTATTATTTTTTAACAATATTACGAATCAAAAACTGTCATATTATATAATTTTAACTACTACATGGACGAATCAAATCAAGCTAACCTAACCAAAGCTAACATAACCTAACCAAAGCTAACCTAACCTAACCTAACCAAAGCTAAGCTAACCTAACCAAAACTAGTCTAACCTAACCAAAGCTAATTTAACCTAACCTAAGCTAAGCTAATCTAAGCTAACCTAACATAACATAACCTTCGTAAATGCAAGGCCTGTAACCGGAGCAAGAAGGGATCTCAATCATTTAATCTGTAAGTACACGCAAAAATAAATTCAAGTAAGGATCACGCTCCCACTGCATGAGAGGTCCGCGCATGCGCTACAGCAAAACTGTTTCTGTCCCGAGCCTCTCATCTAAGGCACTCGTCATAATTTACTCGCAATATTTACGCAAATACACATTGTCGCTAACAGTGGTGCTATCTCTCAATAATGTTCAGAACGAAGGAGGTAGACAGAGAGAGAAAAAATTTCTCCCGCCAACTACGCCACACACCAACGTCACGTTCTTATGTTGGTGACATTGTGTATTTACTTAAATTTGGTGCTAAACGTAACGGCACGGTTCAAAGTGACCGTGCTAATTCTCCAGTATAGCGTAATTTGGATACTGATTCTGATGATAAGTTCTGGAGCAGATGCTTCGTTATATCAGAACAGCAAAACGAATTAGGCTGCGTCCAAATAATTTTGAAGAATGGGATGACGAGAAATTTTTTAGACAGTTTCGAATAACGAAACCTACTACATGAACTCAATTATCAACTGAAACAAGACACAGCTCGTAAGTACACAGTTAATAATAAGCTACACTATTTCTGTAGGTATTACATCAATATTTTGTATATAATAGCACTATAATAATTACTTTGAAGTACAGTAAACCTGTAATACAGTAGAAGTGAGGTTAGAATGTTGCTTTATGCAGGTGTTCTGTTGCCCTTACAAGGTATGAAGATGATTGATATAATAATATAGGGCAACCTACAATAATAACAGTTTCAGAATACTTTTATATAAAAATAATAACAGTGTATAATATATCAAAATCCTTTATATGGTAAACTACCATTTCTTCACAATTGCGTTACCACTTTAAGATACAAATGTATTCACATATTTGGCTTCTAGTCAAGTCATATGTACCATAAACGAAAGAAAAATTGAGTGCCGACACCAATTTCCCAAATAAAGGTGGAAAGTTGCTGTGAAAGTGGAGTGCGGTGGAGAGGTACGGGTAGGCGGGATCGCTCTATCGAGATAGACGGGTAGGCGGCAGGGAAGGGCAACACATTCATTTCATTACTGTATTTCCTTACTAATTAAAGGGAAAAGACAAGTTTTCGTAAGATCGAGTTAGTGACAGGTTAGTATGATTTGCATATATTTACAATTGTCTAAAAAAAAAAAAAATGCCAAAACTACATCCAAACCTCTCTCTTACATGCTATCCTGTAGGGAGTCCTTGCCTTCTTTTGGTAACGCTATTGTAAAGATTTACCGGTAAAGTTGTAACCAAATCTCATTCTTTATATATTTTTCCAGAAATAATGCCTTACCTCCAATGGACCAACTACTACTGGTATTGAGATTCTATGCCACTGGGAGAACATTGACAACAGTAGGAGATTTTTGTGGGGTCCACGAAGTTACAGCAGGAACTGTTGTCAATCGAGCTAGTGCTGCACTTGCTGCTTGGTTTAATTGAAGTGATGACTTTTAATGCTTCATTGGGAGTAGTTTTATTTGCTCCAGTAATTAAGTGCAAGGCTTATTCCCCCCCCCCCCCCCAAGGGATTCTGTCTCTTTTTGATGCTGTTACGAATACTTCTGAATAGTATTTTAATACAGGTTTTATGTATATATTATAGATCTTGATTAAAGTTTTCCTAGAACTGTTTCATTTTGTGTCTGCTAGTTGTTTAGTCAACTCTCCAAAGATAGATTGGAATACCAATAAGGCATCACTCATGAGACAACTGTCAGGAGATAATGTGGTAGGGTGGCAAGTTCCCTTCTCCTTCCTTGCATATATAGCTCACCAGTAGGAGTAGGCCTAACATATTTCACTAATCAGACTTAAGATATGCTTGCTATATACAGTATTATTATTTAACAAACTGTAACGGTTTATTGAATTTTAGACGTGACAGTTTTTCTTCATTTCCTGAAAGTTTTGGAATTGGCATTTATGTTTTGCAAAGGAGCTGTTTCATTCACGCTAGGCCTAGTGATTCATGTATGCAAACATATTCATATTTTTAAATATATTTTATTGCTTGGATCCCTCACAGTGATGTCTTAACAGGCTAAGTTGATTCAAACACAAAGGTTTGATAAATACATTTTAAAAATTATGACCAGGTACACTGTAGGCTATTTAAAACAATAAAAATGCACTGTATCTGCAATTCAAATTTATTTTACATAAGCAAAATATGGTAAAACAACATTTTTCAAGAGGCACATTAATTGAAGCGTCAGCTGGAACAACGTTATAAGTTATATTTGGTAAAATGTACAGGAGCTGCAAAAATGTGTATATGCGTACAACTTTGTTCTTATGAGGGTAGCAAACTTTTGAGTGGACAAATTTCACGTACTACATTGATGGACAGTTGCAAGCCAAGGAGTATAGCAAGGTAACATGACATACAACATTATTACACAGAAACACACCGAATGAAAATTTTGTAACTTACAACTTTGTTCCAGCTGACACTTCAATTGTATTCAGGTACTCTGTGAATGTGTACTTAAAACAAGAGAGATGCACTATAGCGGCAATTAAATTTAAAATTTATTTATTTATTTTGTGTGAACAAAACACGACATTTTTCAGGAGACACAATAAGCATAATCATTTATTACATCCACTATCTCATTATGTATGCTATGGTACATGTCATATTTACAAATTAATAATATACAGGCTAATACATAATAGTACATAGTAACTGTAATTAAACACAACACAAATACATATGCAAATACACAAAACTTGGAAAACTGTGGCAGAGCCAACTTCAGCTATAAGCCCCATTTGTTAGAGATCTGCACGGGCCATAATTCTTAGGCCCGGCCCATATCGGCCTGATCTGAACCAGACCCGAACCCAACCAGAAACCTTAGATTACCTAATAATTATCACCTGACTCGAACCTAATCCTGAAGACTAGCAGATAAAGCAGAGGCCAGAGACCACAGGGATCAAGAACAGCTGCAAGAGATTATCACTCCATTAGAATGATGAGAAGAAGTAATCTCCCAGTCATCCAGGTGAAACAAATCTGGTCAACAAAATTAAACATATTTTTTGTTAAAACATAAAGAATGGGTGATTATTGTAGCATTTACTTTCTGCCACTAATTGAAGATGTCTTTGTAGATAGACCACCCATTAAAGAGGAGGAAAAAGTAATGTAAAAACTCCAAATCTTACTTTTGATATTCCAAACCCCATCTCTTTGCAAACATGAGGATATGACTTACTTTTATTTCAAATCATTCTATGTTATAATGTTAGCATCCAACTTTCAACTAATGTATTTTTTAAAGAAATCACTGTAATAGTACTGAAGTTCATGAATTTCTAACATCTCAAGTAAAATTAAGTCAACATTAAACTTACAGTTCACAGATGGAGAAAGATTTTTCAATGTGGCTAATGCATTCCTCAGAGGCTTGCTTTTTCTTTCTTTCTTTTTTTTTTAAGCCTCCTTGGGGTGTAACTCGATCAGCTATTATCCCATTATCAGCTGAAATATTTAAGAGAGGGATATATGCTTATATTCAGATCTTTCTGAGTTTAGCCTACTCTACCTACACTGAATAAACCAGTAATTTCACTTAAAACTTACTTTCATTACACTGTGTAAATACCCGTACAGTGGAAGACCTTCATCTGCTGCACCAGCTGACTCTGTAATATTTTAAGAGTGGAATTAATTCTTAAGATATTTAATTCTGGAGAAAGATGATGTTTTATCATAAATGTGTGGACACTTCAAAGTCAGCAGCTGTAACAGTATTGTATTTTCTAACGTGCTATTAATCCAAACTCATTTTTAACAATAAGAAAGTGAAGCTGCAATAAAAAAGAGAGAGAAAACCAAGCAAATAGTTCTATTGTAAATAGAGTGTAGTCAGTTTCTGTTTTACCTTATGAAAAGATATTTTTCAGTTTTTCTGTACACAAGAAATCATTCACAAGTTTCAAAGTGAGAATCCTCACGGTAAAATTGAAATACAACTTAACATAATGTGGCCTAATCTAATTACAAACCCATTACAGAGAAATCTCAAAATAAATTCTTCAGTTTAGTGTATTTTCTATTTTTAGGCCTACATTTATAAATTTCAAATTCCCACTCAAATCCCACATAATATTATAATACAATGACGTTTAGTTTTTATGACATCCATTTCTTGTGACCATTTCATCATTATGTACAATTTATATTTTAACATTTTTTTTTAAACTTTTGCATCTAATTTATCTACTGCTTGCTGCAGATTTCATATAGTATGTGTGTTAGTTTTATTTTCAACATGTTGGCTGAAAATGTGTTTACATGTTACAGCTATTTCGGATTGGAAAAGTAAGCATCGTACGTAGAATGTGAAAGAACGTTTTGTAGTATAAATCAAATTACCTGGAGATATTGTTGGGATGTCCAGTTTCACTTCAAAAACTAAAGAATTGCACTGTGAACCTGAATGGTACTGTAAATAAAAAAGAAATAATAGTATTATAATGTAATACCGACATTAAATTAAATTTGTATAACAATTTTCAAGAATCTAATATTTTTTTTTATCTCTAAAGCTCATCATCTCTTCTTCTGACTCTTAATTCCTTACACACTAACCTCATTCGTGTTATTAGCTGCACTGGTATCAGTGAAACTTGGTTTAGTTACTACTTCGGCTGTAACAAAAGTAAGTAAATAAATAAATGAGTGAATGAATAAATAAATAAATAAATGAGTGAATGAATAAATAAATAAATAAATGAGTGAATGAATAAATAAATAAATAAATAAATAAATAAAAAGAATTCAAACTTGTGTTATACAATTTCCTCTGCTTATTATGTAATAATTGTATAAATTAACATATAAGTGAACTTATGCATTGAATATGAATCAAAATCACTGAGAAATCACTCAATTGATAGGAGAATTAAATCACTTACCTTGGCTAAGTTTGGATTTGGTTTTGCTTCAGTTGAAGGGGCTCCAATTGTTTGTAGCCTGCATTGTCTCTCTGCAGCAGCAATTTTCTTTGTGTTCTTTTCCAAGAATTCAAATTTGCTTCTCAGCTGTTTTCAGGTCCTTGTATTTGTGCTGATGTTACTATATTCTTCCCATGCTTCATTCTATATTACTAAAAAGGAAGTAAAACTAGGTTAATTCCATATGCAACCTACAACATTAGAAAATATACTGTATTTCTCTTTTTCCCTTATCTAAGTTTCTATACCTAAATAAGCAAGAGCTTTTACTGGATGATTGTCAGTACAATATCAAACATATGACTATATTGTACATAGAAACTTTGGAAAAAACTTAATATCTGCTGTTTCTGTGTTATTTTACGAGGTGTTGAATGTGCATTACAGTGAGTGATTATAGTCGAACTGGTAGCAGCAACAGATATTGCATTTTAGTGGAAACGTCTCTCCACCTCATGCTGTTCTTTTAAAAAATAATGTTAGGCCCTATCTGTGATCGAATGGTATTATAGGCCTAATACAAAATATCCGCCCATTTACTAACAGTAAAATACGTAGGCCTAACATGCTGAAATATTGGTAATTTGCTAGGAACAATGTACCTTGCTGTACTAATGTTGGTTAGAAATCCCAGGCCAAAAACATCATTCATTATTATCATTTATCAGTATCAGTGAACTTTTCTTTTTAAACGAGTTACTATGCCTTCGACCCATGATTTGGAGCCGTGAGTACATTATTTCTAAAAAAATTACCGAAATAGGCCCTATTCACTAATAATGTAGGCTATACAACAAACTGAAAGCACACTTAATATTAATTACAATACAAAAATAATTGCCACCTACACTTCTTGTGCATTTACACATGAATAAAACAATGATTGTGGAGAAAAACGCACTTTTGCTGGAACCCGCACCCGTCCTTTTTATGCCTACTAATTAAAACCAAAATACTATCATATTGTAGGAATTATTACTATTCGAAAAGAAACATAACCTTTAAAATCTTACCTTTTGCTTCCATGTAAAGTTTCTTCATAGAGTATGTGTAATTTTCTGTTTTTCACTCTGTTATTTTCTTGGCTGGAGTTTCAGCATTATAATAAATAATAACAATAATGCTTACAATAAAACCTCAAAATAAATAGTACCATATAAACACGGAACATAAACATGAAATACGCGGGGAAAGGTATACCAACGCAATAAATTTTACTACATTTTCAGTAACTTCATTGCCAACGTAATAAAAATGTTACTATATCTTCCGGATAACAATCCTGCAGTTAAAATCCGCTGGTAGTACAGAACAAAATATTTAACTTCCAGATTGCTAAACTGGAGTATACGAATCTGGAGCTCCAGATTTGTATACTCCAGTTTAGCAATCTGGAAGTTAAATATTTTGTTCTGTACTACCAGCGGATTTTAACTGCAGGATTGTTATCCGGAAGATATAGTAACATTTTTATTACGTTGGCAATGAAGTTACTGAAAATGTAGTGAAATTTATTGCGTTGGTATACCTTTCCCCGCTTATTTCATGTCTATGTTCCGTGTTTATATGGTACTATTTATTTTGAGGTTTTATTGTAAGCATTATTGTTATTATTTATTATAATACTGAAGCTCCAGCCAAAAAATAACAGAGTGAAGAACAGAAAATTACACATACTGTATTATGAAACTTTATATGGAAGCAAAAGGTAAGATTTCAAAGGTTATGTTTCTTTTCGAATAGTAATAATTCCTACCATATGGTAGTATTTTGGTTTTAATTAGTAGGCCTAAACAGAACGGGTGCGGGTTCCAGCAAAAGTGCGTTTTTCTCTATAATCATTGTTTTATTCATGTGTAACTGCACAAGAAGTGTAGGTGGCAATTATTTTTGTATTGTAATTAATATTAAGTGTGCTTTCAGTTTGTTGTATAGCCTACATTATTAGTGAATAGGGCCTATTTCGGTAATTTTTTAGAAATAGCGTACTTCACGGCTTCAAATCATGGGTCGAAGGCACAATAACTCGTTTAAAAAAGAAAAGTTCACTGATACTGCTAATAATGAATGATGTCTTTGGCCTGGGATTTCTAACCAACATTAGTACAGCAAGGTACACTGTTCTTAGCAAATTACCAATATTTCAGTATGTTAGGCCTACGTATTTTACTGTTAATAAATGGGCGGATATTTTGTATTAGGCCCATAATGCCATTCGATCACAGATAGGGCCTAACATTATTTTTTAAAAGAACAGCATGAGGTGGAGAGATGTTTCCACTAAAATGCAATAGGCCTATCTGTTTGTAATGCACATTCAACACCTCGTAAAATAACACAGAAACAGCAGATATTAAGTTTTTTCCAAACTTTCTATGTACAGTATAGTCATATGTTTGATATTGTACTGACAATCGTCCATTAAAAGCTTTTGCTTATTTAGGTATAGAAACTTAGATAAGGGAAAAAGAGAAATACAATATATTTTCTAATGTTGTAGGTTGCATATGGAATTAACCTAGTTTTAATTCCTTTTTATTAATATAGAATGAAGCATGGGAAGAATATAGTAACATCAGTACAAATACAAGGACCTGAAGACAGCTGAGAAGCAAATTTTAATTCTTGGAAAAGAACACAAATAAAATTGCTGCTGCAGAGAGACAATGCAGGCTACAAACAATTGGAGCCCCTCCAACTGAAGCAAAACCAAATCCAAACTTAGCCAAGGCAAGTGATTTAATTCTCCTATCAATTGAGTGATTTCTCAGTGATTTTGATTCATATTCAATGCATAAGTTCACTTATATGTTAAATTATACGGTAATTTCATAGAAGACGGGCACCTGGTTGGATGTACTAAGTATTACCAGCTTTTTTACTTTAGAGTTAAATGTTAGTGATGTTTAGTGACTTCTATATGTTAGTTCTAGGTTTTTATACGAGGTGTCGCATTGATGATGTTTCAATTTGATTGGTTATAGTTGTCATTTGTTCTAGAATTTTCGTAAATTTTGAATGGGTAATGACGTTGTCAATTGTTCTTGGTTGTTTGACGTGAGTGGTGTTATACTGTTTTGCTGGCTAAAGCTATTGGAAGTTTGTCATTTTATGATTTTCCTTCGATTTGATTGGTTATAGTTGTCATCATGTGTTCTAGAATTTTCGTAAATTTTGAATGGGTAATGACGTTGTCAATTGTTCTTGGTTGTTTGACGTGAGTGGTGTTATAATGTGTCTGATGGGTAAACCTATTGAAAGTTTGTCATTTTATGATATTTGTGAAAGATGTGTGAACATAGAACAGAGTATTAAATTTTATGTCGATTTTGGTTCAGTTCTTTCGCTGGTGAATAAAAATTGTGTCGATTGTTGACGAGAAAACTGTTCCTGTGATTCCAAGGAATTGTTCATTGAATTTTCCGTACAAGTTAAGGTGTAATAAGAGTTCAAAGAGAATTTCATTTTGTGTAAATACATGGTTTAATTATGTGAAGTTGACTGTACGACAAAGTGGTGGTTTAGTTCTTTGTTGGCTGCATGCTTTAAGTTTAGATTGCCTTGAAGCCTGTGTCATAATGCAAGTGAAGTGGTTGTCTTTGAAGACGTCAATGAGGATTGAATTTTGTTTGATTAGGTGATAAATTATTGTTTTGTTTTGTGTTTTAGTGATTTGTGGGGGTAAAGAGCGGACGAAAACTGCCAGAAAAGTACTACCAACTATGAAGTTCAAATGCCACCAAACACCATAAAAATCAAAGAAGAAAAATTAAACACATTTTCATTTTTTTAAGGGCTTTTTCTTCCTTAAAAATATGTTTATATGTTTGATTTTCCATCTTTGATTTTGTAATGTTTGGTGACATTTGAACTTCATAGTTGGCAGAACGTTTTGGTAGTTTTCGTCAGCCATGTTGGATTTTGCCCGTCTTCTAGGAAATTACCAATTATACAATTATTAAATAATAAGCAGAGGTAATTGTATAACACAAGTTTGAATTCTTTTTATTTATTTATTTATTCATTCACTCATTTATTTATTTATTTATTTACTTACTTTTGTTACAGCCGAAGTAGTAACTAAACCAAGTTCCACTGATACCAGTGCAGCTAATAACACGAATGAGGTTAGTGTGTAAGGAATTAAGAGTCAGAAGAAGAGATGATGAGTTTTAGAGATAAAAAAAATATTAGATTCTTGAAAATTGTTATACAAATTTAATTTAATGTCGGTATTACATTATAATACTATTATTTCTTTTTTATTTACAGTACCATTCAGGTTCACAGTGCAATTCTTTAGTTTTTGACAGTGAAACTGGACATCCCAACAATATCTCCAGGTAATTTGATTTATACTACAAAACGTTCTTTCACATTCTACGTATGATGCTTACTTTTCCAATCTCAAATAGCTGTAACTTGTAAACACATTTTCAGCCAACATGTTGAAAATAAAACTAACACATATACTATATGAAATCTGCAGCAAGCAGTAGATAAATTAGATGCAAAAGTTAAAAAAAAAAAATGTTAAAATATAAATTGTACATAATGATGAAATGGTCACAAGAAATGGATGTCATAAAAAGTAAACATCATTGTATTATAATATTATGTGGGATTTGAAATTTATAAATGTAGGCCTAAAAATAGAAAGTACACTAAACTGAAGAATTTATTTTGAGATTTCTCTATAATGGGTTTGTAATCAGATTAGGCCACATTATGTTAAGTTGTATTTCAATTCTACTGTGAGGATTCTCACTTTGAAACTTGTGAATGATTTCTTGTGTACAGAAAAACTGAAAAATATTTCTTCATAAGGTAAACAGAAACTGACTACACTCTATTTACAATAGAACTATTTGCTTGGTTTTTTCTCTCTCTTTTTTATTGCAGCTTTACTTTCTTATTGTTAAAAATGAGTTTGGATTAATAGCACGTTAGAAAATACAATACTGTTACAGCTACTGACTTTGAAGTGTCCACACATTTATGACAAAACATCATCTTTATCCAGAATTAAATATCTTAAGAATTAATTCCACTCTTAAAATATTACAGAGTCAGCTGGTGCAGCAGATGAAGGTCTTCCACTGTACGGGTGTCTACACAGTGTAATGAAAGTAAGTTCTAAGTGAAATTACTGGTTTATTCAGTGTAGCTAGTGTAGGCTAAACCCAGAAAGGTCTGAATATAAGCATATAGCCCTCTCTTAAATATTTCAGCTGATAATGGGATAATAGCTGATCGAGTTACACCCCAAGGATGCTTAAAAAAAAAGAAAGAAAGAAAGAAAGAAAGAAAAAGCAAGCCTCTGAGGAATGCATCAGCCACATTGAAAAATCTTTCTCCATCTGTGAACTGTAAGTTTAATGTTGACTTAATTATACTTGAGATGTTAGAAATGCATGAACTTCAATAATATTAAAGTGATTTCTTTAAAAAATACATTAGTTGAAAGTTGGATGCTAACATTATAACAAAGAATGATTTGAAATACAAGTAAGTCATGTCCTCATGTTTGGAAAGAGATGGAATTTGGAATATCAAAAGTAACATTTGGAGTTTTTACATTACTTTTTCCTCCTCTTTAATGGGTGGTCCATCTACAAGGACATCTTCAATTAGTGGCAGAAAGTAAATGCTACAAAAATCACCCATTCTTTATGTTTTAACAAAAAATATGTTTAATTTTGTTGACCAGATTTGTTTGACTTGGATGACTGGGAGATTACTTCTTCTCATCCTTCTAATGGAGTGATGCCTTATTGGTATTCCAATCTATCTTCGGAGAGTTGACTAAACAACTAGCAGACACAAAATGAAACAGTTCTAGGAAAACTTTAATCAAGACCTATAATATGTACATAAAACCTGTATTAAAATACTATTCAGAAGTATCCGTAACAGCATCAAAAAGAGAGCCAGAATCCCTCGGGGAAAAAAAAACAAGCCTTGCACTTAATTACTGGAGCAAATAAAACTACTCCCAATGAAGCATTAAAAGTCATCACTTCAATTAAACCAAGCAGCAAGTGCAGCACTAGCTCGATTGACAACTGTTCCTGCTGTAACTTCGTGGACCCCACAAAAATCTCCTATTGTTGTCAATGTTCTCCCAGTGGCATAGAATCTCAATACCAGTAGTAATTGGTCCATTGGAGGTAAGGCATTATTTCTGGAAAAATGAACAAACAATGAGATTTGGTTGCACCTTTACCGGTAAATCTTTACAATAGCGTTACCAAAAGAAGGCAAGGACTCCCTACAGTATAGCCTGGAAGAGAGAGGTTTGGATGTAGTTTTGACTTTTTTTTTTTTTAGACAATTGTAAATATATGCAAATCATACTAACCTATCCTGTCACTAACTCGATCTTACGAAAACTTGTCTTTTCCCATTAATTAGTAAGGAAACACAGTAATGAAATGAATGTGCTGCCCTTTCCTGCCGCCTACCCCTTCTATCTCGATAGAGCGATCCCGCCTACCTGTACCTCTCCACCGGACTCCACTTTCACAGCAACTTTCCACTTTTATTTGGGAAATTGGTGTCGGCACTCAATTTTTCTTTCGTTTACGGTACATATGACTTGACTAGAAGCCAAATATGTGAATACATTTGTATCTTAAAGTGGTAACGCAATTGTGAAGAAATGATAGTTTACTATATAAAGGATTGTGATATATTATATACGGTTATTATTATTTTTTATATAAAAGTATTTTGAAACTTATTGTGGGTTGCCCTATATTATTATATCAATCACCTTAATACCTTGTAAGGGCAACAGAATACCTGCAACATTCTAACCTCACTTCTACTGCACGCCTATTACAGGTTACTGTACTTCAAAATAATTATTATAGTGCTATTATATACAAAATATTAATGTAATATCTACCGAAATAGTGTAGCTTATTATTAACTGTGTACTTACGATCTGTATCTTGTTTCAGTTGATCTTTGATTTCATGTAGTAGGTTTCATTATTCGAAACTGTCTCAAAAATTTCTCGTCATCCCACCATTCAAAATTATTTGGACGCAGCCTAATTCGTTTTGCTGTTCTGATATAACGAAGCATCTGCTCCAGAACTTATCATCAGAATCAGTATCAAAATTAAATTGATCCTTGAAATCACCAGCTGTACGACGTGCAGCCATCTTGATTTCAACACTGAGTTCCAACCTCCGGATAACGCCTATCTGCCACTCTGGCTTCCGGATTGCTAATCTGGAAGTTTAGCCTCCAGATTGCACATAACCAAAAGTCGTAGTACGCAATTACAACCCAACTTCCAGAGTCCGTGGATATCCGGAGTACCCCATCGTTTGAGCCGGCAAATGCCGACAAATCCGCCATTGTTTGTCCAGCGCGCGCTATGCAGTATACAGTTGCATAGGGAAAGAATGTAATTTAAATGCGAAAAAATGCAATGCTACTGTGTTCAGAACTGTTCACAGAGAACAGAAAAAAGCGCACATTTGTTTTCTCTGTGACAAGGTGAAAGAAATAAGGAAAAAGGAAAGAAGTGACTATAAATATAAAAAGGAACGATCCGCTACCTAAGCGAGCATACATTGTGAGATTAATGAATGACTGTATTTTGATATTTATTTTTTCAAAATTTGGGCCACAATATATTTTTATAAAACTAATCTAGAATTTAAGTTGATTCAGCAATGATATTTCTACATAAAACAAATGAAAGTCACGTACCAATTAGTATCAGTGTCAAATTTTTACCATCTTCTCCATTTCAAATCAAGCATTTCTGAATTTGATCCTATTTGCTATTTGCAAGAATGACAAAATATATTTGTGAAGTCCTGAATTTATTCTTGAGACAAGATTGTATTGTTTGGCTCGATTAGAAAATACAAAGACCGTAGAAACTAGAAACGCTATTAAGGTTAGACTGATGTGAAATTTCAATTTTCTAAACTATTCTAAGTAGATCTATGAAATTTTGTACTTTTAATTTGTAATTTTAAATTGTGCAAATTTAGGTTTTCAAAAATTGCTATTATTTTGGCCAGAATTTTTGTCTACATACGTGTCAGACCTTCAGAAACGAAACTTACTATACAATTTTCCTCTTTATTTTACTAAAACATAATTAAACATATTTAATGCACTAAAAGTGTAAAAACAGAAAAATTCAACTCGAGCGTAAAAAACTTAATATTAAAAAATACCTCTTCTGGCTGATATGCATATAGATGTAATCAGGCAGTACATCTCACTTGACGATATGTGTCAGAGGAAGACAATTGTTTGTAAGTATCTGAAGTGTGATTAGTGGAATATGTAGCTAATCGGCGAAGTATGCATTGGAGGGGGAAAGAAACTTGCCACCCTACCCCATTATCTCCTGGCCTAGTTTTCTCATGAGTGATTCCTTATTGGTGGTACTTATGAGGTTCAAATCTGTCTTCGGACAATTGACGAAACAACAAGAACAAAAAAAAAAGAGTGTTAGGTATAACACTGATAGTAAGTTTTGTTAAGAACATATTCAAGAACCTCTACAAAAAATCATGCATGTAGTACAGAATCTGTAGAAAGAGTAGAATTTTTAGCAATGCAAAATTTACAGAAAATTAAAGTGGAGAAAATTGACGTCAAAAGTTTGGAATAATAATTAACCAGGTCTCTGTCTTTTTTATTTTCTAGGCATTTTGAAACATGTAGAACTATCATATTATATACAGAACTTATCCTTATATACACTACCACGCTGTGCACACCTAACCTACACTAGTAAATAAAGATGACTAAAAAATTATGTAATCTTATGAAAACACTATAATAGATAAATATTATTTACAAATCACTATGGACTATAGACACTATTATAACACTAACAATAAAACTGTTAGAAACTTGCAAATATTTCTTGTATCACAAACAAAAACCAAGCATGGAAAACACGTTGTTAAGGCTACTAGCAACAAGTGGAATTTTCCTTTAGATAAGAGTTGTGCTCTCCTTTGTAACTGAATATCTTTTAAAGGAAAGCAGCCTTTGTAGTAGGTCTAACACCTGTTGGATTCAATGAAGAAATATTTCGAGAAGTCAAGAAGCTACACTGGCTCAATCGGAAATCTAATATAATAAATAATGTATGAAATATAGCGTAATTTCCAAAATGGTCGCAGAATTCAGAGTGGGGGTCGTGGACGGAGAATTTAAATTAAGTCAGAGCTCGCAGCCTTTTAAAAATGTGAACCTAAATAGCTGATAGTCCGGTCGTATGATCATGAAAATTGGCAGAGGGCATCTTTAGATCATAAATGAATTTTTAAAGATAAAAACAAAGAAACGATTTTTTTAACCAAAAATGACAAAATCTCACATCAGTGTATCCTTGGGGACATTATAATGAAATTACTAACTTCCATACTTTCAAAGCTAAACTCACAAAATGTTTATCACTAGTATATCTGGTTGATAATAACACATGTACAAACTTTCGTCTCTCTCTATGATAAGTGGTTTGCACTTTATTAATAACTTAATTATATAGTGTATTGCTTAATGCAAAAAGTCCCTTGCGTCACAATTTACATTATTTTTCATTGATATTCACTTATAAGATTCTTTATATACCTTGGAACAAACATTACTATTGGAATTTTCTGTACAGCGAATGGGTAAATTACGAGGAATTTTTATGACTATTAATTTTTTTTATTTACTAAAAAATTCTAGCAATTTACTTATTAATTTTACAACAAAACCTTATAATAAGCTTTGATTCCATGCATGTAAGGAGCCATGTAAGTGAAAATCACTTAATAATAATGTCAATTGTAGTGCGACTTTTTATATAAAGCGGTTCAATATTTCAATAAAATAATTAATAAAATGCAAACCACGTATCATAGACGGATGCAATTTTGTGCACTTGTCACTAATAAGCAGATATACCAGTGATCAAAATTTGGTGAATCTAGCTGCGTAAGTATGGTAGTTATTGGTTTCACTGTTGTGAACTCTTAAAACTAATAAACTTCGAGAAATTTCAGTATAGTGTGCCCTTATGGGAACAAACAGGTGAAAAATGTGGAAAAATGGAAAAAAATACAAATTTTTGTTTTTATGTTCATAATTTTATTTAAACCTTCTACTTTCATAATATGGCCTCATTTTTTATTTGGGAGCCCTTTAAACCGTGTCACATGACGTTTAAATGTCTGCTTGCACGTGCTTCGTTGCCCTTTAAACGAGCTGTCAGCTCTAAAGTTTATGTTGAGCTTTGTAATTTGAATAAAGCGGGCTAGTTTTTTTTTTTTTCTGGTGTGTATCTAGTGAAATTAAGTTTGTTGTCACTCCTGAACACACTATCAGCTTGCCTGTCAGCCCTGCAAATACTTTGTTTTGAAACTGTGAACGGCAAAATATTGTTTGTGGATCGTTTCTTCTCGAGTTTGTGCGTTTGTACGTGAATATTCATACTTGTTTTGCTGATTTCGTGTTATTTAGGATGTTATTAAAGTTTTACACTAATTTTGTATTCAATTAGTTGTATATATTAGTGTGAATAAGTTAGTATAAGTGCATTAGGTTAGGAATCGTCACAATAACATTCAAGACCACGTGTATAACTCAACATTTAGCATTTTAGGCATAGTTTTAGTTTTCTAAACATGAATAGACTAAGTGACATTCATAATAAGGGCAAGAAACGATCAAAATATGCTAATAGGGCTAAAAATTTAGCAAATATAAGGTGGAAGAATGCCAAAACTATTGTGGAATGTGTGCAACAAGAAAATGTGTTAGGCCTAGTTGGTGATAATGAAGATCAAGTGTCAAAAGAACCAAATAATAAACAAAGTGCTAGTGAGATAAAGTTGATAAAATATTGCAACTTGCAGGAGAATTCAAATATAAATGCCCCCCCAGTGTAGTGAAGACTACACATTAGTGCATGTAAGTTTGTGGAGTGAACTGTATAAAGGAGTAAAATGTGGTCAATGTGGAATGGATAGTGCAAAAGCTGAGCTTACTGAACCATCAGGCTTTGCATTTAAAGTGATAGTGAAGTGTTATAATTGCAACACAGTGTTGAATGAAATGTATACAAGCCCTAAGGTAGGTAACACTGAGTCAACTCGACCTCCCTTCGATGTAAATAGGAGAATGGTCAACGCCTTTGTTACCATGGGAAAAGGACACTGCTATGGAACAACATTGTATGACTATGGGTATGGCAGGTTTGAGCTCACCATCCTTCAACTCTCACCTGATAAAACTGACGGAAGAAAACAAACTTGTTAGACAACATGTGTTGAGAAATGCTCACTCTGCAGTTAGACGAGCTCACATGGAAGTGGACAGTTCTATTAGTGATAGTGATGTTATAAATATTGGTGTGTCATACGATGGCACATGGATGAAGCGTGGACATACATCAAAGTATGGTTTAGGTTTAGTCATAGATATTTTAACAGGGCTAGTGTTAGATTTTGAAATAATGTCAAAATATTGCAGTACTTGTGAAAAGACAGAAAAAAAATGGATGTTGCAAGTGACGAATATAAACAGTGGTATCAAAGTCACAAAGATGCTGGTGTTTGTGAGAAAAATTTTGATGGATCTTCAAATGCCATGGAGATGAAAGCTGCAGAAATTCTCTGGACCCGGTCCATTAGGTTGTGTAATATGAGGTACACAACCTTATTGTCTGACGGGGATGCAAAAACACACCATCACCTTCAGCAGCTTCAAGTTTATGGTGAAGGCATTGACATTAGAAAAGAAGAATGTGTGAACCACGTTGCTAAGAGAGTAGGTAAAGGTCTACAGAATATTGTTAGGGAATGGAGAGGGACAGATTCCTCAATCGGAGGCAAAAAAAAAGGGAAGTCTGACTGCAGAAATGATACCTCGACTGCAAAATTACTACAGAAAGGCCATTATTGATAATATCCCCGATGTAAACAAGATGAAGAAAGCAATCTATGCAACACTTGACCATGCAATGTCCACGGATGACAAGCCCCTGCATTCAAGATGCCTTAGTGGTGAAAAGTCATGGTGCTTCTTCAACCGGGCCATTGCGAAGCAAGAAGCTGTTCCGAAGCATGACTTGAAAACCATGAAGACAGTGTTGCGACCTGATGTTGTGGCTAAAATCATGCCAGTGTACTGTAGACTAGCTAGTGATGAACTTCTTAGCAAGTGCACTGCAGGAAAAACTCAAAATGTGAATGAAAGTGTTCATAGTGTGATATGGCAGAAGTGCCCAAAAGAAATTTTTGTATCAAAAAAAAAAAACTTGAAGTGGCTGTTACTTCTGCTGTGACTGAATTTAACATGGGTTGTACAGCAAACATTTCCATGAGAGATTTAGTGTCAACAGTGAAATTATCTCCTGCAGCATACAAAATTGGCAATAGGAGAGAGAAGCGTCGACTGCAGCAAGCGGCTACTTCAACCAGTGAGAACTTCAAAACAAGCAGGAAGAAGCTACGTTTGTCAAAAAGTGTCACTGAAAGTAGGAAAAAGCAGCAGGAGGGGTCAACATATCAGGCAGGAGGGTTTTAAGCAATTTCCATAACGTGTAAGTACTCAAACATAGTGTTGTACTTTAAAACTTGATTTTCTCCCTTTTAAATTTTATTACATTTTAACATGTTCAAATTGCTCCATATGATGCATTTCTTAACCAATTGTGATGAAATGTTTACCACAAGCCCACATTACCTAAAGGAAAAAGACTGTCACATGGACTTTTAAAATATTTATTATTTGCCAAGATATAAATTAAGATGCATGAAATTAATTTTTTTCTTTAAATTGGCACTCACCCAGTTTTGAATTTTTTTCTCAGAAACTAAGAAGTGCTAACTAAAAATCATGTGATAGATGTTTTATTATTGTTAGAGGAACTGTTCTATATTTTTTTTTAAATTCATAATGTTAAGCGTTCATCGTGCAGCATTTTTTAAATATTAATTAGTATTAATTGGTAAATAATTAATTTCTTCAAAACTAATTAAGATACGTTGATGAAATTTATAGGGATGTTTTAAATACACATCAGCACTCTGTGGTAAAAATTTCAGTCCATTAGCATCACAAATGCATAATTTGAATATTTCACCTGTTCATTCCCTTATATGCGGAAGCCGGAGAGTTTGCACGAGGAATGCAGTTGGAAATGTTTAGATTTATTGTTATTTTATTTGCAAAATTGTTGTTTTCATTTGTTAAGTTCATGCTGCTGTGATGTTTATGAAGGAGTATATTGAACACTTAAATGCGTATTTATGCTGTAATAATTATTAAATGAAGTTTTTATACATTAGTATGTTGACTGATAATAATGTTCTATAATGTGAGAAGATCCTTTAGACGTTTTTGCCCTTCAAATGAAAAATATCTGAGTTTTACTTCAAATATTCCTATCCCTAGCATGTTGAAAAGGACTAACAATGGCGGCCGACTCGGTGATTGCGCTACTCTGTATATCCACGGACTCTGCCGACTTCCGGATAAATATGCCATCTGCCGGATAAGTTTAAACTAGAACTTTATCCGAGAGTCGTAGTACAGGCCCTAAGAGGGGCCATTCCATCAAGAGATGCTTGGTATCCCACTCAGGAACTACGATCCACTTCATCACCAGCCTACTTACATTAACCTTTTTCACCACCTAACATAATTACTTCACTGCGGCATCAATTTGAACCTGCAGCTTTCTCAACTGGAGAGTTTTGGGTGCACTATTTACATATTTTTAGAGAATAAATGTGGGACAATACTCCAGCAATGGGGGCATAACCAGTCCAAGCACTGCCAATATCGAAGCTCAAAATAAGGAAATGTGAAATATCGACTTATCTCTAATAAATTACATTGTACTTTTTCAATTAGCTATGCATGAGAACCTTAAAAGTACCACTTTTTTCTTTGTATGTATTTCTTAATGGTGCTTTTGTTGAAAGCCTAAGATTAATTATTACAGTATGTCTGTTGTAGATAAATTGTTTTCTTTGTATTCTCTTTCAGTGAGTGATTCATTCATTGTCTTTATCTTTTAACAAAAAATGTGTTTAATTTTGTTGACAAGTGTATGGTAACGGACTTCATTCATTCATTATTATTATTATTATTATTATTATTATTATTATTATCTCATTTCGTTTATTGTGTTGATTTCTTCAGTTAATTGAAGGAAAATAAGGGGAATTCATTCATCTGGAAAAAAAGTAGAGTACTTGACTTCTACATTATGAGCTATGTAATTTTTGTAATATATAGGGCAATGATAAATCTAACGATCTTTAAGACCCTAAGTTAACATTAAATAGTAATATAAATACAATAATAATTACTAGTACAATGAGCATTTCAGTTGTGTCAGGTATAGGGCATAGGAGGGAGTCCAGTGGCAGCGATACGAATCTGCAGCTTCTGCAACTGGTGAGATTTGGGTGCATTATTTAGAATTTTTAGAGAGTAAATATGTTGATGTTTTCTAATGCCAGGCATTTGACAATAAAGTCATTTGACCTCTTGCACTCCAGTATTTTTCAAAATTATTGTCATGGTCAGCCACTGAAGCACAGATTTTGAGGTGTTCCAAATCCATTTCGTGGTTTGAGTAGCACAATGGACAGTTAGGAGACTGATATATTCCAATTCTATGCAGCAAAATAGTCCCCAATCGGATTTCCGGGCGGGACTACTTTAATGGTACAGAAGCAACTAAATTTCTTATAATGGAATTCTTGTCATATAACATCAGCTAAGAAGAGAGTAAATATGGTACAATATTTTGTCTCTTCTCACTTTATAGATCTCTTGGATATGGAACAACAAGTTTTGATGGAGAAATCATTGCAATAAGTGAAAGTCTTAGGAATCTTCTATGCCACATCAATAAATTTAAGAATGCAGTTATATTATCAGACTCCAAAGCAGCTATTCTATCAATAGTCTCTAAACACACACCTTCATCTCAAACAGCAGAAATAACTAAAATGCTCTCTCAATTAATATCACTCAATAAAATAATTGTATTTCAATGGTTACCATCCCATTATGGAATCCTCGGAAACGAGAATGCGGATGCTTTAGCAAAGAAGGACAGCACTGCTACTTACAGACCTGTTACTAAATCTACGTATTACTCTGTGAAAAGATTTATTAAATCTACATACTTAGACTTCAACATACAAAATTTGATAACACAATCTCAAGGGAAAAAATGGAACTCTCTGCATCATAATCCATAGTTAATTCCCGATTTACCACGAAAATCGTCTGTAGCTGCATTTAGATTGGCAACAGCCCATGACTGTCTGGCCAAACACCTGCATAGAATTGGAATATATCAGTCTCCTAACTACCCACTGTGCAACTCAAACCAAGAAATGGCTTCGGAACACCTCAAAATCTGTGCTTCAGTGGCTGGCTGGCCATGATAATATCTTCGAAAAATATTGGAGTGCAAGAGGTCAAATGACTTTATTTTCAAACCTCTGGCATTAGAGTACAACAACAACATATTTTGAGCAATGGGGCCACAAACAATTCAAACACTCTCAGTATCAAAGCTCAAAATTAGGAAATGTTGCGAAGTATAGATTTATCTCTAATAAATTGTATTGCACTTTTTCTAATATGTTCAGTGTTTTGAATCAATTATACATCAGAGAATGAAAAATAATTTATTTGTATTTCTTAATGGTGTTTTTATTGAAAGTCTAAGTTAATTTTATATCTGTTGTAGATAAATAGTTTTCTTTGTATTCTTTATCAGTGGTGATTATTGATTACTTAGATTTTTAATATCCATATATTAAACAAATGGCAGTTACTTTTAAAAATAGATGTTCAGCTCTGACGGTGTAAAACAAATAAAGTGGTGTTTTATAAATGTTTATGAACGTGCGTTGTACTATGTCACAGCAAAACATCTTATGACTATTTTCAAGCGAATGTTTGACATAAAAAATTAAGAGCGAATTATAATTATATAACTGACCAATAATAACTTTGAAGTCAATATTCCAAAGTCAATCTTTGTTTTTATCTACCACTACATGATACATAACATCATTTAAAAATAGTGCTTAAGGTGTTTTGGAGAGAAGTATCCTGTCCTATTCGCATCCTGTACCTCAATTACATATTTTATCTAGAAGATGCAAAAGTTTTATTAGTCAAATTTGATCAATTAATTTAATAAAAGGGTTAAATGACGGTGTTAAAAGAGGGAGTGTGTTAATGGTTTTCAGTTTCATGTTCAACCATTATATTTATATTCACATGTTAAAACAAAAATGTGATATAAATATTGTGGTTAAACATGTTATTTAAACTGATAAACCATTACACACTCCTTTGGCGATATGAAAAATACTAGTATGTGTTGGTATAATAGGTATCTGCAATACCTACCGGGCTCTAATGTTGGCATAACGGATACCTGTAATACCGATCGGGCCGTGTAACATGGGATGTAGTTCCGCATTCTGCCGCTTTTTTTTTTCATTGATTGATTTTTCATAAGTACCAGGTCGAAATTGACCCTTTCCTTTTGAAAGAAGTGTAGGAGTTCATATGACAAGTTAGAAATTAAAATATTTCAAGGCACCGTAACTCTACCAATAGCAGAGTGAGCATGTTGATAATGTCATGTAAAAGGAACCGGTATATTTGTACTTATTAGTGGGTTTGGATGTTTATGGAGGGATGTTAGAAATTTTGTACGAAGAGTTTTGATATAAGCTGAGAAGTACAGTATGCCAAGATCGTCGTACAGTTGGCTATTTCGAATGAGATAGTCCGCTCCAGTGATGGTTCGGCAGATGGCTCGTTGAAGTCCGTCCAGTCGTTGAAGATGTCGCGGATTTGCTTGAGCCCATATTTCACAACAGAATGTCATGTAGGATCGAATTAGAACTTTGTACAACATGGTTTTAACATTTAAAGATGTATAGCTCTTGAAAAATGAGTAAAGAAGCATATATCGTTGGAAGGCCTTCTCACGAATATGTAAGACATGATGTTTGAAAGTAAGTCTCTTATCAAGAAAAACTCCAAGATACTTGACGGTAGTTGTGAAAGGTATATTTTCATTTTGAATGGTTAAGGGTTGTGATTGCCGCGGAAATCTTCTTGTGAAAACAACTGCTTGCGACTTGGAGCCATTTATCTTAAGGCGCCATTTTGTGGACCATTGGGTAATAATATTTAAGGCTTCCTGCATTTGTAGACAAGCAAAATGAATGTTTATATGCTTCGTATAAATAACAGTATCATCAGCGTATAGTGTAAGTTTACATTTTGGATGAATTGGTATATCACGGACATATGCACAGTACAGTGTTGGGCTTAAAACTGATCCTTGAGAAACTCCTGCTGTTATGGCGTGAGCGTTTGAGAGACAGCGTCCGTTTTGAACACGAAAAGTTCTATCTGAAAGGTAGCTGGCGATAAGTTGAATATAATTTATAGGAATGTTAAGTTTGTGAAGTTTATATAATAAACCAGTGTGCCAGACAGTATCAAAAGCTTGCTGAATGTCGATAAATGTAGCTACTGTATGTTGTCCAAGTTGAAATCCTCTTTGAACGGATGTTGTTAATCTGTGAAGTGCTTCTCTGGGACTATGGTGGGGTTTAAATCCAAACTGTTCATGGTGGATGACATCTGGTGCAGTTAAATATGGCTTTAGTCGTGCCAGAATGATACGTTCAAAAATTTTTCCAAGGAAGTTGGTTAGGCTGATTGGTCTATAACTTTGTGGTAATGTTGGATCTTTTCCCGGTTTAACAATTGGTATAATATGTGCTGTTTTCCATGCTGATGGAAAATAATTATGATGTAGACATGAGTTGAATATCTTCGTTAAATGTGTTATTGCTCTTTTTGGTAATTTCTTCAGTATGGCTGGTGTGATTTTATCCGGACCAGGTGTCTTCTTCGGTGCTAGATTTCGAATTATGATCTTGATTTCTTGTGGTCGTACGTGAGGTGCATTTCCCGGTTCAGGGGGATGTAATATGGACTGTACATGTTGCGATATTGTTGTTGAAAAGTCTTGTAGTGAAGAGTGATGATGAGAGGAGAATCGGTTTTGAAAGGAGTTTGCAAGAGCTTCAAGCCTTTCAATGGGATCATAGTTAAATGTACCACTTGAGTCTTTAATAGGTGTTGAATTTTTTGTGATAGATTTTCGTAACATTCGTTTTGTAAACGACCAAAAGGTTTTTCCTGTAAGCTTTATGTTTTCCACTGTGTCGGCAAACTTATTGATTTTGTAAAGCTCATATTTTCTTCGGATAGCACGTTGATACCGATAAAAAGCTCTTTTTGCTTGAGGATCCGCATAAAGTTGCCACCGTTTTCGAACTTGGTTTTTGGCTTTAAGATATTTTAGTTCATTTTTACCATAAGCGTTGTTATCTGATTTCTCAAAAGTCAATGTGGAGGACATTTCATCGAATGTGTCTATGATAGTGTCTGAAAATATTTTTATAGCAGTTTCTATTTCTGAAGTTTTTAAAGTCTGTAGAGTACCTGGGATGATTTGGTGCAAGCGTTTTGTGAAGCCATTCCAATCTGTAACTTTTTCTGTAGAAGGTTGATCTGATATCATATGGAAAGGGGCCTTGAAAGTCAGAAGTACTGGAATATGGTCAGAGTCAAGAGCGTTTTAGCAGATTTGTTGAACCGGGGAATATTTTGTGTTACATAAACAAATATCAAGTACATCTGGATGATGAGTGGTTATCCAGGGAAATCTTGTAGGTGCTTTTGGTCCTGTAATTGAGTAATGAAATTTATTGGAATGTAATAACAAAGTTTCACCTTTCGGAGTATTCAGTCTAGAATTCCATGATTTATGTTTTGCATTGAGATCACCACAGAAAATGAAATGTTTGTGATGTGTGATAAGCAGGGTCATGTCGTTTTCATTGAGTTGAGCGTATGGCGGGTAAGAAACAGATGCTATGAGTATTTCTGTTCCTTCAAGCTGGATGAATACACCAGTGGCTTCAAGATTCTGAAAAATCGGTAGAATGGCTGTTCGATATGGTATGGAATTTTTAATGAGTATAGCAGTTCATCCTCCAGGTCGGTTGTTTCTATCTGTACGGATAACAGTATAGTTGCGTACACGAAATTTTATAGTGTGTTTTAGATGAGTTTCACTAATACATGCGAGGTCAATATCATAATTAAAGAGCAAGGCTTGTAGTTCGTAAGTCTGGTGGATTATTCCATTGGCATTGAAATTTAAGATGTTTAGTCCTCTGTGTTTGGAAAGCTTTTAGGGGTCATTTATAGATTGTTGTAAATTGAAAAGATTAATGAAACCTTCAATGAATATTATGACCTTGGATATTGAGTCATTTGCATTTTGGATTTTATGAAGTGTTGTGCGGACAAGCTGAATTGTACGTTGAATGTTCAGTGAGCGTAAGATATTAACAATATCTTTGAAGGAGTCTGATATTGATTCAGATGATGTTGATGTAGCACTTTGAGAATTAAATATTGACTGGAAAGCTTTGGTGTTGCCAGGATTAGCAAGTAGAGGAAAGTCACTGTGTTTCCATGTCGGTGGTGTAGAACGTTCTTCGGAAAGAATTCTCCTGTTCCTCATCTTCTCTTGAAGTTCCGCTTTCTTCTTTAGTTGAATTGGGCACTGGCTGTAGCTGGCAGTATGAGCACCGTCACAATTTGCACATTTAGGGTTATGTACAGGGCCTTTCAGAGGACAATCGGCGAATAAGTGATTATTTCCGCATTTAACACATCGAGTAGGCAAATTACATCGACGTGAAGTGTGACCAAAACCCTGACACTTATGACATTGTGTAATATGCGGACGAGGTCTATATGACTCAATTTTTATGATATGATTGTTAATATCTTGCAATTGGTATATGGTTCGGGAGTGTTCATTATTTGGAAGTGTAATTATCCAGATGGGGATGGGACGTCGTGTCGGTATGCCATCAGTGTCGTAGCAAGGAACAGTAATTTGACGAATGTGTTCTATTTGGAAATCTAAGAGTTCAAGTTCTGTTTTGAGAGTAGCAGATTCTACAAAAGCTGGAAGTCCTTTCAGTACTACTTGTAGTAATTTAGTTTCCCGAGGTTCGTGAGAATAAAACTGAAGGTTTTCAGTTTGCAAGATATTATATAACTTGTCATAGTCAGCGCGGCAACTAGTTAAATATTTCATTCCTTCAGCAGAGTATGTGATTTTCAGTGGCTGGCTAAGTAGTGACTGCAGTTTTTGATTATTTGCAAAGAAATTTCCGGCTGGGATATTCTTCACAATAATTGGCGGCATTCGAGTTGATTTGGGTCTAGGAAAATCTGTGTTGTTGTTATCTTTTTGGTTTCCTACTCGAGGATTATTTTGGTTTTGTGGTGATATGTCGGTGTCCATTTCATGGACAAGAGGATCAAAAACATTTTGTAGTTTGATATCCGGATGAATTAATGTTTCATGAGATAATGTTGTTTGTGTATCGGAAACTGAAGAATTCGGTTTGGCTTTGTCCGTATTTAGTTTCTGTTTCTTAACGACATGATCTCTTACTTTACTTTTACTTGAAGTTGCGTTTTCCGCGGGATTAATTTGTTTGCTAGTTGAATTGGGTACGCGAGTAGGATCGCATAATGTAGTCATTGTAGATGTAGGGGTACTACTACTTGTTACAGATGTTGTGGTTGTTGTCGTATTTGAAGTCACTATGTTAAATACACCAGGTTGATTTTCGATTAGACACCAGTCTTCAGTATTTTGAGTCATTTTAACAGGCACCACGCTTGGCTCCGAGAGCCAAGCTAAAGTAATTACTACACAATCACTCGATTATGTTCGCGCACGTAACACAAAATGATGAAGAAATAAAGTTATAACTTAAACAAACACCACACAATGTCGTTAAACTGTTAGATAATAATATAATTCCACTAAATATAACTTGAAAAAACTACGCAACTACGTAAACACAAATCAGGGCGGAGCACTGTTCGATAAGATGCTTCTCCGATCAGCACTCGATACGAACTCATTCTGCCGCTATTTGTAACGAGATGTAGTTCCGATGTTTTGCCGCCAAGTGTCTCGATATCGCGTCAATAGCGTGTCTAAGGTAATGCCACAGTCTAATAGATACAGTCACGCAACTCATACGTATCAAATATGCCAACATTTGACAGCTGGCGCGACAGTAGCCCTCTAGCGGCAGGCAAGTTAAAAGTGTGCACACGACATATGATAACACATCAGAAAACGGGTTTTGCGTAATTTATTTTATGTTTTTACGCTATACAGTAAGTGTATATGTTCTTATTAATTTTACTTTAGAATCCTAGAAGAATTTCACACGCAGTTAATCTACAAGTTTCAGAAGCTGGGAATAAATGTAATTCTTTCTGCTCCTTACAACTGAATCTTGGCCCTGATCACGTATCATGGTTTGAAATAATATAACTGTTTGTACGTGGACGGTTAATTCAATTCATTCCTAAATATATTTATGAACCATTGGAACTCTATATTTCCTGTGAGAAGAGTCAAAATTATAGGGCATATCTCGTAGGGTACATCGCGTGGTGAACTCCTCTCCCTATTTCCTGAGAAATTAACTATTTTCCATACCGCAAATTGGGGTAAACTCGGCCGCTGAGGTAAACTTAAAAATTAAAAAGAGGAAGATTTAAACCTTAATTTGGCAGACATTGATTTATGAAGTTCATTATTTTTCAATTTTTTTATTATTATTTTGAGTCGCTAATAGTGCTGATATTATGGCTTAAATGTTTATGGAAAGTTTACCGCATTTTACATTACATTTCCAGTTTTCACACATAAGCTTAATTTTAACTTACCCTACCTATATAATACGTAATTTACATGCACTTACTGTTATTATGACGTAGGTGTGAAGGTGAGAACAAATGAATACACAATTTTGTTGAAAAAATTGTAACTTCAATTAACTCAGAAAATGTAGGCCTAATTTTATTTTCAGAGCAGAAGTGGTGTAAGTCAAAAATGAGTAATGAGGGTTAAAGTAAACATTCTGTAAAATACAGCGCAAAGTAGCAGTTAATATTGAATTTATTTAAACTATTAGTAGTCAGTGAATAGCACGAAGGATATATTAATTGCTACTTTTCGCTGTATTTTACAGAATTTTTACTTTAAACCTCATTACCTAATTTTGAATTATACCACTTCTGCTTTGAACGGCTCAAATAATCACTGGTAATGTAAAATCAACACCAATAACAGTCATGCAAATTATTACAGAAAAGATTTCTTTTTATATTAAATTTAAAAAGGCTCTTTTATTTCTTGAGAACCTAATACGTCTGCCACATGAATCTACACCAACACATCAGAAATTTATCGACACAGTCTGGATTTATTCAAGAAGTGAATATTTTGCAAAAGGATTATAATACGCCATGAATTCTTGAAAAATTAACACCATAATCTCTACTCTTACTCTATAACATTCAACTTTTGAAAAATATAAAGAAAAAAACACGAATACAAAAATTATGGAATTACTTGCATTAAAAACTGTAGATACATTATCCAAAATCGGAATGGTTACACATTTACACATGATCTCTGCAAAACAATAATATACTGTAACAGGTATTTACTTTGTTTTTATTTAAACTCTCCTTCCTGACATACAAATAGGTAACTGATAACTAATAAATGTTTTATAGAACACAATACGTAGGTTACCTACAACAGGTTATGACTGAGTTATGATTTTCTCTTCGTCTTTAGGGAATCTGAAGAAAGATAAATTCGGAGATTTAAACTTGTTGTTACTGCAATTTTCGTCATTGCACACATTGGCTTTATTCCGACACATGATTAAAACGTTATTATAACATCTCGCATACCTCTAAAGCACGTGCTGGCCGTGTCAACCCTATGACCAGTGCATTGCCTGCCGCTTGAGCGCTAGTGTCATGAATGTTGGCAAAAAAAGTGTTGAAGTAGAGCGACTGTATATATTAGACTGTGGTAATGCATTGAGTTGGGGGTCTTTCTATTTATTTGTCTATGGTTGTTTGTACTTTTATTACATTTTTTTTTGTTTTTCCTTTTGCATGGTATTTATTCTTTATTTATTGTCAGTAGTAGATAAAAGTCTTTTGACTTGTATATTTTTGGCTCGCTGAGTCTCCTCTGGGAATTACTAAAGCGGAAATAAATATTAATGTAAATTTAAAGTTTAAAAATGTGTATATCATAATCAGAAATTCCCAGTAACTAACAATAATGTTAATTCGTTTAAGGTGGAAAATTATTGTCACGAATAGGCCTAACATGTCAGACGATTGCCCCTAAGTTTCATTTTATTATTAATATAAGTATTCGTTGTTTCTAAACTTAATTTTTCCTAATGAAGGATTGTTAATACGTGCAGGTAGTCTACTGAGAGGTAATTTTTGTAGAATAACTTTACAGCATATTTAATTAACTTGAAAGTTTTTCGTTGAATAAAGAGACACACGAATATCACTTTATTAATGACTTTATCGCTGATCATTCTTGCTATTATTATTATTATTATTATTATTATTATTATTATTATTATTATTATTATTATTATTGTAAAATTAAGAAATATATGGCCGGGTAGCTCAGTTGGTAGAGCAGCTGGCTACGGACTGGAAGGTCCGGGGTTCGATCCCAGGTGGTGACAGGATTTTTCTCGTTGCCAAACTTTCAGAACGGCCCCGAGGTTCACTCAGCCTCCCATAAAATTGAGTACCGGTCTTTCCCGGGGGTAAAAGGCGGTCAGAGCGTGGTGCCGACCACACCACCTCATTCTAGTGCCGAGGTCATGGAAAGCATGGGGCTCTACCTCCATGTCCCCCAAGTGCCTTCATGGCATGTTACGGGGATACCTTTACCTTTTACCTTTACCTTTTATGTAAAAAGTTTATACAGGTTTTCCTACGTGTAATTTAAAAACTAAAAAATGCCAGACTGTGCCGTGTTCGCTATAATTATGCGAAGAAAACCAAGGCAGATAAGTCAAATACTTCCAGGTTAGAAGAAATGATGACCTGACTACAAAATGTAACCGAAATGACAAACATACTGACACACCGCACATCGCAGCGACATTTGTAGCTGCACGTGTAGCCATCCATGTCGCCACGTGTGGCCACCCAACAGCAGTAAATGTCGCAGAAAAAATGGACCCGGACCCATTCGAGTTGCGACACGACCTTGGGATGCGCCAACCTTGCTACATTTACTGCTCCGTGTGGCCGCTTCCATTTAACTAAATGCAGTCTATAATTCCATCTACATTTGTCGCAGAAAACTTGCTACAAATGTGTGGCCGTACCCTAAGAGAGTGTGATAGAGATACTATACCCATAGACATGAAAGTATAACTGGATGTAGCACTGTCGCAAGCTTTGCATTGAGGAAAGTGAGGCCGCGCTTGTCGATTAGTTTCGCCTGGTACTGAGGGCTTTGTAGTTTGGAGGGCAGCGAAGGCGAGTGATTACATGTTATGTTGCATAGCGCAAATATTTTATAAATATAATGGTGCGGCTGTAGGCTTGCACAAATCGCGGAGATAAAAAGAAAGAAGATATTCATTTTCACAGGTAAGTTAACTATATACTATTTATTGTCTTCAATAAATAAATTCCTGTTATAGGTTATGTTTTTCGAGTATGTTTAAATTAAAATGTGCAGTTTACAAATTCATTGTCTTAACATTAATGTTTATTGTGATATCAGGGATGGTAAATAATATATTTTGACATGGGAAAAGTGCAGCCTTAGGGTTCATATTCGTTAAAAATTATTTAATATCATTGTTTAATGTAATCTTTCTGTCTCATTCATTTTAGATTTCCATTCAGCAGACCACACATTCTGCATCAATGGGTAGCTGCAGTTAAAAGAGAAAAGTGGACTCCTACAAAAAAGAGTTTTTTGTGTAGTGAACATTTCACAAAAGGAAGTTACGAAGCCCAGTTGTCATCAGGTAGATGGTACTTAAAGGAAGATGCAGTACCCGAGTTATTCAACTATCCAGAACGACTGCATAAAGTTATAAAAAGAAGAAAGCCTCTTATTCGAAATACTTCAGTAGTACCAGAGAAGGTAAGTATCTTTAGAAAATTGCTATTGAATCATAGGCTGTTTGTCAAGATTTTCCATTGTTCTTACTATTTTTTTTTTAGCCTTTAGTTGTATAATGTAATGCAACAGTCTTGATATTTTGGGTATTGGCTCTCCATGAGTCCCATACTGTTACATAACATTACTGACATCAAGTTTTTTATATTACAGAAATTAAGAACTACCCAGGACTCAGTAGGGCTACATTCTAACTCAAACCATGAAAATGATGCCAGCTCATCAGACACTCTAACATTGTCAAGTGTTAGACCACCTACAACTGCACCAGAAAGCCCCAAGAAACAGGTACTGAAAAGAAAAGTGAAGACAATGCAGCAAAAATTGCGACGCAAGAATGTTAGGATTACAACAATGAAGGAACTACTTAAAGAACTAAAGAGTAAGACTAACACTACACCTGAAGTAAATGATTTGTTACAGAATTATTTTAGTGAATTTCCATTAGAACTATTACAAAATGAACTCAAAAATAAAGATGTAAAAAAGAATGGTGCCAGGTACACTGAAGGTATTAAGCAATTTTCTCTTACGCTTTATTTTTATTCACCTAAAGCTTATAGATATGTTAGAACTATGTTTAAATTGCCTCACCCAAATAGACCGAGTAGTTACTTATCTAAATTTAAATGTGAGCCAGGTTTCATAAGTGAGGTGTTTGAATATCTGAAAGCTAATATTTCAGAAAAACCATGGCTTAAAGACTGCACACTTATAATTGATTCTATGTCACTGAGAAAACAAATTCAATGGGACACTACACACTCACGGTACTCTGGTTATGTTGAATTAGCTGGACTTGCAGACGAGAAAGATGTACTAGCTACAGAAGCATAGGTGTTTATGATAGTTTCGATTAAACATAATTTTAAATGTCCTGTTGCATATTTTTTTACTGACAAAGTAAATTCTAATGTTCAGGCACAGCTTTTGAATATATGCTTAACTAAATTGCATGAAATAGGTATTAGAATATGGTCAATTACTTGTGATGGTTTATATGCCAATATCACCACCCTTACTGCTTTAGGATGCAATTTTTCTGCCCATGACATGAAATGTTACTTTGTACATCCAGACATGGGTAAGGTTTGGACTATATTTGACCCTTGTCATATGGCAAAATTAGGTAGGGGTTGTTTAGCAGAGAAGTCCTGTTTGACGTCAGAAAAAGGTTCAATACAATGGAAATACATTATGAATTTACACGAGATACAAGAGCAGGAAGGATTAAAATTTGCTAATAAACTCTCAGGAACCCATGTAAACTGGAGAAATCATAAGATGAATGTTAGATTAGCTGTGCAAACATTAAGTTCTAGCGTTGCTGATGCTATTGATTATTTAAGGATGAGTGGTCATGAGTCTTTTCAGGGTTCTGAAGCAACAGTTGAATTTATAAGATACATGGACAGATTGTTCGACATTTTAAATTCCAGGAACCCTTTCTCTCCTGGTTATAAAAAGCCACTATCATTGAATAATGAAAACTATTGGAAAGAATTATTTCATGAAACAAAACTGTATCTAAAATCATTGATGATTGATGGTATTTCACTATTGTCTCATCCAAGAAAAATGTTTGCATTAGGATATATTGTCTGTATCACTTCTATTGAAAACATTGCCAGTGATATTTTGAAAAGACAAGATGACCCTTTAAAATATTTATTCACATATAAATTTTCTCAGGACCACCTTGAATTACTTTTTTCATGCATCCGGGCAAGAGGTGGGAGGAATAATAATCCTAACACTCTCCAATTCAAGTGGGCTCTGAGAAAATTATTGTTTAGAAATGTTGTTACTGCTAGTGGTAACTGCCTAAATATGGAGCACCCAAAGACAGAGTCAGTGCTGGAGTTCAATAGTAATAACAGAATCTTAACTCAAACTTCTACATCATGTGATCTTAGAAGTGAATGTAGTGACGATACAGAGATTATCCAGCTTGTTAACACTTTAGATTCATACACTTTAAGTAGCTTCCAAGAAAATATATTATGTTACATTGCTGGTAGTATACTTAAAAAACTTCTTGAGAAAATTAACTGTGAACACTGTCAGGTAATGTGTGTTAATCAACAAACATTTCAAAGCATTGTAGATCACAATTACACCATGTTGCCTTGCATTTTGCAATTTCACAAATTTGTATCCTATGTATCGAGGAGTGGACTTATAGATCCGTTAGATGATGTGTTTGTGATTGCACAACACGTTGAGAAAGCTTTTCAGATTTACATTATTCAACAGAATATGATCAATATGTGAAATATTGATAAGCACATTACCTGCTTTGTCATACAAAAACTGCTGAGTTTAAGTAAGCCTCCATTTACTTCCTCCCATCCTCCTACAGAAGAATTGGGATACGAAGATACCCATGAAATGAAAATTATAAAGGCAGTCATTCAAATGTATTTAAACATTCGTTTAAAAACATTTGCTAAAAAGTTCACACTGAAGGTTGCCAAAGGAAATGCCACTTCCATAAGGAGCAAATTAACAAAACAAATATTGTTCCAACATGTGTAACTTTCTGGAATAATACCATCTGAACTACAGTATATATATATATTATATATATATATATATATATATATATATATATATATATATTGTGTTAGATATGAACAAATAAAATTCATTGTGATATTTTTTCTCCTTATATTGTCTGTGAATTGATTTAATGTAGGCCTATTGTAAAACCCAAATTCCTTTCAAGAATGAGTCCTTATCTACGCGGATTATAATACCAAATTGTTTGTGAGATGTGTTAAAATAATAATTTCTTGATCTTTAAAGGTTTTGAAGAGTGTCTAAACTGAATGTGTGAAATATTTCAAAGCAGTTTCAAAATAAATTAACTGATGAATATGTACCATAGACATGTGTCTATGATATATACGAAGCTGAATATTGCCCCTCGGACCAGACATGACTAGTCGCACGGTTGGCCTCAGTTATTATGTTACAGTGCTCCATCCAGTTCATCTTTATATGTCTATGACTATACCTCACTCGTTCTACTAACGGAGGCATCTAGCGGCAATAATGTACTAGCCAAGACCCGTAAGACCAATACTTTTTTCTTAAGGTGGAGTAATCTATAATCAGACTTCAGATGTATACAAACAAAATTATTGTTCTTCCTCTGACGCATATCGTCAAGTGAAATGAATGTACTGCCTAATATTAGATATAGGGTAAATATTGGAAATTTCGTGGCAGTGGTTATTTCGTGATACTTTTTCTTTGCTCTTTCGTGAACTAACCAATGGTGTTACGAGATTCAAATTTCCGCCAAGGGATTGCATATGTTGTCCAGTTTCCAGAAACATACAGCTACGCTTTGTGTGACTATTGTAGCTGCTTCAGTGAGCTTTTATGTTTGGAGAGAGCAAGTTAGCGTCGACTTCTCAGGCGTACAAATTTTGTGGAAGTTTGTGATTACATTACAGGCTTATTACTAAAGGTAAGCATACGATATTTGGTACAAAGATTTATTATATCTTAGTGAAAATTTAGGAAATGTTTTTGGAATTTTAGATACAGCTGTAGTCGCCATATAGGCTTAGCTTTACTGATAGAAATCTTAGCTGTTTGAGGCGAAATTTTGTTGAGTATTAAGCCTTACATTTTATACTATTTTAAAAATTGTATTACAATACGAATTTTAGAAATCTGAAGATAAGTTGTGATAACAAAAAAGAAAATGAGGACGCAATGGGTTCAGTGTAGCTTCTGTTTGATTTGTTATCATACTAAGTGTCAATGATAAGTGATAGATGACTTACTTGCAAGAATTGTGACAGGAGATGAAACATGGCTCCACCAATTTGGACCGGAGATAGAGGCAAACAATGGAGTGGCATCATACAAATTCACCAAAGAAATAGAAATTCAAAAGTGCACCTTCGGCAGGAAAAGTTATGGCTACTGTGTATTTCGATTCAGAAGGACTCTTGCTTATGGACATCATGCCACACGGAACCACTATTAATTTTATTCTGACGCGTATGTTGCAACTCTCAAGAAACTTCAAGCTTGACTGAGTCGTCTTCGACGACATCGGAAGAAGCAGGATGTTCTGCTATTGCACGACAACGCACAGCCATATGTCAGTCACAAGACCACAGACCAGATCAGAAAATTCGGCTAGAAAACACTGAAACATCCCCCTTACAGTCCTGAACTGGCACCGTGCGATTACCATCTCTTTGGTAAACTGAAGGATCCCTTCGCGGAACGAGGTTACAAGATGACTCCCTTGTGCACGCTTCTAAAGAGTGGCTCAGACGTGTTTGTCCAGACTTTTACCGTGCTGGTCTACAGACCCTCATTCCTAGATTACGTAAGGAAGGTGAAAGGGACGGAGATTATGTGGAAAAGTGACATTTTGTTCCTAAAGCATGTATCTACATTCCGTGAAAATAGCAAAGCTGTATGATAAAAATATAATTTTTAAACAAATATTATGCATTATTTATGGAGTTACCCTAGTAATATAGGCTATAGTAAAGTCCGTAATAAAAGTGTTCACCCTTTCAAGGCAAAAAAGATGCCTTTTCAATTTCAATTTTTACTTTGATTTCATTCTTATTAGGTGTTGATATGTATTTTTATGTTTTCTTGCTATGGATATTAGACGGAATTACTATGTTTGAAGTCTTGTAACAATAAATGAGAATTTCATTTGACTTTAATGAATTTTTACACAATTCTTCTACCTCTCACGAAATTACCAATGTAATATCACGAAATTACCAAGGTTATCACGAAATAACCAACCTTTTAGCTAAAGCTGTAAAAGTGGTGTTTTTAGCGCTTGTTCAAGAACTTGTCCAATCTTTTATGTGTCCAGATTTGTACAGTAAATTATCGTCTTTTAGATGAAAAAATCGGAATAAGGTATTTTTACACATTTTCATTTTCAATTAATTTTCATGAAATTATCACGAAATTACCAATGTTTACCATATACGTATCAGTCCTGACTACGCATTTGTGATCAGGGGTATCAGCCACAACCTCAATCAGAGATAATCTTGTAATTATAAATGTAAAAATGTTTAATTGGTACGTCCTTGCCTATTTTCTGAATTCAAACTACGTTAAATAAATTCTACTCCGATAACTGCCTAGAGGCCGTGCGTCCCTATGTTCGGGCTTGTTTGGAAAAATAAAGTAAGCCTATATAGTCACTTGTTTGTTACTCAGTCTTAGATACTGTTAGGAACAATTTGGTTACACTATCAGTACTCAATTTCGAGGCCTTAATGTGAAACTGACGTAACTGTAATCGATAGTTTATTCACAACAAAATTCTTAACAGACAATACGCTTATTTCACATGAACTGTACCATCATGTTCTGTAGTTACGAATTATATTATATACAAGACTGTTAGGAATTGAGTTACAACTTTTTGTGAGCAAGTAGAAAAACGAATTATCAACAATTGGTGTAAAAACCTAAAAAATCAATTTTTTTATTAAGACCTAAACAGATGTATTACGTATTTTCATTACAATTTAATGTACTAAATGAATATAGTCACAATCCATAAATATCTTATATCTCATTCTGATTCAGCTAACAAAGAGTGGACTCATTGGCTGAAGACGTTTGATAATTTATTTGCATTGTTATCTATATAGCGTGGGGAAATATCGAAGTTTCACCTATGTATACAGTACTATAATATACCGCAATATAATAATAATACAATATCACATCGTGATCAGATCATTGACTAGATAGGTGGCTAAGACTATAATTTCGAATTCATGTTTTCATGCAAATAGCTTATCTGTGGAACTGAATTACACTTCCTGGAGTTTGTAAGTGCTTACAGCCGTATCCTGGACAGTATTTCACAATTATAACGGCAAAATTAAAGAAATATAATTAAAAGATGCACTTCCTTCAACAAAACAACCATTCCCTTATGAGTTAGAAAGAGAGAGAGAGATGCTCCAGGTGTGCCAATAGTACGGAAGTTACACGTCATGTTTTTTCAGCATTCGTCTACAGGAGTTGTCTATCCAGTTTATAATGTTGAGATCACTGTGGCAAGCTCGCTACATTTGCCATCTAGCGATGTTGCATTCAACCAGACCATAACACCATACCAGCCACAATAAAATAGTTTTAACGCAAAGCTATGAAAGACACCATATATTTTTTTAAATTATAAATAAAATTTTATTCATTGCACTTTATATGAATCCTATAGATTCAAAATCCCCTATATCCATTTTCACAAATTGAAGAATTTTGACAGTAACTGGTGACAAATAGAAAGAATTTTCAACCTTACAATGACTTTTAACAAACCTTTTTCTTTACATCTAATGGGTTTTCGAATTCGAACTATATAAATCATTAGAATTCATTCTTAGCAAGCAATATGTGGGCATAACTAAATTATGAATAAAATGGTCTTTAGGGGGTTTTGAATCTAGAGGATTCATATAGACTATTATTCATGGCTTGAAATTTTAGAGAATGCTTGAAAAATAAAAGTCGGATTTGTATATAAGAAAGCGGAAATAGTCCTACGTTACAAGAGAGGACGAGAGCCAAGTAGTCAGTTTTATACAAATATATTTGAAATTGAAAGGACACTATTTTTAAGATAAACAAAAAGAACTTAATCGGCCAACGACAGCTCACTTAAAACTTAAACACTCAAACTGTATTTTAACAATAATTGTAAGGCCACCGGCGTGGCTCAGTCGATTAAGGCGCTTGCCTGCCGGTCTGAAGTTGCGCTCGGGAGCGGGTTCGATCCCTACTTGGGCTGATTACCTGATAGGGTTCATTCCGAGATTTTCCCCAACCGTAAGGTTAATGCCAGGTAATCTATGGCGAATCCTCGACCTCATCTCGCCAAATACCATCTCGCTATCACCAATCTCATCGACGCTAAATAACCTAGTTGTTGATACAGCGTCGTTAAATAACCAACTAAAAATTAAAAAAAAACAATAATTGTAGTATGACCTTACAAGAACTGATGTTCTTCAAAAGCATGTGATACTGAACTTGTACAGTGTACATGTGGCAACACAGAAAATGTTGGTGGTTGCAGTGTTCTAGCTTTTCTAACGGATTATTTTTCCACTTCCGTAAAACATTTCAGTTTCCGTGTTAGTAGTTAGTCTCTTCCAACATGCGAGATTGCTGTAACGTGCTCGAAAAATGCTACGAGGTTGTGAATTTTCTTGTAATTGTTAATTTGTGTAATTATTCAAAAATGATTGGAAGTGAAAACATATTACATTTTGGACAATTTAGAAAACTCAGCTTACAAGAACAGATTATTGCTACACGAAAGGGAACGTCAACCCCACCACTACCTGATCTTACATGTGAAACCAGCAAAGGCCGGAAACTACAATTTTCCACACACAACATGACACCAGAATACGTCCTGGTTAACAGGTTGTGAACAAAGACAAATTCTTTTCTGTTTTCCGTGTGTGTTTTTTTTTTTCAAATTCGAAGGACGTTTGGTCCTTTAGTGGATTCAGTGACATTAAGAATCTGGGCCGCGGGATTCAGAGGCACGAAAGATCACGGGAGCATCTCGATAGCTCACTAAAATTAACATTCTTCAGTAAAAGGAATATCGCATTGACCTAGCATTAAACGAAGCAGCCAGGGTTTCTCATGCGAAACAAAATGAACAGGTGAATCAAAATCGGCATGTGTTATGCAGTTAAGTGGACATTGTGTGTCTTTTAGGAAGGCAAAAACTCACTTTCAAGGGACATGAAGCAAGTAAAAGGTCGTCAAATCAAGGAAATTATCGCGAGCTTTTCAAACTACTAATGAAGCCCTATAAAGTAGTGCAAACGCATTTAAACAATTATTCTAAAGCGTTTGTTGGTTTGCCAAAAAAAAATACAAAATGATTTAATTGAATCAGTTGCCTGTCTTCCAAGAAAAGAAATAGAGGGCGAAATTCAGAAATCTGACTTCTTTGCTGTGGAAGCTGATGAAATTTTAGATGTGTCTCTCACTGAACAGTGCTTCATAATTTTGAAGTATGTAGATCCATGTGGTTATAATCAATAACGATTTTTTGGTTTCCACACTGTCACTGCAGATAGAACAGCCACTGCCCTATACAATTTATTGGACCAACAGCTGCAGCCATTGAATTACGAGGGAAAACTTGTTGCGAAATCTTACGATAGTGCAGCATTTATGGCGGGAGAATTAAACGGTCTATAGGCGAAGATCAAGCAGAAAGCTAAACAGGCATTATTTGGGCACTGCCATGCACACAGAATAAACCTAATGTTGTCTAAAAGCTGCAGTAGCATAGCAGGATGTAAGTTTTTTTGGCCAGTATCGGTGGAGGCGCTTCCCAATGTGACCAAACTCAGATAACCAAAGGATGCCCAAACTCTCGATGGAACTTCAAATCTCGTTTGGTTGAATCTGTAAAAGTGCTTAAGGAAAGGCTTCTACAGGAATTTTGAAAGATGACTCAAGGAAGTGGGATGATAGGACAATTTGGGAAGCAAATGGATTTATTCGTCTATTAGAATACTTTGAATTTAATTTCTTGCTTTCTGTTTTCAGCGAAGTCTTTTCGAAAACTAGTATTCTGTTCAACATTCTCAAAACCAAAACTAGTGATATTGATTTTGCGATGACCGTGTAAGTGAAATGATTGAATTTCTGAAGAAATCAAGAATTGATGCAGCATTTGAGAGACATTTTAAATCAGCTGCTTGTGAAATTGGAGACATTCTTCCTAAAATCAAGAGAAGACGCTTTGTTGCTGAAGATCCAGAAACATTTCCTTCCTCTTTTACTTTAATTTAATTGATACACTGACAACTCAAATGCAAGTGAGATTCGATAAACTAAATAAAATATATTTTCTAAAGGTACTCGATGCTACAAAATTTGATTTTTTTCGAAGACTTCCCTACTGTTGAATTTTCATCACTATTGAACTATTTCCCTGATCACTTCGACAGTGAGAGTCTTAAAAATGAATTGATAATGTTTTGCAACAGTCGTGATCTACAGCAGGACTGTACAAAACTTCAAGAGTTACTAATGTACTTTGTTAAGGGAAACATTTCCAAATGTCTTCCTAATATATACAAATTAGCATGCCTACAGCAAGTGCTGAAAAAAGCTTCTCAGGACTGAAGAGAATAAAAACTTATTGTCGAACACTATGGGTGAAGGTAGGCTATCTTCTCTTGCACTTATGTCAATCGAGAAAGTACTGTTGCTGCAACTAGAAAAAGATCAAAAATAGCATGATCAAGTGATGGAACATTTCGTAATAGCAAAACAGCGACGAGCGGAGTACTTCTATCAGTAATGACTCTCATAAAAGGTAATCGATTTGTTTTTACATATGCATGTAGGCTAATTTATTGCATGTTTCATCCAAGATGGTGTGAATTTGTGCTGTTAACTTCTTTCCTCCTCTTAAGAAATATGCAGGAGCCGCCACTGATATATATTACTATATCGTGATAATAAACTAGGTTTCAAGCTACCTTAGTTGATTACTTTCGGCTTGGGGGCCATTTTCAGAACTGGATGATCTTCGCGTTATCTATTGTTTTCGTCCCCCGTGGGTTTGCGTTTGTATAGTGTACTGTGGAATGGAATGGTGTGTTTGTTCGAAATTGAGTTGTGTGTTGAGGATCTGTTGTGAGTGTGTTTTTGTGTATCTGTATATTTCGTATTGTTCTAGTGTGTTTAGTCTCTGCTTTCTCGGTTGAATATGTAGAATTTGCGTGTTTGTGTCTATGTTGCTGCAGGTGTGGTTGGAATTTGCGATGTGTTCTGCATATGTGGAAATATTGTATGATAGGTTACGGCTGTGATATGTTCTTTGTAACGTGTTTCAAATGATCTTCCTGTCTGTCCGATGTAGAAGTTGTTGCAGCTATTGCATGTGAGTTTGTATAAACTCGTGAGGTTGTATTTTTTGTGTTGTTTGTGTGTTCAGATGCTTTTGTAGAGTATTTTGTGTTCTGTATGCGATGTTGTAGTTTAATTTCTTGAATAAAGATGCGATCTTATGTGTGTTTTTGTTTTCGTATGTTAATGTGATGTATTTTTTGTGTTATTGTGTTTGTGTTGTGTTCCTATGTTTCTTATAATTGAATAGGCATTTGTTAAAAGGGCAGATGTCACATTTTTTGTCTTTTTTACTTTTTCACAGATAATGAAACTAGAAGGATAAATACATCATTCTATGTAAAAAGGGCAGCAATATCTTAGTTACAAATAAGTTAACAATGCTGTCATGATCTTGAGATTTTGTTAAAAGGTCAGATGTCCTGGACATCTGCCTTTTTAACAAAAATTAGTTGTATTGTTAAGTTGGGAGCAAATATCACCAGTTAGATCAAAGGCCAATCAAAACCCACTCATGCTGCGTGGAATTTGCATTGTTGTAAACTTCAAAGTTTCAAACCTTGAAAAGCATCATTACGCAACATGAGTTCTACAGAAGAAGATGCATTTTCTCTTGGAGGAAAAAGAAAAGCCAATCCTCAAAGTTATAAAAGAAATGTTGTAAAACAAGCAAGACTGAAAGGAGAAGTTTACACAAATTACTCTGGAAAGAAAATAGATGCCAAAACAGTCGGTGAAAATTGCAGGTAATTTAATATTTCAATATTAGTAACTTAGCGTAGTCCTTATATTTAGGTGCTTTGAATGTAGGCATATTATTTTTATTGGTATTGGTATTATTATTATTATTATTATTATTATTATTATTATTATTATTATTATTACGTTTTATCTTTCTTATGTTGTCAATTATGTCGAGGTTGTATCCGTTTTCTCATGCTATGTATTTGAATGTGTTTTGTTCTTCTTTGGAATCTTGCTGGCTCATTGGTATGTTGAGTACTCTGTGTACCATAATTCGAAATGCAGCATGTTTGTGTTGTGTTGAGTTGGTGATTGAATGTGTTGCGTATTTGTGTGGTTGTGGGTTTTCTGTAGATTTTCAATGTGTGTTTGTTATCAACGTTTGTTATTGTGATGTCTAGGAATTTATGGATTTTTGTTTTCGATTTCTAATATGTAGTGTACCTTTGGGTGTATTTGTTTACGTCTTGATGTAGGTTTTCAATCTGTCTTTTATTTTCTGTGTATAGTACTAGTATGTCGACTACGTATCTGTACCAATATATGATGTCTGCTTATTCGTTGTTGCCTTTGTTGAGTAGGTAGCCCTATGTCTGTTCTATGTTGTGTAAGAATATTTCTGCTAATATGCTGGAAATGGGTGATCCCATGGGTAAGCCTTCTGTTTGAATGTAATATTTATTGTATATGAAGTAATTTTATTTTGTGTTGATGTCTGTAATGTGGATGATTTCTTCAATGTATTCTTGTGGTGTGTCGTTTTTGACCATCTGTTCTAATATCTGTAGTGTGTCCTATATTGGTACCTTATGTTTGTGTATAGGTAAGTTATGTCAAGAGATGCTAATTTTTCACTGTGTGGAATATATTAGTCTGTTATTTTATTCACTATGTCTATGTTGTTTTTTACTGTTGTCTGTTTTTTTTCCGAAATTTATGATGTTTGTTACGATGTTGCCCATATATGTGGCTGGTTTGTGTGCTGGAGCATTTCGGTGATTGACTAACGGTCTGATAGGTATATTTACTTTGTTTATTTTCTGTAGTGCGTTTTGTTTGGGTGCTTCTGGTTTTATTGGTTTAGTTGTTTTTTATTGTTAGGTAGTATGTCTTTGTTTTTGTTTATTGTGTTTTTATTGTAGTGTGGTACTGTATTGTGAAGTCATTTTTTGAGTTCTGTGATGTTCTTCTTAAAGTATGTTTTTATTTCATTATACATGTCTTGTTTCTGTAGGATTACTGCGCAGTTTCCTTTGTCTGCTTTGACGAAACTTAGGTTATATTCTTCTTGTTTTGTTTTTAAAGTGCTTATTGTTTTGTGGTGCTGTTTGTATATTGTGGGTTTTTTATTTTATTTATGTTTGTTATTATGTCTTGTATTACGTATTCTTGATGTTGATTTTGTGTACTTTGTATTGCTGTATCTGTGTTCATGATTCTTTATAATTGTTGTCTTTTCCCTGTGTTGTTTTTGGTGTATGTTGTGCTTCAATCCTTTTCCTAGTAGTCTAGTTTCATTGTGGTTAAGTGTTATGTTGGTGGTGTTGAATATTCTCGGGTGGAATTTTTGTTTTGTGCTGTATGTTGTTGTTTGTTGTGTCTTTAGCGTCGCTACTTTGTTTTTGTGTGTTTTATATCTTCTTGCTTATTTCTGTCATTATTCTGTGTGTGTGTTATAAATAGGGCAAGGAAGTTGATGAAATATCATGTTTTTTCTGAGACATCACAGACAATGCGGAATGCAATATAAACGCGTTTCACTTCAACACGAACCAATGTAGTCTAAATTTATTTTGCAATATTTTGCATTTTTCGGTCTTTTATTGTCTATTGGTCATTTTTTTAGGAAATGTTCTACTTTTTGTTGCATTTTTGCCCTTTTCTCCTTATGAACAGATTTTATTTCATTCTAGTCGTAGTCTATAATATTCGAGAATCTACTGCAATTTGCTTACGCAGTTCGATTGTGTCTTACAGGAATTTTCTTTATGGTTGCACCAGCCTTGACTCCTGATCACGTGTGTTATATGCTTCCCCCCATTCAACGCAACAGAACAAATACTGCAGCCGCTGTGCCCGCAGTCAGCATATTAGGGCCTATATCTCACAAGTGAAGATGTAAAAATGCCGAAAAGAAAACAAAGCAGACAAAGTTTTTTTTTTTGCGACAGTTAGTGACAGATTTTGGTGACAATGTATTTTCCATAGATGAAAGTATACTATATTTTTATATATTTTATCGTTATAATCATTCTCATTATTTTATTTTAGTGTCATATTTTTAGAAATGTAAAGTCATTTTATAGGTCATTTTATGTGATTTTTAGATCATCACCTTCCGAGCCCTAGTTATAACCTCTTTAAGTTCCGTGTAGTTTAGAATGTGTGCTAATTGTAAATGTATTTTGTAGGCGTTTGTGTTCTGTTGAATTTAATGTGGTGTAGATTTTTTTATGTTTTTTGTATGTACGCTTCTTCTGCTGTAGTTTTTTTGTGCTCTGTATGATGAGTGTCTTATGTTTATTTGTGCGTATTGTGGTGTTAGTTATTGGTTTAGGCATTCATGATTGAAGATTATGTGGTGCGATGATTTTATGGCTTTAATTCGCGCGGACCTGTATTTGTGTATTGTACGACGTCTCATCTTTGTTTTACATTATGATTACACAACTTTTAACACTATATCACCGAGGAATATATATATATATATATATATATATATATATATATATATATATATATATAATATTCATTCATTCACAGTGTTCTGTCCAAGGGCAGGTCTTTCATTGCAAACCCAGCATTCTCCAGTCTTTTCTATTTTCTGCCTTCCTCTTGGTCTCCTCATAGATCCACATACCTTAATGTCGACTATCATATGATTTCTTCTGCACCGAACCCTTCCCCGTTCACCATTCCTCCCAGTGCATCCTTCAGAAGACAGTTTCTTTTCAACCAGTGACCCAGCGAATTCCTTTTCCTCTTTCCGATCAGATATATATACTTTCGCTTATTAATGAACTAGGTTGAAAGTTACCTTAGTTAACTAGCTTCGGCCTGTGTCTATCTTCAGAACTAGATGGTCTTCGCGTCTTCTGTTGTTTTCATCTCCTGTAGGTGGTGCGTTTGTGTAGTGTAGTGTGGAGTTGAATAGTGTGAGTTGAGGATTTTTAATTTTCTCATATGTGTCCTGAACTTCATCTACAGTATCAACAACACCATCGTTTACGATCATCACATTAATAGAAAAGAACCGCGAAACAGTAGGTTGTTCTGATGACTACAAGTTCACAAATAGAAGGAAACAAAATCCCCTATGTGCAAAAGAAACAAGACGCTTGTATTTGGAATGTCTCTTATGTGTTGTCATGTTACACATAGGAGGCCTTAATGATTCATTCTGACAGTGGTATATAGGATATTGTGATTTGTTGCATTTTAGAAGGAAAGATGTATAATTATACGTAGGACATTTTGTTATTTCTGGTATCCCTATTTCAGTTATTTAATAGAGCAAAAATATGAAAATCGGCAATAATGTCAAGTAGGAGTTATTGCAGTACGATATGCATTGCTTGTAAATGTAAATGAATTATTCAACCCCGCAAATATACAAATAAAAATTGAGAATTCCTGCACGTAAATATCGTATCTACTTCGATATACCATGACTTAGCTGTAGAAGACGAAGAAGCCGTATCAAAAGAAAAAAAGGATTTTCTATTTCAAGCGAAGAAGTTGAACTACCGCTTAAGAAATTGAAGAAGGGAAAGCAACAGGAGTTGATGGAATCCCCATTGAATTAGTGAAATGCTTGGGTGGTACCTCAGGGTGGAATAGGGTTTATTAAATTGGATAATAAAAAACACTTGGGAGAAGACAAGAAGGAAATTCTATCATTATGCAACGAAATATATGAGAAAAGCGAATGGCCTGAAGATTTTACGAAGACAGTGTTGATTCCAATACCGAAGTAAAATAATGGCAAGAAATATAAGAAGTTCAGGAATATGGGTCTAATATCGCCCTCGGCGAAGATTCTCTTGCGAATAATGAATCGACGTTTATATTCTAAGATGGAAGAACAGTTGAAAGAAGAGAGTTTTGCTTCAGAAAGAGAAAAGGTACGAAACATGCAATTGAACTGCTACGGACAATCAGCAAAAGATACCTAGAGAAGAATAAAGAAATGTGTGTAGTATTTGTGGACCTAGAAAAGGCATTTGACACAGTGGCTTGGAATAAATTGTTGGGATCCTAAACAAAATAGGTTTGGATTTGAAAGAGAGAAGACTGTTCAGTAATCTTTATTTGAAACGAGTCAAAGTCAGGATAACAGAAGAAATGTCAGAAGAATGTGAAATTGGGAGAGGAATAGTCTACGTCAAGGATATCCTTTATCACTTAATCTGTTCAACATCTACTTGGAGGATTTAGTAAAGAACTGTTTTAAGAACATGGGGGAGTGATAGTTGGAGGAAGAAGAATAAACTGCACAAGATTTGCTGATTATATGGCGTTAGGAGAAGAGGAGACGATACTAAAGGATATGCTACTGGAGCTAAACGACAGCTGTGAACATTATGGAATGAAGATATATGCAACTAAGACGAATAGCATGGCCATAGGATGGAAAATACAAAAGATAAACTTTCGAATTCTAAATGAGGCAGTAGAGCAAGTGGACAGCTCCAAATAATTTGGTTGTACTATAAGCTGTACCATGAGCTGCTGACAGGAAGTTAAGGGGAGAATAGCAATGTCCAAGGAAGATTTTAATAGAAGGAGTTTTTTCTGCGGACCTCTGAAAAAAGAACTAAGGAAGAAACTAGTTAAGTACTTTGTAAGGAGTGTGGTATTGTATGGAGCAGAAACATGGCAATTACGACGAAGTGAAGAGAAGAGAATAGAAGCATTGGAAATATGGAGAAGAATGGAACATGTGAAATGAACAGACAGAGTAAGAAATGAAGCTGTGTTGGAAACGGTAGCCGAAGAAAGAATGACACTGAAATTGATCACGAATAGGAAAAGGAATTGGTTGGGTCACTGGCTGAAAAGAAACTGCCTACTGAAGGATGCACTTTAAGGAATGGTGAACGGGAGAAGTGTTCGGGGTAGAAGAATATATTAGATGACAGACGACATTATACAGGGTGTTTCAAAAATATGGGGGGCATAACTTAAGGTATGTATTTCCCACATGTAAACAATCAAAACAGTTCATTACAACATGTGTCCAGAAATGCTTCATTTCCGAGTTATGGCCTTCACAACATTGAAATTCATCGGAATGTTTTTCTTTCCTCAGGTCGTTGTCATTACAGAAGATGTTCAAAATGTCCACCTCCTGCTTGAATACAGACCTCACATCGATGTCTCATTGACCTGCGAACACGATCCCAAACTCCAGGAGTATTGCGTATGTCCTCAGAACATGCCACAATTCGATTCCGAAGGGATTCCAAATCAGGCAACGTAGACGAATAAACCAATGATTTTAAATGGCCCCACAAGTAGAAATCGAGAGGGTTCAGATCAGGTGAGCGTGGAGGCCAAGCAATTGGGCCACCTCTACCTATCCATCGATCAGGAAACCTTCGATCCAAGTACCGGCGAGCCGAACGACTGAAGTGTGCAGGAGCGCCATCATGCAAGAAGTGAATGTGTTGACGATTGATCGGTGGAGTGTCTTCTAAAATATGAGGTATGGTGTTTTCCAGGAAGTTTGTGTACGCCAGCCCCGTAAGTCTGTTTACAAGTACATGGGGTCCAACTAATCGATCACCAATGATACCGGCCCACATGTTGAGGGAGAACCGCACCTGGTGATGAGATGGAACAGTTGCACGTGGGTTTTCATACGCTCATACATGCTGATTGTGGAAATTTGTTATGCCATCTCGTGTGAACAGTGCTTCATCTATAAATAATACTAAGGCAGGAAAGTTCAGATTTACACCACACTGCTGCAAGAACCACTGACAGAACCTAACTCGTGCAGGGTAATCTGCTGGTGACAGGGCCAGTACACGTTGCAAATGATAAGGATACAATTGATACTCTTTCAACAGTCTTCAGATAGTCGTATGAGGAACATTGACTTGCAACGCTACCCTTCGTGTGCTGATAGAAGGAGTCATGTTCACAGTCTCCAGAATCTCCTCCTGTACTTCTGGAGTTGTAGATCTTGGTCGTCCCCTTCCCAAACAAGGAGAGTTAAATTTTCCATACTCGCACAGACGGTAATGGAGACGTACAAATGTCTTCCGATCTGGACATTGTCGCTGTGGGTACTCTCCTGGTACAAACGACGAGCCAGCGGAGCATTGCCGTCCGCCTTACCGTACATGAAGTGTATCTCTGCCAGGTCTTGATTTGAATACATGTCGCACAGTCTAACGCCTACACAACACTGAATGTAACCTTCGCCTCGGAATGAACTGTCAGAGTGCCCTCTTAATGTCTCCTTTGACGGCAACGACCTGCGGAAAGAAAAACGTTCCGGTGAATTTCAATATTATGAAGGCCATATCTCGGAAATAAAGCATTTCCGGACACATGTTGTAATGAACTATTTTGATTGTCTACATGTGGGAAATACATACCTGAAATTATGCCCCGTATTTTTAAGCACCCTTTATAAATTACCAATTCGACATACGTCTCACATAAATTGTGAAAATAACACCAACAATAATCTCTGTAGCTTAGAATCAAACAATGCCCAAGAGAGAGAGAGAGAGAGACGATACATGATAAGTAACCGACGATAATTTCAAATACCAGTAGTCGTTTGAATAGCAACTGAAACTCGATGCACTCGATTCCTAAATACCGGCGTGGAAACCAATAATAACCAATATGGAGGAGCAAGTACTAGAATAGAAAACGAGACCCATACTATTCTAGTTCATTACATCGTCTAATACGATGTAAGCCAAGAGATCGTAATCACTACGCTATCACCAAGAACCGCCTTGGAACTTCAATACTACCTCACATATCAAAGTTATATCTCATCACGTAATCCCCCAATACCATACAACCCAATATCACAATGACATCACTTCACGTAATCGCAATACTTAACCCAAGATATATCATCAGCGAGCGATTTCCATACACGATCCACCACAATATCTCAAAGACAAACAACCAAAAATGAGAATAATATCACAACCCAAATTTGC